>NW_025814551.1:0-374908 GCF_018902025.1 Drosophila willistoni | reverse complement strand
TATTTACACTGTTTATAAATGATTTGCCTTTGGCCTTGGCTCATTCACGCGTGCTCATGTTTGCGGATGACGTCAAGATTTGTTATTCCTATAATGATCCTTCTTTCCAACAGTACTTGCAATCAGATCTCGATGCGTTCTGTGATTGGTGCCACGTTAATAAATTACACCTTAATGCCTCTAAGTGTTCTTTTATGACTTTCAGTCGTTTGTCTCCGTTCCTAGTTCATTACTCTGTTAAGTCTGTTCTGTTAGATTGTGTACCATCGTTCAAAGACTTAGGCGTGATGTTTGACCCAAAACTTTCATTTAATGTTCATATTTCATCTATTGTCAATAGAGCATGCAGCCTTCTTGGCTTCATTAAACGTTGGGCCAAAGAATTTGATGATCCCTATGTAACAAAGGTTTTATACACTTCATTAGTTCGCCCTACTCTAGAATATTGCTCGCCAGTGTGGAATCCGCAATATGATGTTCACCAGCGTAGTATTGAATCGGTACAGAAGCAATTCCTTAAGTTTGCGTTACGCGGTCTTAATTGGGACCCGAGTCTTCGCCTACCTTCTTATTCTAGCAGACTTCTTCTTATTAATCTTTCTTCACTTTACAACCGTAGACTCGTTTTTGGCATTCTCTTTCTCCACAAACTAGTCAACGGCGAAGTCATTTCTACTAATTTACTAGGTACGCTATATTTTTGTGTTCCCTCACGTCGGACCAGAAACTTTTTCCTATTCACCTTAGTAGATGTCTGACTAACTACTCTCTTCACGAACCTTTTCGTGTTCTTTGCCAATCTTTAACAACCTTTCTCACCTAATTTCTCCTCATCTTTCTGTCACTTCTCTTCACGCTATACTTTTTAATCATCTACACCGAAACCAATCATAATATTCTGGACTTGAATTGGCTGCAACTCATCCCTGACCACATTGGCTGTGACTCGGAGCATAGCTGGCACCTTATGCAAATAAAACACCTCCACCGGGTCGGGGATGTTTAGTTGTGTATATAGCTAAGCTATCTTTTTCATTAATTACTATCTGTCTTTAGCTTAATCTTTTTCGTCGACTGCTGTATTAGTTGACGAAAATAAATAAATAAATAAAAACATCCTGATCATGATTCGTAATCAACCGCCGCCGTGTGCAGACGTGTTTTTCAATGCAAAAATTTAGTGCAAAAAAAAAAACAAAAAAGACCGCGTTTACAAAAATTTGTGTAGGGATCTCAGTCGCTCAGAGACGCCTATTTACAATCATATTGCTATTAGAACAAACTATTGCTATTAGTTTGTTCTAATAGCAATAAATACTAAGTTGCAACATCAAAATGTTTAATTTTTACAAAAGCCATGTCCACCATTTCGGGCCCAAGCTCTCTCGATCTCCACCAGCAACAGCTACAAGAACTAATTGTTCAACAACAACGTGAGCATCGACTCTCGTTCCAACGCAACTACGCGTACTTTTCGGTGATGTCGCCGACCCCACTGAATGCTACCGTAAGCAACACCGTAACACCGAAAGTGCCAGCCATTCAGCAATCAACAGCAATTTACCGTGGAGAGAGCAGTGTGCTTCTCCATCAATATCGATAACTCGGTCACCGATGCACCGACCAGCACCGTCAGATCGTTGACTGCAACTACTGCAACGTCAGCCGAAGTATTGACCTGCCTTGAGCCGTCAACGACAAGTCGCCCAGAGTCAGCCACAATAATAACCCAACGCCTTCTGTCCATACTGGAATGGATAGATATATTAAAATAACTAAGCAGATGCTAAGCCCGTCAAAGAAAAAAAGTGACAATACGCCGAAAATAACCAAACCAAATGAACGAGTAGCACTCCTTAGGCGGAAATCGTTTAAAATTCTTGCCGATCAGCAAGACGATCAAGCCGTCGCTGTAGATAAAGTTAAATCGGACAGACCATCCCCTTTATACATCCGTGAAGCCAACTCCAGCGCCCTGATTTCGAAGCTAGTAGAAACAGTAGGGGCAAATAACTTTGTTGTAAACCCACTCTTTTATGTGACCCTCTCAAGGGGTGATATAAAAGAAATTAAATGTCAAGTCCAGACTGAGGACAATATCCGCATCTTCGAAAAGTACCTGCGTAATGCTAACATCAACTTCTACTAAAAACTAACTAAAAAGCAGTAAAGGGCTCCAGGTTGTGTTAAAGGGGATTGAGCCATCGGTCCCTACTCAAGAAATAGCAGACGCATTGTCCGAAAAAGGGTTTGCGGTAAAGTCCGTTATCAACTTCATCAACAGAGGAGCCCCATAAGAGATACCAACCACCGCAGTGTAAAAACTGCCAGGAATACAATCACACCTCTAACAATTGCAATCTTGTGTGTTGGCTGCGGCGAACATCATAAAAATGGTTTTTGCACCAAGGACAGTAACAACGTCGCACTAAGACTATGCAGCAACCGTGGAGGAACCACACGGGCAACTACAGAGGATGTCCTGTCTTCAAGGATCTTAAATCACACCTAAACGGGTGCAAACCACATTGGATCAAAAATCACCTTCAAAGCATCCAAAACTACACCGGAGGTATTCTTCGCCAAGGCTGTTAGATCATCTAACATGCCTACTACAACCAGTCCTTGTGTATCCTTGCTAGTGTGCTCCAAACTGGACAGACGGAGCCCGCGAAAGAGACCCCGTCGCTCCACCATCTACAGAATCCGCAACCTAGCGCACCAGAACTTGGCCAGAAAACTCCAAGTGGTTTAGAGGCCCTATTGATCTAACTCAATCAAAACATGACCACTTTTATGACGTTCATGCAAAAACTGCTTATCCAGAAGCTTATCGAGAATAAATAATGGCTTCCCTACGTATGTCTTTGGAATGCTAACGGCATCTCCGAGCACAAAAATTAACTGCTACTATTCCTAGACTCAAGTGAAATCGACGTTCCTTACCTATACCTCTTTCCTTACCTATAGCCATCAAAGTGGAAAAACGCTTTAGCTAAAAATTCCAAAGTTTACGAAAAACGGCCTTCAATCTTAGCATAGTAAATAAGGAACTTATTGATCAAAGTCATTGTTTTCCACCGACCGTTCCTATGGGAGCTATATGATATAGTTACCTGATCTTTATCAAATTTGGCACAGTCATTAACAGATATATTAAACTAACAAATGTTTAATTTAATGAAAGCAATCGCGTTCAAAGTAACGAAGTTATTGACAAAATTCACTGTTTTCGACCGATCATTCCAATGGCAGCTATATGATAAGTCACCCGATCGTGATCAAATTCGGCATAGTCATTTATATGTGTATTTAACTCACCATTATTAAATTTCATGACAATAGCTCAGAAAATAACGAAGTTATTGAGAAAAGACACTGTTCGTGACTTTGGCATTTGTATGGGAGCTATATGATATAGTGGTCCGATCCGGCTGAATCCGAGATATACAACCCCTGTATATACAAGACTAGAGATTGATTTCGCAGTAACCAAGAGTATTCGCAGTATCTACTTCACATGCCTCTACTTACACTAAACCTGTTGACCGGCCTACGAACCGGCGGATAGAACAATTAGTAACGGAAAAACGACGTCTAAGAAGAGAATGGCAGATTACTCTCCACGCTGGTGAGAGCAGCAAGACTTCGCCTAAGGCATGCCAATCGCAACCTCTCAAAGGCGTTAAGACAAGAGGAAAGCTGGGCTCAAGGAAAATACATAGAAAAACTCAGTCCAACCAGCACTAAACATCCTCTGTGGAAAGCACACCCAACTTTAAGCGCTCCTAAAGAGAAAGTTTCACCAATAAGGAGTCCAACCGGTGGATGGGCCTGCAGTGATGAAACAGATTTGAAACACAGCACCTACAAACAACTGCTATAACCGTCCAAACCAGCTGCGGCAACACTACATTGGTTGCCCTGTACTGCCCACCACGTTTCTCAATCTCTGAAAAGGAATTTACCGATTTCTTTAACACACTCGGAGATCGCTTTATTGCAGCTGGGGACTATAACGCCAAACATACGCACTGGGGATCTCGTCTGGTAAATCCTAAAGGCAAGCAGTTGTACAACACAATAGTCAACCCTCTCAATAAGATGGATTGCGTCTCACCGGGTAGGCCTACTTATTGGCCCACAGATCCACAGAAAGTGCCTGACTTGATTGAGTTCGCAGTAACCAAGAGGATTCCACGTAATCGGATCACTGCGGATACACTGCTAGATTTAACTTCCGATCACTCTCCAGTGCTATTCACACTATTGCTGCAGAGGACATTGATATGTGCGTCTCTGCACTTGAGTCGATGATGGGAGCTGCAGCAAGAGTATCTACTCCACATGCCTCTACTTACACTAAACCTGTTGACCGGCCTACGAACCGGCAGATAGAACAATTAGTAACGGAAAAACGACGTCTAAGAAGAGAATGGCAGATTACTCGATCACCAGCAGCAAAACTTCACCTAAGGCAAGCTAATCGCAACCTCTCCAAGGCGTTAAGACAAGAGGAAAGCTGAGCTCAAACGAAATACATAGAAAAGCTCAGTCCAACCAGCACTAAACATCCTCTGTGGAAAGCCCATCCAACTTTAAGCGCTCCTAAAGAGACAGTTTCACCAATAAGGAGTCCAATCGGTGGAGGGGCCCGCAGTGACGAAGAGACTGCGTATTTGCCACACATCTTAAAATGGTTTTCCAGCCGAATCTAACATCAAACTTATTTGTACTTCCCCCTTCGAGCACATTAACGGATAGTGAGTACTCGGAACTCCAATCGGAAGAGATCACTGCAGTTATTAAAAACCACATAAAGACGAACAAAGCTCCTGGCTTTGACCTAATCACACCGAAAATGATCCTAGAACTACCTATCCTCGCCATACAATACATCTGCAAACGCTATAATAAGAATTGGCTGCTTCCCAAGAACATGGAAAAGG
Organism: Drosophila willistoni; assembly: GCF_018902025.1. Classification (NCBI taxonomy): domain Eukaryota; kingdom Metazoa; phylum Arthropoda; class Insecta; order Diptera; family Drosophilidae; genus Drosophila; species Drosophila willistoni. The sequence goes on along the minus strand of NW_025814551.1, from coordinate 369,959 downwards.
TCCACTATCATCATGATTCCTAAAGTGGGAAAGGACAAAACCCAGCCATCATCCTATAGGCCAATTAGTTTGCTGCCATTTCTGGCATCGGAGAACACAATCCCTTCACGCCAGTTCGGCTTCCGCAATGGCACAATTGAACAAGTCAATCGCATAACATCCGAAATACAAACAGCATTCGAACTAAAAGAATACTGTGCGGCTGTCTTTCTCGACGTTGCCCAGGCTTTCGATAGAGTTTGGCTTGATGAGGGTCTGATGTTAAAAATCCGGCAAAAACTCCCACAGTATACCCACAAACTAATGGATTCTTACCTTTACAATCGAAAATTCGCTGTAAGATGTAATGGTTCCGTCTCGGCTGACTTTAAAATCAAAGCTGATGTACCGCAAGGCAGTGTACTCGGCCCATTGCTCTACACTGCAGACTTACCAACAAGTTTAGAACTTACAACGTCTACTTTTGCCGATGACACGGCAATCCTTAGCAGATCCAAATGCCCAATACAAGCCTCTGCAAAATTAGAGGAACACCTTAAGGTGGTAAATGAATGGCTAGCAACCTGGCGTATCCGGGACAACAAGCAGAAATGCAAACATGTTACATTTAGGCTTAACAGAAGAAACTGGTCACCTCTAATGCTAAACAACGTACCAGTTCCTGAAGCCGTGGATGTCACTTACCTTGACATCCACCTAGACAGAAGACTAACTTGGCTTATATTGGATTATCAATGCTCGGTCCCCTCTACGTCTTGAGTATAAAGTCATCCTTTACTGTGCTATAAGGAAATGCAAGTACGAGCAATGTCGACATTATACAAAGGGCGCAGTCGAAGATTTTAAGATCAATCACGGGAGCCCCGTGGTACATTCGTAATGACAACATTCAAAATGATCTAAATATACCTAGCGTAAAATCAGAAATAGGTAGTCAACAACTAAAGTATTCTGCGAAACTCGATGCACACCCAAATGTTCTTGCCAATTCCATTACGCGAACGAATAATAGAACTCGTCTTAAAAGACATGACCGACCAGTATTAGACTAAGAAAAATATCTCAAATTTGTTGTTAGGCTCTAATTTAAGTGTAGATTCAAAAAATATATTAAACGTTAAAAAAAAGATAGCAGCCAACCTTTTAATGATTCTCTTGACTAATACCACCAAAGAAACATATACTTGTTTCTAGGCTAGACCCTGTTGTCACATCTGATGATGTAATAGCCTATATTCGGAAGAAAGTTAACGTCTCGAATATTGCGGTGAAGTTTAAATTTTCTTATTCTCGGGACACTTCGTCCTTTAAAACTGGTGTTTCTGCCAATATCTTCGACACTATATGTCGAGAAGATTTTTGGCCGAAACATATAATAGTTAAGGAATATACTGTAAAAAAGAAAAATCGGCTACCGATTCGCCTGCCAACAACAACAACTAACACTATTTCTGCCACATCAGCATCTGCTGGTGTGTCAAAAAACTAGCTTCGTCCCTTAACCTGGGTTACCAGAACGTTAGAGGACTGAAATCTAAACTTCCTAATCTCTATGTAGTCTTTCTTTTGAGCATAACATTCTAGCTTTTACAGAGACGTGGCTAAAACCTGATATTGCTGATGCATCGGTTTTTTCCACAAACTTTTCTATATTCAGACGTGACCGGATTTCTTGCATAGGTGGTGGAGTTCTGATAGCTGTTGATGCTGCTTTATCATCTGAAATGATTCAATTTTCTAGTACCCAGGAGATTGAGTTTGTCGGTGTTAAAGTAAATTTTAAATCTTTTAATGCTTTTATTACTTGTTCCTATATTCTACCATTGTCAGACATGGTGGTACATTTAAATCATTTAGAGGCAATTCAGTTTGTCTCATCTTAAGTTTCCAGTCAAGACATGCTCATAGTTGTAGGTGATTTTAATTTACCCGCTTTAGCACGGTCACTAACAGATGAATCTACCATGTTGCTGCCCTCTTTGTCACATGACTTTATTGATGGAGATCTAGGCTTATTTTTATCCCAAGTCAATCCTGTCTTAAATTCTAAAATCGTTAGATCTTATTTTTGTATTGGATTCTTCTTATTGTGAGGTTTCTAGGATTTAACCATTTGTTCTACCCGAAGACAAATTTCATCCTACACCATTACTTGGTTCAAATGAGTTACCTCTAACTAGGTGCTTTCGTAAGACTGACTTTGTCAGCCTTAATAAAAACATTACTACTACCGATTGGTCTTATCTGTACAATTGTAGAGATATGAACTCAGCTGTTCGTTTTTTCTATTATACTCTGAATTCACTCTTTGATATTTGTGTGCCTCTTGGTAGGCTGGAGCGGCTTAACAAACCTCCCTGGTTCTCTCGTGAGTTATCCAATTTAAAAAATGTGAAGACACGATATTAAAAGAAGTTTCAAAAAACACGTCGTTCATCAGATTATGCTCTGTATACAGTCGCTCAAAATTCAAAATGTCGCTCAAAATGCATCAAAATTGATGATGCTTAATACACAATGCTAAAGATTTATCTTCAGCGGTGTAAGCTTCAGTTTTCTTCTGACCCTAAACAATTTTGTTATTGCTAAACGGAAGACCTCTGTGCACCAATCTTTTTTGTCTTTTTAAAATAAAAAAGCGAGCTCTGATCAGGAAATTGCCGATATGTTTGCGTGTTTTTTCAAAACAACTTATTCTCCAACGGAATATCGAGCAAATCCGTATCCTTATCATTTAAAAAAGGCTAATAGCATTTTCAATCCAGTAATTGATGAAAGTTCTATTCTTAGCGAACTTAAATTAGTTAAACCTGTTTATTCTTCGGGGCCAGATGGTCTTCCTGGATGTGTACTCAGGTTCTGTGCAAACGCATTATGTAAACCAATTTTAAAATTGTTTCTATTGTCTGTCGAATCATCCTCTTTTTCATCTATCTGGAAGGAGTCGTATATCATTCCTCTGCATAAAAATGGCAAAAAGTCCGAAGCCTCTAACTATAGGGGTATCTCAAAATTGTCCGCTATTCCGAAAGCTTTTGACAAAATTATAACTTCTCAATTGCAACATTTTTGCAGCTCTATTATTTCGCCATCCGAACATGGGTTTGTGAAACGAAGATCTACAACCACTAACCTTTTAGAATTTACATCAATAATTATCAAGGGGTTCAAAAATGGTAAACAAACTGATGTCATATACACTGACTTCAGGAAAGCCTTTGATTCCGTTAATCATACCCTATTACTTTCTAAGCTGAGCGACATTGGGTTTCCATCCCTTTTCCTTTCTTGGGTTCGAGAATATTTAACAAATAGAAAACAGAAGGTACTTTTTAAGTCTTCTTTTTCCGATTCCATGCCTGTCACTTCTGGTGTACCTCAAGGTAGTCATCCGGCCCTCTGCTTTTCACACTTTTCATTAACGATCTTCCATCAGTCATTGTTCATTCGCGTGTGCTTATGTATGCTGACGATGTCAAGCTTTGTCTTACTTATAAAGATACAGATTCATTTAGTCGGCTACAAGCTGATCTTAAAAACTTTCAATCCTGGTGCCAGTTTAATCTACTAAATCTTAACACTACCAAATGTAAGGTAATGACTTTTTTTTCGTAACTCTCCTCAACTGGTCACTTATTTTCTAAACAAAAGTCCCTTAGAACGTCTAAATAATATGAAAGGTTTTTGCGTACTTTGCGTACCACCACGGTCGCAAAGGCCATGAGTGTCCTGGGTTTCATTAAATCCGTTCTTGAATCCGTTTAAAAGCAGTTCTTGCTATTTGCTCTTCGTGGCTTAAGCTGGGATCGCAATGTCAATTTGCCTTCGTATTCTAGTAGACTTCTCTTGATTAACCTTCCTTCCCTAACTTACCGTAGAATTATGCTTGGTGTTATTTTTATGCACAAGCTCCTAATTGGTGATATCGACTCGGCTGAGTTATTAGCTCAGGAAAATCTGTCGGTACCATGTGGACGGCAGACATCCTTTGATATCTTTATCCCTTAGTCTTTGTTCTTCTAACTATGCCCTGCATGAACCTTTTAGGGTCCTCTGCTCTGACTACAACCTTCTATTCCATGTAATCGGCTCAGAGTTTTCTATTAATATGCTTAAAACATCTATCCTATCCCATTTAGTTAACAGATAGCTATAGTATTATTTGTTTGTCTGTTTTTTCTATTGTGTATTTGTCCACGCGATTCATGCCGTGCCTTATACGGCTGCACCCCTCGGTAGGTCGGGTGGGAGGTGGGCAGTTATCTGCTTGGGCTCGCGCGTAGCAGGCTCTGTCCTTGTGTCGTAGGGGCCACTTGAACGTACTGCGCATAGTATCTCAACGTCCGCTGTAATTTTTTGCACCATTCGTGTTTCCGTATCCGTGCTTTGGGCATTCAACTTTCACTCCTAGCTTCCGAGAAAGCTTGTATAATCTCCTTCCTACTCTGAATTTCCACTAATGTACTAATAAATAAATTGTTTTGTATTATATTGACAAATACTATTTATTGAAGAATTTAAGGTACTGCGTACTAGGCTCAACTTATGAAGTTAAAAATAAACTGTCGCAAACGATAGGAATAATTAGCACTTTATATTACATTTTTCGAATTAACAAGGTAGAACGCAAAATCCGTATTACCCGTTTTGTATTAATTGGATAAATAACTTAATATTTACATCCAATTAGGTAAACGAAAATAAAATGGACCAACCCTACAAATAGGACAAATTTTTCAAAGGACCAATTTTTCAAAAAAAATTTAAATAACATTTACCTGGTTTGTCAGTTTTCCAAAGCAGGTAATTAGCAATCTAACATTGTAGAAATTCATATATATGAACAGGTAGTATTTGCAAAACAGCATTACGCAATGTTATTAATTAAATACAAAGAAGCTACATGCTTATTTACGCATGCGCTCTTCTTCTTACTCATACCTGCAGCGCATTTTTTAGGCGAGGTTGCCTTCCTTTTATGGCTTTCGCATCGGTGTCGCAGTTCACCGCATATTGGGACCATATACATCTGATCCTTGTTAGTTGCATTCCACCAAAGTTAAAAAACGCCAATGTTTAGTGTATTCTTCAAACGCTTCAAGTTCAATAACGATTTAAGTAATTATTAAAATTTATGAAACATGCCAATTATAAAGAACATACCTTCCAGTAGTAGTAGAGGTTCATTAAAGAGGTGGCGCTCACCTGGCACTCAAATCAGCTGGGCCCACCCACCGTGGCTTCTCTTGCCACGGGTTGGAACTCCTGTAACTTTCTCCTTTGGCTGTTCGACTTCCTTCTTTTCTTTTTGATCTTCTTATATCCACTTCTAAGCTCGAGGATGTTATAATTCAGTCGCCAAATTAACGGAGGAAACTCTGCCAGAAGAATCGTTTCCAAAGATGCGGAAGGCATACAGGGGTACACAAACAGCAACAATGCTGCTGAATGCCATCCGGGCATCAAAAATGGTTGCTACCAGAACGGTGCGCATTGGTCTTGGAGAACTCAGAACAAGAGCCAAAATAGAGACAAAGAGATGTTACAAATGTCTTGATCTTGGGCATACTTCATCTATTTACAGGTGCAAGGAGGAGCACGAAGCCGTCAGCCTATGTTTCAACTCTGGAGAGAGTGGTCACTCATCTAAAGACAATAAGACATCTAAAGACATCCTATGTACTAGGAATGACGACAGAGAGGATGCCCGTTGTATGTCAAAGCAACCAGCAAGTGCAAAGATAAAGTTTCTGCAACTTAATCTGCACAGGACTTAATGGAGTAGACTTTTTTAGCATATGGGCTAAAACAAAACGCGGCCTGGGTCCCAAGGCCATCCTCCGATGCAACTAGAGGGTATTGGCAGATACAGAGCCTACACCAGAGCAAAGTGCAATGGCATATCCATTTTTAGGTGCTACATAGCCCCAAGTATGCATATAGACGACTTTGCAGCTATTATTGACTGCATAGCCACCGACGCCAGAAGTTCATTGCCGGCGACTTTAACGAACCATATAGAAGTGTCACAGTGTCAGAGGATGGCCAGGACCAACGACGACTTGTTATCAATTGTTTAAATTAGATATTTCGGGGTGATGGTCGACCATAGGCTAACATAAAAGCACCATCTTTAACATGTAGCCTCCAAAACAGCAAGGACAACCTCAGCCATGCAAGGTTAATATCGGGTGGCCCCCCACACAAAAGCAGATGGCTCATTACCATGGTGGTACGATCATTCCTCCTATATGCAGCAAGGATATGTTGGCGTCAGGTGGTAGAAGATCTCGTGCCGATCCCTCTCTTTTGAATTCCTTCCTGATTACGAATAGGTTTGGTCTTGGCAGGTCGACCGGGTCATGAACGAGTATTATAAGGGGTCACAGGCTGAGTTGTAGCTCGCCTGATTTACTAGCTTCTTGGAGTTCCGTTTCCAAGTCAATATTTGATCTTACAATTTGTTTCATCTTACACGGATGCTTGCAAGTGAGTTTTTAAACACTCTGTAATACACTTATTGTAAAATCTGTGCTTACAAGGTGACGTAGCAACTGCTTCGTTTTCATTTAAAGTTTAATGGCAAATGCCGCAAAATGGATCATTTTCTTGCAAAGCTCGCGCAATGCTCTCGTGACTGTGTCTAACAGACATACTTAAATTTTTAATTTAAATTATATAAATTTGGAATCCGCCATCATTATCCAATCCTATTGCCGTTTACAAAGTTGATTCGATCTGCACAAAAAATAGATTTCTATTGAATCTTTAACAAAAATTCCTATTGCCGATTTGTCCGAATGACGCCAGTCATATGCTAATCCTGGTCCAGGTTCTTTTCACTCTAAACAAAGTTAAGGTCTAAGAATGCCTATTTTATAATATTGTAACTTTTCAACGACTCCATTGGTCACTCAACCCGATATGAACGAGTTGAACTGCAATTCCTATCGATAGCCTCAAACTACAAAGATCATAAAATTGGCTTTCCTGCCTAATCATACGAAGATACGTCATACGATGCTGTTGCCGCCAATAGTTCTTCTGGTCCACTAATCCGAAAATTCTTGAATTACTATCGTGATTCACACAAGCAATCTACAACTTGAAAACTAGCTTGAAAATAAAATTAATCTAAATAACTGAATATGAATGGATGATAATGAGCAATAACATGTGTATGGATACTTTGGTGGTGTATATATCGGATTAGTAGTGGGGTTGTCCTATGTTTTATTCGAGCCTCATGATTCGGCTCCATTACTCTAGTGGTGTTCTAAATTATTCGGGCCCCACGGTTGGGGCCTTCTACCTTGCTAACGATAACACAAGTGTATGCTAAAGATCGGCGTCGTGCACTTCTAGCGTTGCTCTTGCTTAGCTCGTCGGATAAGGGGGGTTCTTTCCTACTCTAGGCATACGCACGGATCATACACGCACTATCAGAAACTACAAGCATTTAAAAAGCAAAATATTGGATTAGATCGGGATTCTACTAATTGTGCGGACGACTTCTCTGCAGATTAGCTAAAGGTGTTGTTCGCTAACCCTTTCTGTACCCACCCTACCTTGGCAAACTATTGGGTTTAATTGATTGCCCCTTAATAGACTCTTAAACGATCTTAGACGATTTGTAAAGGCAGCATAGTCATGTTTTCAGAAGACGGACTCCTCAAAGAATTAGTTTACACAAACATGACGAAATTTCAAGTTATGGGTTTAATTCCAAAGAAAAGGGTGTTCATGACTTAATAACATACCCATTAGGTTTCCTACTAAGGAAAACTGATTTTACTTAACCAAATAGGGATTTATTTTTAAAAATATTTAAACTTTCGTTACGTTACTTAAACTAATAATTCATTTAAATTTTCTTTTAGATCAGCAAAATTTACGTTAATAAAAGAGAAAAAAAAGTATGAAAAGGTGTTGCCGTGGTGCAACCAAAAAAAAAGTAGTATCGCCATACTTTGCGTACAGATGAAACAAGAAAAGGTAGTGGAACTACTACTAAGTATGCATATGCACCAAAAAACAAAAATAGTAGATCTCGCTCAAATTGGGGGTATAATCTTGGTATTAGCCGGGGAATCGCGTCATTTCATCACCAGACTATTTTAGCCAGTCCATAGCGATGATTATTGATGAAATGGAAGGATGAAATCCGACGCTCGCTGGTGTCTTTGTTATTTAAAGATTCTCTTTTTTTTTTGTTCCAACGAAAAAAATATCAGCGATTGGGATGGGGTAAAATCAACCAAATTGTCCCAAAGCAAATGAAAAATCCAAGGTTGCTTGAAAACCAAAAGTTGCTTGGTCGACCCGCCACCGATATATAAATTTTAACTGAAATATAACGGGGCTTAAATTCTAATATTTTCACTAAATTTAATGTTATATCACCTTATTCTTCGATTATTCACTAATATTTTTATTCACTTTAGCCAAATATGTATTGTAATGTGCTCGATGTAGAATCCTTTGAGAATGTAGTATATTTTGGAATTTAATAAATTAAGACACAAGCAAGTTTTGAGTATGGTTTATTCAATGATTCTTAATTCTATTACAATTGTTCTCTATAGCTAAAACCGCGTAGCTGCGCTGCTGGCAATGTAGGCAGAGGAGCGGTATGCTTATGTATAAAAAAAAAATTAAATTAAAATTTATGTATAAATGTATGTATGTTTACATAAGAGTATGTATGTATATATGTCGCCGCAGCGAGAGAGTGAGGATGTATCATATTGCATATTGGGCCTGAGTGGCCGCGCGCGTTATATTTGCCGACGCAGCAATTGTCCAGCACCATGCACTCATGGGTGGTTATGTTGCTTAAGAGGCAAATGTACTTGAATGTTGCGCACATAAATATTGTTACTAATTGATACAATATATTTGTATACATTGTAATATTGTTATTCTAGAACATGCTACATTTTTTTTTCGTTTTTTTTTTTTTTAATTTGAATGTTTGATTTTCTGTTTGATGATATATATATTTTGTATATATATATAGTGTCATTAAATGCAGATAAAAATTTTGTTTTGTTTTATTATTAGTTTGTTCATATATATTAATTGATAAAATTTTTAACCTATCTTTATGCACTAATTGTTTCTTATTCTTTGTATCCTTAATTAAAATGTTATCCCTATCCTTTATTTCTTCTATAATGTGTGGGACTAAATACTTAGGTTCTAACTTATGACCCGTATCATTACGTAATAAAACTTTACCTCCTATTTCTAATTCGATATCTTTTACATTTCTATCATATATTTCCTTATTCTTTGCCTTATGCTGTTCTAACATAATTCTGGCTCTTTTATAAGCCTGTTCTAATCTAAATTTTGATTCCTTAGCATAATCTTCTATGTTATATAGTGGATTTATATTATCAACACTATTAAAATGTTTGGGTAAGTTCGCAGTTTTACTAAATACCAACTCATATGCACAATAATCATGTGCCATAGAGGGTGTTGTATTAAAACAATATGCGAAGTACCGTATCCATACATCCCAGTTAGTTTTGTCAACTGAAATGTATGATCGTAAATATTCATTGAGTGTTCGGTGGCAGTTGAAGTTATCTTTTTAATTTGCAAGCTTTTGCATAAATCTTCAATTATTGAGTTTCTATATTCTGTTTCCATGTCCGAAATGAACGTCTTCATTGGACCGTACTGCAGAATGAAATCTTCAAATATAGCTTTCGCTACTGTTTTTGCACTTTGTCTTTTATTGGTATTATTACAAGGTATTTAGTTAGATCGCAGATTAAGGTTACTGCGTATTCATTTCCTTGTTCTGATTTTGGGAGTGGACCGATCGTATCCACAATTACCCTGTCGAAAGCCAGTTGCGGCGTTTCAGTTATGATTAATGGAGTTTTTGTGTGCTTTGTTATTTTGCTCGTTGACACTTATTAAATTTTTTTATATATTGAGATATATCTCGTGTCATATTCCTCCGATAGTAATGCCTTTTTATTTTGGCCATAGTTCTTAATATTCCAGTATGACCACCTTGTATGGGGTCATCGTGGAACGTAAACAGTATTGCTTCTTTTTCTTTATCTTTATTTGATAATAGGGTCACCGGCTTGAGTAGCGCTACTCTTAATGATTGTAAAATTTTATTGCCCATATTTTTAAAAGATTCTATTGAGATAGTTTCAAAGATCTTTTCGCTCGGTGCCACTTTGACTTGACTTATGTTGTGTATACCGGCTTCTTTTTCGAGCCTTTGAAAAATTGACCTAAGTCGAGAATTCCATTGGTATACATATCAGTTAATGCTCTGTGATCTGATTTGACAGTAAAATGTCTACCATAAATGTATGGTCTGAAATGCGTGATTGCCCAGTGAATTGCAGCTAACTCTTGTTCAGTTGTACTCTTATTACTCTCACCTTTGGTGAAAGATCTAGACGCGTATGCTACTGGAAGCTGTAGTCCATTTTGTTTTGCGTGAGGACTGTTCCACATGCATATTTGCTTGCGTCTGTGATTATGCAAAATTCTTTGCTAAAATCTGGGTACTGTAACAGAGTTGGGTTCATTAATGCTGATTTTAAATGCTCTAACGCATTTTGACAATCACTTGTCCATTCGAATTTAACATTTTTCTTACATAATCTTGTTATGTGACGACAATATTCGGCGAAATTTGTATAAAGCTTTGATAATAATTGCAAAATGCAATGAATCTTCTAGCGCTGTCCGCATCATGTGGGACTGGATAATTTTGAATGACATCATACTTTGTGTCATCAGGCAAGATTCCTTTATCTGTGCATTTATGTCCCAAAAAGGTGACTTCATGCATAAAGAATGAACGTTTTTCAGGATGTAACTTTAGGTTGTGTTACCTACACTTCTCAAAAACATCTGTTAGATTATTGAGCATATGTTTTTCGGAACAACCTATGACTATTAAGTCATCCATGTAAAGGAATGCTTGCGAAGGTTCAAGGCCAGTGAATGCTATAGTCATAATTCTCTGGAACGAATTTGGCGCTATTATTAAACCGAATGGTAATCGCGTGAAGCGATATGAGTCATTACATGTGGAAAAGGATGTTATGTCTCGTGACTCTTCTTCGAGTTCAATTTGATGAAAACCTGACATTAGGTCGAGGCATGAAAAATACTTTGCTCTACCTAGTTGATCTAAAATGTCATCAATTCTAGGTAACGGAAATTTATCGGACAACAATTTTTTATTAATTTGACGATAGTCAATTACTAATCGCCATTTTTTATTTTCGGAATTTGGTAATGATTTTTTTGGTACTAATAAAAGTGGGCTATTGTAAGGTGATACAGAGGACTCGATTATTTCGTCTTTTATAAGCTTTTGGACTTGTTTTTGTATTTCGTCTTTCTGACTAGGAGGATTTCTATAATTTTTGATATATATTGGTTCATCGTCCACCAGTCTTAATTTTTGTTTATAAAAGTTATTTGTTGTTATCGATTCGGTTTCTAGTCCGAATACATCACTATATTTCTTGCACAACCTCGTAAGTTGGCTGTGAAACTGTGGGGGAAAATTTTTTGATAACGTAGTTAGTACTGCGTTTTCACGCTGTTCTTTATTTGCTTCTATTATTATACTTGATATGTTTACTATTTGGTCTATGTTTGTAGTGTTTAGCAATCGTATGACTGCGTTTTGGGGGTTAGTTATGGTATTTGCTAAATAAATACCATGCTGAATTTCCTGATTTGGGATCAATACACTGTCTTCTTGTGAACTTATTTCGATTTTTGGACAACTTGGGATCTTGCTGGCAATACTATTGAATTGTTACCAGAACTGTACGATATTGGTACATATATTGGATATTTTAGGTTGTTTGATCTAATTATTAACCAGTCTTCGGACGGATTGAAATCTAATTGAGAGTTGTATTTCGTTATGAAATCGATTCCTAGTATTCCATCACATGGAATAGCGAATTGGTTATTTACGACGTGAAAGTCGTGTGGGATTATCTATTTTGAAAATTGGATTTTAACAGAAGTAAACCCTATGGATTTAGTTACTTCTTGACTGATTCCCTGTATGTTTATAATTTTATTGGTTTGAATATTTTGAAGATTATCGGAATTTCCTTTTACAATATACAGAGAAGGAGCGTATATAATTTTAATCTTAGTCGTTGGGGGGAAAAAAAAATATATATATTCAGAATTCAGTATATTGTCTATAAAATTTAAATAAAGTTTCGGTCATTCTTTCTATCCTGCCCTTCAGGACCACAAGACTCCTGCTTATTCGCCAGCAGTTTAAATTGCGTGTCGGGATTTGCAAAAAGTGTGGCAATTGTCAATACCTATTGATTTGCCATCAACGAGGCAAAGGACACAGCAAGCAGAATTGGAGGCATTCGAATGAAATTGGCATAGTAGAAGGAGGAACCCAGACAAGGGTCATGACGACACGTCGGGATGAACGCGTCGGCGATGAGATTAATTTTTTCCCGCTGCCACATTCGTGAAGGTAACAAACGTATTTTGATTTAAACTGATGGCGTGAATCTTATTACTCTTTACTGCTGAGTATCTAAAGGTGCCTGGGAGTTTCCCGAAGCATTCTGTGCTACCATAACATTATTATTGGCATAACCGTTTTGTCGGTTAATTCCTCGGTTACCTCTATTATTCTTGTTGTAACCTCTGTTGTTTCCTCTGTTATTATTATTCCTGTTTTGCTGGGAATTTTGGCCGTTATTGTTATTATTATAGTTATTATAATAACCACGACCATTGCCTCTACCGCGATAATTATATTTGTTATTATAATTACCACGGTTTCTTTGGGCATAATAGATGGCATTATTTTGGAAGCTATCTGTGGATCCCGACTCTACTGAAAGAGTGGTAAATCTAGTGATTGCTTCTTTAGCTGATTGAAAGTGTCCTGATTCCATTAATAATTGGACTCTTGGGCTTTTGGTATGACCTACCATGGCATTTACTGCCACTTTGGTAGTATATTTTACTGCTTCCTCACTTGGAAGACCATCGGACATATATATATTTAATTTTTGCTGTTAAAAGATCTACTGAGTCACCCTTGAAGATTGTTGAAAGTCTTTGTATTACTTCATCAATCGTTTTTTCTGAGCTTAGGCTGCTAGCCGCTTGACCTTTTAATTTTGATTTTATTAGTTGGATGGCTACCGCTTCGTGCGGTTCTTTTATGGTGTCAAGAACGCGAACGCGTCTGTTTTTCGTCCCGCACTTAGTTTACTGTAGTGTTCTCTTAACACTGCTCTGATAGTTTTTAAACTCTCTATTATTATTTTCGAGTGTTTTTCTATTGTACTTTGGGATGTTTCCTTATTCTGCGAGAGGCATTGTGCATGTATTCTAGCTTCTCTTATTATATCATCCAAGTAATCATATTTTGTTAATAGAACAAATTTACACTCTCTTTTTTTTAATTCCGTGAGAGATCGGTTGTCTCTATGGGTTCTTCAAACAGTTTATGTATCCAGGTGGGTAAAATTCTATTTTTTCGCTTTAGGCGATTATATGCTTCTACTATGTATCTTTCTATCAAGTGGGCTATCCTTGATTTGAATTTTCTGTTATTTACAATCCAGTATTTAATTTCCTTATATTTTGGATTGGTTTCACCTCTGTTGAAGAGGAAATCTAAGAATGGAACATATTTGTTCAAATATTTAAGTTCTACTAGATCCATTTGCATATTATATCTAGGCCATCTGCTCTACTCTTATATGTTTCTTGATTTTTGCTTTATTTTCGCAACAACTTATTATTGTTCAGCTTCATCCATCAGGTAGAAGCGAAATGTGCCTGTTGAGTTGGAAAAACAGCATATATTTGGTACAGTGACAATAAAACTCATCTGTACCATTGCACTTCCTTTAACTGGGAATTCCTCTCCCGTTAAATCAAAGTATGCTAATCATATCTTACTAGGTTTATCAAACTTTGTGATGTAATGTAATATTATCTCTATTAAAAACCTCAAATAAATCCGCTGCCATGTTGGGATTCCTATTTACTATCTTCCTAAAATAATTGTCTAACGTACTCATTTCAATCAACCAATATATATTTTATTCAGCTTAAAAATTGGTTTTTTTTTATTTGGAAATTGATATATATATTTTTTTCTTTTGATAATAATTTTTTTGAAATGCACTTTTATTACAATTGTTTCATATGTTATTTAGATCTTATCAAGATCATTAGCATGGCTTAAGGCTCTTTTTGTTAAACATTTATTGTGTAGTTTGTATGCTTTATATAACACATATGCGCTCATTATTATTACAACTACTAATAAAAGTGCATTTGTTGATTTTAAATCTACATTCGATGACTCCATTTCATTAATAACGTTTGCAGTGGAGTCCACTGTCTTGGTATCTATAAGGCCCATATTGGGTTCATTTAATATATCATCAAACTTGCTTATTCTATTATCAAACATTCAAATTTTAAAATTGTGTCTCTTTTTTTTATTTCTTTTCTTAATAATTTTGAATTTTCTTTTGTTCCTGCTTTATGTAGAGATAGTTTTTTTTTTTAATATTTTGTTCATCTCTTTTTTTTTTGTTTTTGTTTAATTTTTCTTTTTTACATATATCCCTGCCTAGTTTTGCGTGTGGTTTTCAGGCCACACTCTAATTGGACAGCTTTAATGCCGCACAATTGTACATAGTTTGTTTTACAATTTATAAAAAAAAATATGCATCGCAGTGGATTTAAAAAAGGCGCAGCGCATAGTTTAATCATTAAGTTTTGTTGGGCGCTCTTTGTAAGCGCTATCGGTTCACTTTTAGGGCGCTTTCAATTTCAGCTGCTGATGTCCGGGGCCTATGGGCTCAGGCGGTACCGGTGCCGGTCTTCGCACCAGATTTTGGGGTCGCGTAGCAGTGGCTACAGGTATATTCGCAATACGGCGAATATAGTGGTCCCCCGCAGTCGTTTGGGCAGACTAACTTCACTTTTGGTAATTCTTTCTCCGGTTGTGGCGTTATTTTTGATTTCGTCTTTGCCACGTTGTGTATCGTAGAGTATGGGGTTTCGGTTGTGGTTTTACTTTTCTTTTCGCCCAATTGGCTTTTTATGAATTCTACCTCGGCGTGTAATCTCACCGAGGTATTCCAACTTATTATATTTGGACTGTTTAATAGCCTCAAAATTTCAGCCTTTCTGGCTTTTAATTTCTTTACCATACCGGATTTTTTTCCCATAACTCTACTTACTTTTGTTTATATGTATTTTGTTTTTCTTCATTCATCCTCATGATGCTGCCCAACGTTGGTCTATTGGGTGGATTGCCTACCACACGTAAATGATATTCTGCTCAGCACCTCCAAACGTTGTTGCCTTTTAGGTTCTAGGTCCGCTTTGCCTTCCGGTCACTTTTTATAAGTTAGTGACCACTGTCACGGTCGCCATGTAATATGCTCGATGTAGAATCCTTTGAGAATGTAGTATATTTTGGAATTTAATAAATTAAGACAAAAGCAAGTCTTGTCGTTTTGAGTATGGTTTATTGAATCATTCTTAATTCTATTACAATTGTTCTCTATAGCTAAAACCGCGTAGCTGCGCTGGTGGCAATGCAGGCAGAGGAGCGGTATGCTTATGTATAAACATATTTATGTATAAATGTATGAATGTATAAATGTATAAATGTATAATGTTTACATAAGAGTATGTATGTATACATGTCGCCGCAGCGAAAGAGTGAGGATGTATCATATTGCATATTGGGCCAGAGTGGCCGCGCGAATTAAGATTGAGTCTGTTCTGGTTGAGTGTTAAACCAAGACTGCTTTATTGAATCAAATCATATTCTAGTTTGGCTTACATCTAAGTGTTTATAATGTTTTCTTCTGGTCACTTTTCTTGTGACACTCTGTGTTTAGGGAAACTGTCACTTATCTTGTGACACTCTATGTTTAGGAAAACTGTCACTTATCTTGTGACACTCTATGTTTAATGGAATGGTATTGTTTATGTTTACATTAATGTGGAGTGTAGACCTCTTGGGTCGGCTGTTATGGGAAGTGTTGCTAATGGCATAACTCCTCCCCTCTGAGAGTATGAATTCTCCTGAATTCTGTTTACATTAATGTTTATATTTTTCTTTTTGGAGTATATATGTATATAAATGGATAAACATATAATAATAATAATAAAAAGTGTTAAAAATATGCCATTTGTCATTTTCTTTTCGTATTTAAGTTCTGTGATTTCTTTTAAATTGTCAAAATTATCTATTGTTACATGATCAAAGTTAATTGTGTTTTTATAGGTTTGATTCAATAGTTCTGTTGGATAAAAAAATTTTTCGTGAAATTCTGTTTTTCGTTAAAAAATATTTCATTTAGAATTTGAATTTTACAGTTACCGAATTGAATTAAGTTACTTCCCTTAAGTATAATATTTCTTTTATCGCAATTTTGATATATTTTTGTATTCTTGGCATTTTTGATTATAATTGTAACATCGTCAATTTCTTCGATACTCGTTATATTGTTAAATATAAATTTGCAATTATTATTAATGGTACAACTTTTACTTAATTTTAATTCTTTTAAAATTTTGTTGGGTTCATATGTAAATGTTTTATTATTTATTTCTGCAATTAACTGATTTTCTTGGTCTATTTGTATATAATCTATATTTGGTATAGGAATAATTAACTTAACATCTATGGTTATAAATGATTTTGGGATTTTAATTGCGATTATGATGCAATTATTCTTATATTTTAAAATGCCCATACGGATTAGCTTTAATTTATAAAAATCAATGTCAAATTTATTTATTTCCTCTTCTGATAAAATTTCTGGTACGATTATATTATTTTTTGCTGATGCTATGTTTCCTGAATATAATTTATTTTGAATTCTATATTTTTTAATTTCCCCATTTGGTCATTATGAAGTATTTTCATTTCTATTCTTGATTTTGATTGTCCATGCTTGTAAGTATGTCCTTGATTATTGTTCTGTCTTGTTTAATTGTTTCTGCTAAGTTGTGTATTGTTTTATTAAAATGTGTATTTATAACAATTTGTTGGTTCATGTCTTGTATAATATTATGGTTGTTTTGGTCAATATTGTTAAGGTGGTCTAAAATATCTGTTCTATCTTCATCTTCCATAATTCCAAAAAGCCATTTGTATGTTGTTCCTACAATATTTAACATTCCTCTGTTTATTCTGTTGTTTGGGGTTATGGATTTTATTTTAGCTCTAATTAGATTTATTTCGGCTAATAGCTCCTTTTTTCCTGTGATGTTAAAATTTTTAATGTTTGTCCCCATTTGATTTATTATATTATTTAAAGGGTCGATATTAATAATGTGTAGTATAATTACTGTTTCATTAACTATTTCCGTGGAATAAGTTTGTATAGGTGCATATCCTGCATTTAATTGAATTGGGCCAATTTGTAATCTGCCTTGAACACACATTATAACGTAAAAAATTATGAAAATCTGACGATAAGAGAAAAAAAATTTTTGTTTCAAGGATGTCCATCTGTATTTTGTTGGAAATTAATTTTTCCTGCTTTGACGGTCTTTTTATATTACATGGATGAATATTATTTAATGTTGTAATTCTAAAATAAGGTTCATCCTTATGCCTAACTCGTTTATAGTTTTTAATTGGTCCTTCCTGTCTTTCCTCCTCATAATCTTCTCTTGTATTATTTTGTTTGCTTAAAATTTTTTCTTTGTGTTTGATAATAGTGTTTTTTAGTTTTTCCTCATCTTCTATGTTTTTTGCATAATTTGGTGTACATTTTATTGTAGAGTGATAACGGTTATTATAAGCTGTTATTGCTAATTGCATTTTGGATAAAATTGATAAATCATCATCTATTCCTGCTATTATTTCAATGAGAGTAGAATGTAGTCTTTCTATGTCTGCATTTCCTGTATGTTAATTTGGCTTTGTATAATGGATTTCTATTTGTTCTTGGTTTAAGTATTGTTTTATCTGTTCTGATCTAAATTCATTATCCATTATTATTTTATGTGGCTTATTGAATTTGGCAAAGTGTTCAATCATAATTTCCATTTTAGTTTTCCAGTTTCTATCTGTTATATTATAAGCGACTGGGAATTTTGTGAGCTTGTCTATGATTGTAACAAACGATTTGTGTTTTATATGAAATATGTCCAAATGTATAATTTGATTTTTGACATCCGGTGTTTCTGTGAATTGAAACTTAGGTTTGATTGGTTTTCTGTCATATTTAATTTCCTTACTTTTTTTACAATTTGAAATTATCAACTGAATATGGTCTCTTAGCTTTGGAAAATATATTTTGTTCTTTAACGAATTAAAAGCTTCATTTATTCCGCTATGTAATGAATCTTTGGTGTGGTAAATAGCTATTTGTTTGTGTAACTCTTCCTCGCTTGAAATTTCCTGAGCTCTCTTAGTACATTTTTTTTTTTTTTTTTTTTTAACGTTTAATATATATTTGTTGAATCTACTCTTAAATTAGAGCCTAACAACAAGTTTGAGATATTTTTCTTAGACTAGTACTTAAGAAAAATCCTGGGGATATTGCAGGCGGCCCTAATCACTTGTTATTGGGTTGGTCTGTCATTTCTTTTAAGACGAGTTCTATTATTAGTTCGCGTAAGGGAATTTGCAAGAACATTTGGGTGTGCATCCAATTTCGCAGAATACTTTAGTTGTTGAGTACCTATTTCAGATTTTACGCTAGGTATATTTAGATCATTTTGAATGTTGTCGTTTCGTATATACCACGGGGCCCCCGTGATTGATCTTAAAATCTTCGACTGCGCTCTTTGTATAATATCGACATTGCTGGTACTTGCATTTCCCCATAGTACGGCTCCGTAAGTCCAGATGGGTTTCAGTACGGAGTTGTATAGGAGGACTTTATACTCCAGATGTAGAGGGGACCGAGCATTGATGATCCAATGTAGGCTACTCGCTTTCAGTTTAAGCTGTGACTTTTTTGCTTCGATGTGCTTGCGCCAAGTTAGTCTTCTGTCTAGGTGGATGCCAAGGTAAGTGACATCCACGGCTTCAGGAACTGGTACGTTGTTTAGCATTAGAGCTGGGCAGTTTCTTCTGTTAGGCGTAAATGTAACATGTTTGCATTTCTGCTCGTTGACCCGGATACGCCAGGTTGCTAGCCATTCCTCTACCACCTCTGGGCAACGTCGAGAAAGACAGCCGCACAGTATTCTTTTAGTTCGAATGCTGTTCGTATTTCGGATGTTATGCGATTGACTTGTTCAATTGTACCATGTTTTTCGCGGAAGCCAAACTGGTGTGAAGGGATTGTGTTCTCCGATGCCCGAAATGAGTTTAGGCGGATCTGCAGGACCTTTTCAAAAAGCTTCGAAAGACATGGCAGCAAACTAATTGGCCTATAGGATGATGGCTGGGTTTTGTCCTTTCCCACTTTAGGAATCATGATGATAGTGGACTTTTTCCATGTTCTTGGGAAGTAGCCAATTTTTATTATAGCGTTGAACAGTTTACAGATATATTGTATTGCAATGATAGGGAGTTCTAGGATCATTTTCGGTGTGATTAGGTCATGGCCAGGGGCTTTTTTCGGCTTTATGTGGTTTTTAATAACTGCAGTGATCTCGTCCGATTGGAGTTCCGAGTACTCACTATCCGTTAATGTGTTCGAAGGGGGAAGTACAGATGAGTTTGATGTTGGATTTGGCTGGAAAACCATTTTAAGATGTGTGGCAAATACGGATGCCCTCTCTTCGTCACTGCGGGCCCATCCACCGGTTGGACTCCTTATCGGTGAAATTGTCTCTGTAGGAGCGCTTAAAGTTGGGTGGGATTTCCACAGAGGATGTTTAGTGCTGGTTGGACTGAGCTTTTCTATGTATTTCCTTTGAGCCCAGCTTTCCTCTTGTCTTAACGCCTTGGAGAGGTTGCAATGAGCTTGCCTTAGGCGAAGTTTTGCTGCTGGTGATCGAGTAATCTGCCATTCTCTTCTTAGACGTCGTTTTTCCGTTACTAATTGTTCTATCCGCCGGTTCGTAGGCCTGTCAACAGGTTTGGTGTAAGAAGAGGCATGTGGAGTAGATACTCTTGCTGCAGCTCCCATCATCGACTCAAGTGCAGAGACGCACATATCAATGTCCTCTGCAGCATCCAGTTTCGGCGAACAGTCAATGTGGGCACTCATGTACATTTTAAATTTAAGCCAATTTGTTTTGTTGTTTGTAAGCCTATATGGGCGATCAAGTACTTGAGGTCTTGTTAATAATGTGAATAGCACTGGAGAGTGATCGGAAGTTAAATCTAGCAGTGTTTCCGCAGTGATCCGATTACGTGGAACCAAGAGGATGGTTACTGCGAAATCAATCAAGTCAGGCACTTTCTGTGGATCTGTGGGCCAATAAGTAGGCCTACCCGGTGAGACGCAATCCATCTTATTGAGAGGGTTGACTATTGTGTTGTACAACTGCTTTCCTTTAGGATTTACCAGGCGAGATCCCCACTGCGTATGTTTGGCGTTATAGTCCCCTGCTGCAATGAAGCGATCTCCGAGTGTGTTAAAGAAATCGGTAAATTCCTTTTCAGAGATTGAGAAGCGTGGTGGGCAGTACAGGGCGACCAATGTAGTGTTGCCGCAGCTGGTTTGGACGGTTATAGCAGTTGCTTGTAGGTGCTGTGTTTCAAATCTGTTGAGGAACGAGTGTTTTATACGGTTTTTGATTAGGATACCGGTCCCGCCATGAGCTTTTCCGTCTGGATGGTTTGTTGCGTAGAAGGTATATTTTGGTATTTGAAAATTATTTTTTGATGTTAAATGTGTTTCCGAAATCAGCAAAACGTCGATTTCACTTGAGTCTAGGAATAGTTGCAGTTCATTTTTGTGCTTGGAAATGCCGTTATCATTCCAAAGACATAGACGTAGGGAAGCCATTATTTATTCTCGATAAGCTTCTGGATAAGCAGGTTTTGATTCCGCATCAGTTCGTGCATACAGTTTTGCATGAACGTCATAAAAGTGGTCATGTTTTGATTGAGTGAGATCAATAGGGCCTCTAGACCACTTGGAGTTTGCTGGCCAAGCTCTGGTGCGCTAGGTTGCGGATTCTGTAGATGGCGGAGTGACGGGGTCTCTTTCGCGGGCTCCGTCTGTCCAGTTCGGAGCACACTAGCGAAGGATACACTAGGACTGGTTGTAGCAGTCATGTTGGATGATCTAGCAGCCTTGGCGAAGAAGACCTCCGGTGTAGTTTTGGAGGCGTTGAAGATGATTTTTGGTCCAGCTGGGGGTTTCCGCCCGTTTAGGTGTGATTTAAGATCCTTAAAGACAGGACATCCTCTGTAGTTGGCCGTGTGGTTCCCTCCACAGTTGCTGCATAGTCTTAGTGCGACGTTGTTTCTGTCCTTGGTGCAAATTCCATCTTCATGATGTTCGCCGCAGCCAACACACACTGACCTAAGATTGCAATTGTTAGAGGTGTGGTTGTATTCCTGGCAGTTTTTACACTTCGGTGGTTGGCGTCTCTTATGGGGCTCCTCTACGGTGATTCTTCTATGCAATAGAAGCTGTAGGTTGTAGATCGGGTGCACTTCATTTGGCTTCGACCGCTTTGCATCTGGTTGGAGCTCGATTTTAAAGAGCGGCTGTGCGACTTTGTTCCTGTTGATGATGTTGACAACGGACTTGACCGCAAACCCTTTTTCGACCAACGCGTCTGCTATTTCTTGAGTAGGGACCGATGGCTCAATCCCCTTTAACACAACCTGGAGCCCTTTACTGCTTTTTAGTTGGTAGGTATAGAAGTTGATGTTAGCATTACGGAGGTACTTTTCGATGATGCGGAAATTGTCCTCAGTTTGGGCTTGACATTTAATTTCTTTAATGTTACCCCTATTGAGAGGGGTTACAACAAAGTTATTTGCCCCTACTGTTTCTACTAGCTTCGAAATCAGGCCGCTGCAGTTGGCTCCACGGATGTATAAAGGGGGTGGTCTAGCCGATTTAACTTTATCTACAGCGCCGGCTTGATCGTCTTGCTGATCGGCAAGAATTTTAAAACGATTCCCGCTAAGGGGTGCTACTCGTTCATTTGGTTTGGTTATTTTCGGCGTATTGCCACTTTTTTTCTTTTGCGGGCTTAGCTTCCGCTTAGTTATTTTAATATATCTGTCCATTCCAGTTTGGACAGAAGTCGTTGGGTTTACTATTGTGGCTGACTCTGGGCGACTTGTCGTTGACGGCTTGAGGCAGGTCAATACTTCGGCAGACGTTGCAGTAGTTGCTGTCAACGAGCTGACGGTGCTGATTGCTGTCAACGAGCTGACGGTGCTGGTTGGTGCAATCGGTGACCCAGTTATCGATATTGATGGAGAAGCACACTGCTCTCTCCACGGTAAGTTGCTGTTAATTGCTGAGTGGCTGGCACTTTCGGTGTTATTGCTTACGCTAGCATTCGGTGGGGTCGGCGACACCACCGAAAAGTACGCGTTGTTGCGTTGGACCGAGAGTCGACGCTCACGTTGTTGTTGTACAATTAGTTCTTGTAGCTGTTGTTGGTGGGGATCGAGAGAGCTTGGGCCCGAATTGGTGGACATGGCTTTTGTAAAAATTACGCACTTTGTTGTTGCAACTTAGTATTTATTGCTATTAGAGCAATCTAATAGCAATATGATTGTAAATAGGCGTCTCTAAATAGGCGACTGAGATCCCTACACAACTTTTTGCAAACGCAGACTTTTTTTTTTTTTTTTTTTACACTCAATTCTTGCGGAGTGCATTAAAAAACACGTCTGCACACGGCGGCAGTTGAATTGACTAGTACATTAGTACATTTAAATAATTTTATATTATTACAGTGTGAAAAAATGTTCATTAAGATAATATAATATTCTGAGTCTGGAACTTCTGAAAAAATTCCTACTGTTCCTTTATTTATATTATTTTGCATTTTGATTTCGATTTCAATTTCTGTTTCTGCTGGGCTTACTTCTATTATTTTTCTACCATGCTGAATATTAATATTGTCCGTTGTTGTATAAGTTACTATTATCTGAGTTTTATATTTGTTTACAATATCGTCTTTTATATAGAAATTTGTAAATCCTCCTTCCTCTGCTGAATGCTGTGTATCTGATAGTTCAAAGTTTGCCTCATTTGTTTATCCTTGTTTATTAGTTCAGCTGTTTCCTGTCTACTTAAAAAATCTGCCACTTTATTGTCTTTTCCTTTCAAATATATTGTGTCATAATCGAATTCTTGTAATTTTAAAATCCATCTTTGGTGTCTTGCTGTCATTTCTTTCCCTTTGTATTTTGCGTTTAGATATTTTATCGGAGCATGATCTGTTATAATTTGGAATTTATTACCTATCACATAGTGTCTAAAATAGTTTACTGCATGTATAATGGATAAAAATTCTTTATCAATTGTACTGTAGTTTTTTTCGTGTTTATTTAGAGTTCTTGAAAGGAATGCAATTGGTTGCCCTTGTTGAGACAATACTGCACCTATTGCGAAGTCACTGGCATCTGTTGTAATGGTAAATGGTTTATCAAACTCTGGATATTTTAAGATTGGATGTGAGCTTATAAGTGTTTTAAGGTTTTCAAAGGCATCTATAAACTGTGGGTCATTTGTATTAATTTGTGTGCCTTTTTGTAAATATCTGATCATTGGGTAAGCTATTTTGGAATAGTCCTTAATAAATTTTCTGTAAAATCCTGTCATATTAAGAAATCCTTTCAATTGCTTTTCTGTTTTAGGTAGCTGCATTGCTTTTATTGCTTCTATTTTATGTGGATTGGGTTTAATCCCTTCCTTTGTGAGAATGTGTCCTAAATATTCAGTATATTGTTTCATGAAGGAACATTTGTCTGGTTGAATTTTTAAGTTATGATTTTTAAGTATTTTGAAAATGTTTTCTAGAGCAATCTTATGTTCCTCAAGTGTTGTTGAAAATATCAAAATATCGTCCATGTATACAACACAACTTTTGTTTATATAATCCCTCAGTATTTCATTCATTAAACGTTGAAATGTGGCTGGGGCATTTTTTAACCCAAAAGGCATTCTAACATATTCATATAAACCCATTGGTGAAATGAATGCTGTTTTCTCTTTCTCTTCTTCTGCCATTAAACCGACCCGATAGAGTTTTGAATTAATAGGTTGGTCTGTAGTAGTTTTTATGCTATGAACTATAGTGTTAGTATTGCTTAAGTGATCCCCTTCTTTGAAACATAACTTTTCGTACTTTTTTGAAAGATTTCTTATTATTTGTTCTTCCTCAGTATTGAGTTCTTTTAACTTAAGATCATCAATTTCACTTACTTCCATTACGCAAACATCTTCTGATTGTTTGGAAAGGAATGGAATTTCGACCCCATTGTTAAGTTTAATAATTTTGTTTTGAAAATCAATATTTGCAAAATTCCTTTGAATGAAGTCCATGCCCAATAGAAAATCATATGATTTTTCCAGGGGCATAGCCACCCATTTTGTTCTTGCATAATTTATATATTTAAACAAAAGTTTGTTTGTTTTCACTAAGTAACTGTCACTTTCTATTTTTCCCTTTATTGTATGTATGGTTTTTGAATATTTTTCAATTATTTTGTATTTGGAATTATGTACATTAGTTGTGTTTAAAATGCTTATGGTTGATCCTGTATCTACTAAAATAATATAAGTATCTTCCTCTATTGTTCCTTTTATAAAAATTTTTTTTTCATCCGAGGCTAGTTGGTAAAAAACTCTTGATTATCTGTGCTGTTTACTACTTCCTCATTTATATTATCTACACTCATTGCTTCTGCTGGTGGTTGCTGATAATTTTGTGGTTGCTGATAATTTTGATTTTGTCTTACGTTCTGACTCTGTTGTCTATTCGGATTTTGATACTGTTTCGTATTTTGACTCTGTTGTCTATTGGGATTTTGAGACTGTTTTACATTTTGACTCTGTTCAGTATTTCGGTTTGTATTTTTATTAGTTGTCTGTTTGTTATATGTACTATGGTCATTGTCATTTTTGGTTAATAATAGTTTTTTATTTAAATTTCCATAATTCAGACCAATATAATTTGCAAGTTCAATTCTTATATCTGTTAATGTTGTTTTATTCATTAAGGCAATGGCCATTGGACCACAAGATAATTCTTTTACTCTTTGAATTAAGAGACCACTTAATATGTCAACTAATCTGCTATTGTTTTCAAAGACCGAAAAATCAGTAATTTCCTCAACAATTGCTCTTACTTTAAAATCAAGATCTCGAACGGTAGTTACCCTTAATTTATTAATTTTTCTGGTTAGACCCATTTGATCCGTTCTTGGGCGATAATGATGTCGAAGACGAGTTTTGCAATCAGCTCAAGATGTATGGGGGTTAATATTAAGCATAGTTCTAGCCTGACCTTGAATTTTGGTGTTGAATATAACAGTGAAGACCTGGTCGTTATCATCATACTCCTTCATGATTTGGTTGACTGCCGAAATGAAACCATGTAACGTTCCCTCCTGTCCAGTGAACACCGGCAAGTACCTTGTTTCCTTCTCGATGCTGTTTCTCTCCCTTGTTGTTGGATTAGAATGCATCTCTTGATTGGATATTATTATTGATGTTAGCATTTGAATGCATTGTTGTATTTCGTTAATTTGTGCCATTTTAATGGTGTATGTTTTATTGTTTCGTTAATTTTTTTTTTTTTAAGCTTCCACAATAATTCTGTTTGTTTGCACAAAGTGTTTTTACAATATTATATTGTTTCGTTATTTGTCACAAAATGTTTTTATAATATTATATTGTTTCGTTGGCTTAGATTTTCTCCAAAGTTTCCACAATATATATATTTTATTTTGTCACTAAATGTTTTGTTTTCCACAGTATTATATTGTTTCGTTATCTTTGATTGCGTTCAAAGTTTCCACAATATTTTAGCTGTGAACTCGAGTACCGACTGCGCCAATTAAGATTGAGTCTGTTCTGGTTGAGTGTTAAATCAAGACTGCTTTATTGAATCAAATCATATTCTAGTTTGGCTTACATCTAAGTGTTTATAATGTTTTCTTCTGGTCACTTTTCTTGTGACACTCTATGTTTAGGGAAACTGTCACTTATCTTGTGACACTCTATGTTTAGGGAAACTGTCACTTATCTTGTGACACTCTATGTTTAATGGAATGGTATTGTTTATGTTTACATTAATGTGGAGTGTAGACCTCTTGGGTCGGCTGTTATGGGAAGTGTTGCTAATGGCATAACTCGCGTGTTATATTTGCCGACGCAGCTATTGTCCAGCACCATGCACTCATGGGTGGTTATGTTGCTTAAGAGGCAAATGTACTTGAATGTTGCGCACATAAATATTGTTACTAATTGATACAATATATTTGTATACATTGTAATGTTGTTATTCTAGAACATGCTACAATTGCTTTAAATGTTTTCCTGGCCTCAGAAGACATCATCCGCGTGAAAGGCAGGTCCGACAGCATAACTTCTTTCGGTGACCCCATCGTAATCCCAAGACACAGCAGAATTGCCTTTTTAATCGATGCATTAATTCAGCAAGTACCAACAAAAGCTTTGCTAGCAATGAATCTATGTACATGTGCAGAATTATTTTGGTCACTGGAGAACATAAATTCTTCATCCGTATGGCAGTCATATCGTACGGCGGAATACGCGTCGTCAGATACCGCAAACACCATGGAGGTTAGCAAGGATAATAAGGCAAACGGTTCAAAATAGTTTAATTGTAATAATAATGGACATATCGCAGACAAGTGTCCGGTTGAATAGAAAAGGCCAAAATGTTTGATTTGCTCTAAGATGGGACATAAAGGAAAAGATTGCAGACTTTAACGATCAAAGACAATGGCATAAAGAAAATAGCATAAAGGATAAGAAACGTCCGCCAATCTTTAAGAAAACGCTTATTGAAGATCATGATTATGAGGCATTTGTAGACACTGGCAGTGACAATACATTCATGCAAAAGTCTCAGGTGCCGTAAGATTCAGTTTAACAAGTTATGAACAATTCTTTCAGAGGTTTTGGAGGAGGAATTGTTGAGTCAAAGGAATGCCTTTTAACGGAGATTGTGATGGATAACAATCGACTAGATGTATGCATCTACGTAGTTCAAGATAAGGAACTTAGTCATGCATTCCTATTAGGAAGGGATATTTTATGTAGCATCCTCGATTTTGGTGCTCAAACTCAATAGGGAACATCGCTTATGTGTTGATTTCAGAAATCATCAAATAGAAATGAGCAACGAAATAAACATGTTTGCAGCTTTTATGACAAGCGACGGATTATTTAAGTTCAACGTCAAGGCTTTTGGCTTGATTAATGCGCCAATGGTATTCCAAAAAGTCTTCGGAGATATTATACGAAAGGTTAGACTTCAAGTGATTTAGGTTATTTATATAGGAAGACGAATACATGTATTTTTAGGGAGACGAATACATGTAGTCTTATGGCTAGTGTCCTTAATGGTACTTACACATACATACATATTATCTACCCTGAAAGTATGTGCCTTAACGCTATTTCTAAAATTATACTACAAAACCTCAAATATCAAAAAAATATAAGCTATGTTGATGAAGTTAGTATTTCATCAAAAACATTTGACGAAGAAAAGGTTATCCTAAATGAATTTTTAGAAGCAGTTAAATCCGCGGGATTAATACTACGTCCATCAAAGTGCAAGTTTATGAAAAAAAGTCAAATTTCTAGGTCATATTATAACTGGTAAAGGAATTCAACAAAAATATCCACAGCCAACGTATGAAACAGAAATAAACAGATTTTTAGGAATTACTGGATTCTTCCGCAAATTTGTTCCGAATTAAAGCATAATTGCACAACCATTGAGTATGCTTTTGAAGAAAAACAAAAGCTTTATATGGAGATTTTTACATTGAAAATGAGATATTGTTAAAGGACCCCAATCAAGAACTTATTGTCGTTCCCTCGCAGATGGAAAAAGAAATAATACAGATGGCACACAAGCAAGGACATTTTGGAGCTAGAAAGACTCAGGATATCGTTGAAAAATCGTATTATATTCCAAAATTAAAAGAAAAGGTAGCCCGTGTTGTTGAGTGTTGCGTGGAAGGTCCTATTGTTAATGCCAAAACCGGTAAAAAGGAAGGATATTTGATGCCAATAAGCAAAGGAGATCAGCCATTGATGACATATCACATTGATAACGTTGGCCCGATCACATGATTATGCCCGCCTCACAACAAAGCGTTACAATCATATACTTGTTATTGTTGATGCGTTCTCTAAGTTTGTATGGTTGCATCCGACTCGTGGAACAGGAGTCGATGAAGTACTTAGTTGTCTTGAAAAGCAGGCGATAATTTTTGGTAACCCGGTGAGAATAATTTCTGACAGGGGAGCAGCATTCACCTCCAATGCATTTAAGGAATATTGTAACAGACAGGATATACAGCATTTACTGTTAGCAACAAATGTACCCCGCGGCAACGACCAAGTAGAAAGGATGCATAAGATAATAGTTCCAATAATTTTAAAGTTAAGCCAAGAGAATGAGGAAAACTGGTACAAGTATGTAGGCCCTGTGCAACAACTTGTTAATAATACTGCTCCAAGAAGTACAAGAGTTAAGATTTTGACAGGAATAGAGATGCGTAGTCCTGATGATCCCGAATAAGAAAGCTGATAACCGATTCGTTAATAGAAGAATTAGACTGTGGTCGTGATGAGATTAGAGCGGAGGCTCGAAAGAATATTAATGAAATACAGCAGGAAATGAAAATGATGTTTGACAAAAACAGGAAAGGGGAAAGAAAATACAATTTAAACGAGTTAGTGGCGATTAAACGTACTCAGTATGGGACAGGTCAAAAGTTGAGAGGTAAATACTTAGTACCATATAAAGTCACGAAGGTGAATAGGCACGGTCGATACGACGTTGAGAAAGTCGGCGATGGTGAAGAACCGTGTAGAACTTCAACAGTGGATCATTCGGGTCGAATGACTTGTCAGGACAGCCGATTGTAGGAAATGAAGTGTCAGGCGGGCATAATCATGGCAATCGGGCAGTAGCTAGTGAGCGAGACAGAACGACACGCAGCGGCCGTACCTATCTGGTTGACTCACTCATTGGCAAATAAAGAGAAGCGTTGATTCAAAAAGCACTCGCAATCGTACTATCGCCTCGATCACATCGCGCACCCAAATTATCACTAAGGCCATTTAAATAATATAAAATATATGTATGCTTAACACAAATAAACATTGTTAATAATATAAATATATTGAAATAAATAAACCGGGATAAAGTAAAATCCCACATATATTTTAATATTTCCCTCATAATACTCATCAAGGTCCCTGCTCGGGCGCCATCTGTAAGGAAGCTCTGGCTGGGGTACAGTTCTCAATCCCAGAGTCCCGTCTACAGAACATTTATTTGATCTGGAGACCTTGATGAGTATAAGGATATGAGACTGAGACCACATGAAGGTGAGGAAAGGGAAGCGAAGCCCGCTTGGCCAAGATCCGCTGCCTCTTGGACTGGGAAAGGAAAGAGTGAAAGGAAATGTTAGTGGGGTTATTAGAAAGGGATGGTGAAGAGGAACTGCAACGACTGATCTCGTCTGCCAAGCGAAGCCCGCTTGGCCAAGATCCGTTGCCTCTTCACTTTGAGTGACTGAGCCTGGAGATCAGCGATTGACTTCGTCTGCAGGAGAATAACTCATCCTGCCGAAGTCCGCTGATCCTTCGGCTCCACTCAAATAGTTAATTGGCCAAGGAAAAGGGAAGGAAAATGGTAGACATAAATTTGGTGACAAATAAAGAAATAATGCTGGGCGTGTTGAACGATAATAGTATAGAGTTTATTGATAATTAACTAATTCTAAACGTCTTTTGCAATTTGGCTCCCTACCGCACTCAAGCAAAACAAGTGGGAACTTTGGACATGGGCTCACCTGCTTATCCTGTATGATTTCTTTAGGACACCATGTGTTTTTGTTTTCTGCTGCTGTTGGTTTCACCTGTCAACTTTTCGCTCTCGTGGTTACTGGCGAAGTGAATTTCTCCTAATTCTAACTCTCTGTTGAAACCCACCCTTGCTCTGCCTACTTATGTCCTAACGGTGAAAACACACGATGCGTCTTGTGCTTTGGCACGCGTCACGATCGCCGTCTCTCTCTTTCACTTTCGATTTTCTCATGGTCTCTTTAGCCTCGGCATGCAGCGCAGCGTCCGCTGTCGGGATGTTGTTCTCTCCGCAACGCGTCGACGCTGCAGCCGCATCAAGAAAGCTAGAAAGAGAGGGAGGCGTCGATCGTAAGTATTGACTATCAGGAAAAAGAACTACAGTTAGTTTTCATGTTGGGATAATTATCCCAGCACATCAAATGATGTGCCCTCCATGGGCGTATCAAAAATAAAAGTAAAAATGAAAAGGGGCGCTACAAGGGCGTAGTTAAAATTACAGCGATAATGTGACTCCACAAAATTTATGGATATAATTTTTGTTCTGTCGGACAAAGTATGCTGTGTGCAAGAAAATGATTTCTTTTAATTCTACTGCTCCTTCAATCATGTGTATTTTGGAATATCTTTAATGGGTTTTGAAAGGTTTATTATTCATTATTATTCTGATGAAGGACTTATCCCTCTTCCGATTGTTCCGAGGCATTCTGATGAAAATTTTCTGATGTGTTTGTTGCTATGTCCACTATTACTTTCTATTTGCCTTTTTGTAGGCTGGTTTGCTACATTATTTTTTGGATAGTTATTTTGCTGTTGATTATTCATTGGATTTTGAGCCCTGTCAATATTTAATTTTTGTTGAAATTCTTGGAAAAGTTTTTGGTTTTGTGTTGTATCGGATTGTTTTGTTTGAGAAGGATTTGAAGTATTGGGTACAAAAGATTTTCCACTTTTTTGGTCTTGATTTTGGCTTTGATTTGATTTTCTGATTTCTGTTATACTATTCTCGTATAACCCTTCTCTTTGAGCTACTTGTTTCAGATTGCTAACTGTGGTTATATCATATCTAGCTAACGTCATAAATAATCTATCGGGTAATTTTTTGTTTGTTACTTCTTTAATAGTGTTATTTAAAGCATTTGTATAAAGTGTATTGTTATTTGCATCGTTTTCAAGACTAAGCTTGTTTGTGATAATATAGGATTTGACTTCTAATTCTGTTACAAACTTACGAAGGTTTCCTGTATAGTTGGTTTTGTAGAGGCGTCGAAGAATTTCGTCACAAGGGGGCTTCGTTTTCCATTTGTTGATGAGTAATGTTCTTAGTTCCGGCCAGGTGTTGGCTCGTCCAATTTGCGAGAGCATTGTGCCTCTCCAGTAATCTGCATCTCGATTGCGCTGAACAATATGTTATGTTGCCTTATGTCATGGGTTGGATATAGGTGCATGTTGAAATCTATCCTTCTTATGAATGATGTCAGATTCTCTGGTGCTCCATCATAGTTTGCCACCTATCTTAACAAAGACAGCGCTTGATTGAGGTGGGCTTCGGAGAGATCTACGGCCATTTTGGTTTTTTAGAGGTGTTTTGGTGATTATGATTGTAACACACACATTTGATATTTCCGCACACAGTTGTCGTTTTTGTTTCACAATTGGAATTTTATGGCTGTAATACAGTTAATATTTCCGCGCACAGTTGGCGTAAATATTTTTCACTGTTGTAGACTCTTGATTTCGGATCGGAGTTTTATAGTGATTATTCACTAATTCTATGTAACGCACGGATAATAATTCTATGTGTCACACGGATACAATAACAAGTTCACTTTTTACAGATAGAAAAAAAAAGATATTGTTGTTGAGATAAAAGAACGGGATCTTTATTCAATGAATGAATACTTAAAACTAAAGTACAAAGATGTCTTAGAGTAATATTTATGGGCTAAACTTGATTTAATTTTTAATGCTAAATTAGCGTTCTCACGCTTTTGACTTTTAGGGGGACAATTGTTATTGCAAGTGTTCGATTAAACGGATTTGATTGGTCATGATTTTAATGCTTAATTAGCGTTCTCACGCTTTTGACTTTTAGGGGAACAATTGTTATTGCAAGTGTCCAATTGTATTGAAGTTGGATATATGACTATATTACCAATGAAGCTGCCACAGACGACTCAGAAGTATCTGGAGCACGACTGGAGATAAATAATTGTTTGCGATGAGGTACTACAGTTAGTGAAGGCGGAGGAGCATTGGAATATACAAGTGATTGGGAGCCAGCATTATCCTGTAATTGATCAGAGTTCCCGTGAGGGATAGATTGAGGTACACCAGCGCTTGTGCTGGGTACTTCAATCTGAAAAGAAGAGCATAAAGAGGGACAAGTAGATGGTGTAGGCGAAAGTAAGATGGAAGAATATGCAATAGAGAGTGCTGGCGACTGCTTATGAGGCAACTCAAGGGTACATTTCTTGGGCAACTTCTCGCTAGACAGCTGCTTGGCCAGTTTATTTAAAGAAAGAAACTTTAAACGAAGATCCCTGTACATACGGCTAAACTCAAGCTGCTGGCTGGCGCAAGATATTGCTGGCAGAGCCAACAAGATATTCCTCTATACTGAACATCAAAACGATCAGAATGCTTGCAAGTAGGTAGACAACAAGCTATTGAAAATGAAAAAGAAACAAAAGACAAAAATATATAGAAAATGTAAAAAAGCACTCAGATAATTATCGATAAAAAATCAATAAATACAAATAAAACAAAGAGACAGCTAGAGTACACAGCACAAAAAAGAGTGCAAGTTATAAGCCAGACGCGCCGTTATAAAAGTGATTACGCGAGAGAGAATTAAGCAAAAAAAAAACACAAAAACAAAATAAAATAAAACGATTGGCAAAGATTGTAATGAAAATCAAATTAGACCAATTGGTTATTTTGAAAAATGAGTTGAAATCGACAACGATGATTATGCTCTTGACTTTTATGTTGTTCCGATGAAGTGTTTGGATATTAAATTAATTGGTAAGCAGATTTGCCTTCTTGCCGAATTAATTTTTAAACGTTAGGGTCTAACAGTGCGTAAATGTAGAGAATGACATCGAGATTTCCGAATTGAATATAATGAAAATTAAAGCCATCTCGAATAATGACGAGATAAATATAAATCAAGCTGGGGGTGAAAAAGCTAAAATTTCAAATTAATCGAAAACTATAAGCCGGTTAAATCAAATTCAACCCAAATCGAGATGAACATAACATTAAATGTCGAAACCCCAATATTTTCGCTTGCGCGCATTCTACCATTTCAAGAAACAAAAATCAAAAATCAAAGAAGCTAACTTCGGCTATGCCGAAGTTTATATACCATTGCATTCCTTGGCAATAATATTTTTACTGTTTGAAATTTCTTTCCCTGCAACTCCATTCATTATTACACAAACAAAATATTATTGTTATATTTGTAGGAATTTGTCCTATTCAACATATTTATTTGTAGTATTTTAGTTTATTTTAACGTAAAACTATTTATTTGATTATTTTAATTAAATTTAGTTGGAAATTTATTTTTTGCAACCGCTCTCGCTCGTCTCTTCGGTTCAACTACCCGTCTTTAGCTCAATTCGCCTCGCTCAGCAGAGCTCAGAACCAATCCCACAACTCGGCCATCGTAGTACGCATTCGCCTCGAGTCCATCTTGGTCGTTTATGTCACAGGGAACCCAAGGCTTCATATAGGCAGCGCAAGTCGTAGTTCACCTAGGATCATCGTTGAACAATGTATCTTTGACCACGTCGTATGTATCTCTGGCCCTTACCATGTTACTGTGGCACGGACCTAAATATTTGGGCTTCAGCTTCAAACCTCCTCCAAGTTGGGTTCTTTTAATAGCTATTAGATCACCGACTTCGTATATGGAAGCAGGTCTGCGACGTAAGTTGTAGGTCTTCTTATTTTCTTCTTGCATACGAAGGATCTGCTGCTTCGCTATATTCCGTAGATCATCTCTGTTGTTAAAAATCTGAATCATCTCATCGTGAATTATTTCTTTCAGCTTAAGGTCGTCTTTTGTGTGCATCTTTGTACCAATCAGTAGTTCGAACGGCGTTGAATGTGTGCTTCTGCTGTACGTTGAGTTAATTGTTTGTTGCACTTATACCATTTGCCGACAAACTTATACCATTTGCTAGGGTCTTCTGTCGAAATCTTTGACAACACGGATATAATAACAGCGTTAAGGCGTTCGACTTATCCGTTCGCTTGTGGAAGACCAGTCGTAACTGCGTGAAGTTCGATATTTTCTGCCTTGCATTACTCTTTAAACTCGTCAGAAGTAAACGCAGAACCTCTGTCGGAAATAGTTTGAACTGTATTTCCAAAAATTAAACTTTGTTGTTGTAGTCTTGTGATTACTTCCTTCGTAGATGTCGTTTTCGTCGGGTACAACCAAAAAAATTTTGTAAAGCCATCGATAACTGCAAGAATGTGCTTATACTGCTTGTGAGTTGCCTCTAAGGGTCCAAGAAAATCGATGTGGAACGTCTGAGAGGGCAGTTCTTCTTTCGGCAGTGGATGCAGTTCTCCTTCTTTTTTACCAAGCTTTCGATTAAATGTTAGACATGGAATGCAGCATCTTATTTGGTGTTGTTTTTCTCATCTAATTTTGGGATATAATACTCCTTTGCAATTATTTCCTTCGTCTTTTTCACAGAAAAGTGACCTCTTTCGTGAGAATGCTTAATAATTTCCCGTTGCAGAGTAGAGGGAACTACAATTAGTTCTTCATCATCAACCAACTTATAAAGTATGCCAGCTTTCATAAAATAGATGTTATGAGAAGTTTTCTAAGCAAGGATATCGATTATGGCCTTCAATTCTTGGACATTCTTTAATTTACTGTGTATGTAATCTTCTGATATAATCATAACGGGGTAGCGAGTCTCTTTCTTTTCTATTATACAAATAAATGAAATGAAAAACTACTTGGCAACTCGAATCGATTCGAAACCAACTCACTTTTCTTTACCTGTCACAATTCATTCAATTCTCTTTTGTGTTTTAGCTTTGTGTGTATGAGTCCTGTGCTAGAGCACTCACTCACTCATACTTTTTCGGCCTCGCACTCGAACTCACTCAACTCATTTTGAGCATTGTCAATTCGAATAATGTTTTTTGACTACTCATGCAGCTCGATTTCCTGCACGGTGCTCAACATCAAAATCAAATTCTTGGATCTCAAGAATCCATCGTGCGACTCTAGTGCACACATCTTTTTTATCCATCGTCTTTGCAAACGCATTACAATCGCTTATGACTTTAAAATGCATACCTAGAAGGTAAGCTCGGAACGAAATGCTTCAACTACCGCCAAAATCTCTAATTCGTAGCTAGTGAATATTCTTTCCGCTTCAGTTGTCTTTTTGCTCATGTAGTATACAGGGTGCAATTCTTTATCATCAGGTAACTTTTGTAATAAAATTGCTTCGAAGACATCAATCGATGCGTCTGTATGTAATTCTGTTTCAAACTTGAGGTTAAATAATTACAAAACAGGTTTCTGTGTTATCAATTCTTTTAGCAAATTAAAAGATTTTATCTGACTCTCGTTGAATCTAAAATTTGCATCGTTTTTTAATAAATCAGTAAGAGGCTTGGCTATAATTGAAAATTCTGCAATGAACTTGCGAAAATAACCAACCAGGCCAAGAAAACTTTGGAGCTGCTTTTGATTCTTTATAGTATGCCCCGAAAATTCTATTTCTCTCTTCAAAAAGCAACATTACTTTAAGTTAATGACTAAACCATATTCTTCTCATCGCTTCAAAGCATTTCTCATATTGGAGACGGCTTCCTCTTCACTTTTGCCAGGGATTATAACGTCGTCGACGTATGGGATAGCCGTACCAGCACGGGTTAAATCACGAAAAATGGCACTAACGTGTCTCTGAAATAACCCAGGGGAGTTCGTCAATCCAAAAGGAACTTTTAAAACTGGTACTGTCCGTTGTGTGTAACGAACAAGGTGAATCTTCGACTCTCTTTTTCAACATCTACATGGATTAATCCATTCTTTAAATCGATTGTGCTGAAAACCGTTGCTCCTTGTAGCCGATCCAATTTGTCCATTTGTCGATTGTAACTAGATTATTATTTATATTATTTCCTGATTTGTACGCCATCGCGATGGATTTTTATTACGACTTGCTTACAAAAGTCTTCTCCCAAAATCACTTCATCATCTAGGAATTCAGATGATACCATTAAAAAAACCAAATCAAACTGTTCTTGGCTTACGAAAAGCCTTCCCGTAAACGAACCGATAGTTACCACTCTCTTTTTATCTCCGAAACCGTATAGAACTTTATCAACTTTAGCGAGCTTAGGTTTTTATAAATTATAAATTGTTTCGGCTACGATATTATATTTGATACCAGTATTGTTGATTGTTGATTGATACATAAACATATGATCAGCTGATATTTTATTAGTATTACGAACATCTGTGATTACTCGACTTTACCCGCATTTTTTCGTAGCATTTTATTTTCTCTTTAAACTCTTTTAGGTTATTAGCATTATACAATATTGCTTTGTTCATACTCAAGACATTAATTCCGTCAGTTACATACTGCATAAGAGCACTGTTCTCTATATTACCCCGTGATGCCATCTCTTTCATTTTCAACAAATATTCTTGAACACTTTCACCTTTCTTTATTTTCCGTTCTGCCAATTGCTTATGTATTTCCGCGCTATTTATTACTGTTTTAAATTCATTTAAAAGTGATACTTTCAATGTCGACTAATTTTTAGTTCCGCGTTCACTCAGAATAAACATTTTAGCAAGTCCTTTAATAGCTCTTTTAGCAAAAACAAATTTTTGTAAAATATCCCATTGCATCAAGTCAGCCATGTCTTCGAAATCCTCAATCCATACTTCAACTGATAAAGTTTCATCGCCATGGAAAGGTCGTAAAGAGTCGTATTTTCGTTTGTTGCAGCTGTTCTAAAATTCGTTTCGTTGCTCACTACTGACAACATTTCGTCTTCGACTTGCATATTGCCCACATCGCCATCTCTTTCGCACTCATCGTCGTCATCTTCGTTTTGTTCATTCTCTGTGTCAAGGTCAGCTAGCAAATTTCCAGCTTGCAAATTGCAAAATAAATGGGAAGTTAGATTCGATTTATCATACAAATAATCACTAAATCGTTATTTGTTAAATTCTTTTCCACATAAGACACTTTACTTTTATATAAATCGCTGCTGCAATCAAAATCAAACCCTTCAAACTTTCTTAGGCTTTGGCGATTTGCACGATCGCCTTCTTCTTCGTATATAAACTTGTAAAATAATGTAATACTAGATTTCTTGTCAGTTTTTAGTGCCTCTTGTACATTCCCAAAGTCTTCAAGTTTGCTCATAGTTCTTTCTCTTACGCACACACACTAATATTGTAGATACATATATGTATATGTATATATACGTCGTTTGCCACGTCACCACAGTTATCGTCGTATTTAAACACTTTCTCGTCGTTCGTTGAAAAATTTGTTCACCATTTCTTTGCCGCTTTTTCGTCGTTAGCCGCCAATTTTTCGTCGTTTGATGCTAATTCTTACTCGTTTTCGCGCTGTTTTTTTTCGTCGTTTGATTCCACTGTTGCTTCGTTCTGTGTATGTCTGTCTCTTTCTCACTCACTGATATTACTTTTTTACTTCTTTATAAGTTGAGCCATGCCTTCTTTGTAGGTTGAGCCCCCATATTTGTAGGAATTTGTCCTATTTAATATATTTATTTGTATTATTTTAGTTTATTTTAACGTAAAACTATTTATTTGATTATTTTAATTAGATTTAGTTGGAAATTAGTCGTCTTTACTGCTTTGCGTCGTTTCGTCTTTTCGTCTTTTTTGCAACCGCTCTCGCTCGTCTCTTCGGTTCAACTGCCCGTCTTTAGCTCAATTCGCCTCGCTCAGCAGAGTTGCCAGACCCAATCCCACATTTTTACTACAATTTTTTTCTTCTTCCTCCATCATCCTCAAGCATAGAACGCACGCATACACATACAGCGGTGTACGCATACACATACACATACAGCGGTCATGTAGCGGTGCGACTGTGGGTGTATGCGTGTGCTTTGTTGATTTGATGACTGTAACTTGTGTTCTATTTATCCGATCAGATTCAAATTTTGGGATCTGGGGATACTCCAATTTTTATGAAAATGTTTCTTCTGAAGCTATATGATATAGTGGTCCGATCCTGACAATTTTCATACTTTATTTTTATTGGGTAACAAAAAACCTTAAAAAAAAAAATTTCATCCCGATAGCTTTAAAGATGGCTACATTTATGGGGTCGGAAACGTCTCCTTCTGTGCGTTACAAACAACAGACCAATTTTATAAAACTTTTTGCAAGGGTATGAAAAAAGTCGACGAACAAATTGAAGAGTGGATAAACAA
Source organism: Drosophila willistoni (assembly GCF_018902025.1). Classification (NCBI taxonomy): domain Eukaryota; kingdom Metazoa; phylum Arthropoda; class Insecta; order Diptera; family Drosophilidae; genus Drosophila; species Drosophila willistoni. The sequence goes on along the minus strand of NW_025814551.1, from coordinate 331,482 downwards.
CGATAAATTTGAAGAATCTAATTCAGAGTTTGCAAGCCCTGCCCAAGCGTGACGGCTCACCGAGACTTTGTATTTATTTTAGACTCATTAATAAGCAATTGTGAAATATCGTTTTCCCGTGGCTCTTATTGAAGACCAACTTGATAGACTCCAAGACGCAAAAATATTAAGTACATTAGATCTAAAAAACGAACTGGTCACGTACCAGTGACCGAATCAAATAAGAAGTACATATTATTTGTGAAACAGAATGGCCAATATCAATTTAAGAAAGCACCTTTTTGGCTCTCCAATTCGCCTGGTGTGTTCAACGGCATATTAAACCAATATTTCGACCTCTTTCTCGCCGAGGTATTGCACTTCCCTATATAGACGACGTAATAATTCCAGCAAAAGAAAAAAAGTAGCTGTTTTAAATTTCAAAGAGATCATTTCAACCTGCAAATAATATGGACTGGAACTCAACATTAAGAAGTGCCATTTTTTAAAAAGACGAATCCAATTCCTAGGACATATTATTGAAAATCAGATGTTGTATCCGACAGACGAAAAAATTATAGCCGTTTCTAAATTCAAAATTCCTCAGAGACCTAAGCAATTGAAAGTTTTTTGGGTTTAAGTGGGTATTTCAGAAAATGTATACTCAACTACGCAATCATTGCAAAACCATTAACAGGCTTGTTAAAGTCCAATAAATAACCAGAAGTACGAAACCGAAGTTAACACACATAATTCAATGAAGACGACGAAATACACCATATTTATTTTATGAGTAAGAAGACTACAGATGCGCAGCTCAAGTATGAGCTGGATTTACGAGCAGTTTTTGAGGCCTTAAACAAGTTTGGATCTTACCTTTTAGGAATTTAGGATTTTCGTTTGATAACTGACTGCAATGCCTTTACGAAGGCAATTGATAGGCAACATTGCAATCATATCACGTAGATTAGGATTATAAGCATATCCTAGCCGAAATTGACTCATTCACTAAATTCTGTTGGCTTTATCCGACGAAGTCAACCACTGCAAATAAACTTATAGCAAAGCTGTTTGCACAGAATTCAATTTTCTGTAAAACTCACCGCAGATATCTTCATTTAGTATGGACGAGATGAAAACATTAAATTGGTAAACACGACAACTGGTCTACCCCGAGTAAACGGACAAGTTGAGAGAGAGAAACTTAAAGGAAAGTATTTAGGACTCTATAAGGTAACAGCAATTATAAATCATGGATGATATGAAGTAGAGAAAGTCGGACAGGCTGAAGGGCCTAAAAGGACATCAACTGTATTGGAATGTATGAAATGAAGGGCCGAGTGTCGGAAATGGCATTGAGAAAGAGCAATCCAAAGTGATAGAAGAGAAGAGACAAACACGTAGTGGCCGAACATTCTAGTAGTAGCAGAGAGAGCAGGGCATAGGATCATTATATAAGTTAAGAGAGAGCTTGTTAAAGAGGCCGTAAATCATTCGCAAAGAGACTATCAACTGAGTCACATGTCAAGGTCCATAAGTAGTCCAGCATAGAATGATCAAAAGATTCCTTCCAAACATCAGGAAAGCTGCAAGTCTTACTCGATATAAAGAATAATCGAGATAAAGGCTTAGATAGGGAAATCCAACACATTTTAAGGATCCAATATGGTAAATTATCAGGCCCAGGAACGAAGAAACACTTCATAGATGTTAAGCTAGAGATGACACAGTCTTGGTAATACTAGGAAAAAACATACAATTTAAATGTGGAATTGAGAAAGGATTGGATGTGGGATCCGAAGCAGTTTTAGAATAAGTCGAACAAGGTTGAAATACCTTAAAGCGCACGATATAATTATTGTAACATTGAGTATTTAAGAGACAAAATTGAGACCTCGCTACACAATAATTTGCATAGTCGAGTCGCGAACCAGTTTTTTGAAACCTTTTAAAATATCTCGATTTAATATTACGGAGATTAGACAGCTTACGTGTGAACCAATTAGAGAATTAATGGCAGAGTAGAAAAAATTCACTGCACAATCTATATCACAGCACTCAAATAAAAATGACCAATCAAAGGGGAAATAAGGTTGCTAAGAAGATTGAAATTTGATTTACGAAAACGTCTACGGGAGGAATATATGAACAAGATATATATAATTAAATATCCAATTTTCCCAATAGGGAAAAAAAAGATATTTTTTGTGAGTTAAAAGCAACGTACTTTATTATTTGAATGAAAACTTAGAACTAGTTACAAAAATGACTTATGGTTATATTTATAAGCTAAATTTGGGAGCCCTTTGGTGGCGTGATTGATATTTCGATGATTTGATTGGTCCGATTTTAATTGCTGAGTTAGCGTTCTCACGCTTTTGGTTGTTAGGGGGACAATTATTATTTCAAGTGTTTAATTGTTTATGTTAATTTTATGGATTAGCGTTCATACGCTTTGGTTTTGAGGGGGACAATTGTTTATAAAAACGGATGTTTACTTTAACGTTATGAATTTTAGGGGTCGAAATATTTATATGTTATTGGGCATTGGAGTTGGATATATGACTCCCCCATCCTAAAGAAAATAGCCTGTCCTCAGGCGGATACATTGCGATATAGCGAGGGGTTTTTCTCAGCTGTTAATATTGGAGTATCAATTTTGCTTATAATTTGGGACTCAATTTTTTCAACAATTGGGGTTTCGATTATGTCTGTGGGACCACGATTGTTAATTGATCGAAAATGCTTGATTATTAATTTTTGTGGCATTGCCTAAAACTTATAGATTAAGTATGTAATCAAACTTATTATAGTAAGTATAAAAGTGGTTAATGTAATAGTTTGAAATTCAGTATAATATTTCGTATGTTCGTTAATTATCTCTTTTCAACAATTGGGGTTTCGATTATGTCTGTGGGACCACCATTGTTATTTGATCGAAAATGCTTGATTATTAATTTTTGTGGCATTGCCTAAAACTTATAGATTAAGTATGTAATCAAACTTATTATAGTAAGTATAAAAGTGGTTAATGTAATAGTTTGAAATGCAGTATAATATTTCGTATGTTCGTTAATTATCTCTTTTGTTTGGATAAAGGAAATAGGTTCTAGCCAGGTGATATTGTTTGTTACATAAATGCTTTGGCTATAGTCAAGCAATGAATTTATTATTGATATTTCGTTTAGTTGTAAGGCACAGTCGTAAATTTTTATTATGTTATTGCCTTCTATTATTAATTCGTTGTTTACGCAATTTTGATTAAGTTTAGTTTTTGGTAGATTCCATGTTACAATTATGTTTGGTTCAATGTAATTAGTGTGAAAATTCTTATATGTCTTAGTGTATTTACAAGTGGTTGGGATTTGATTTAAAATGCCTATTATACAAAGTGTTGTTATTAAAATAGTATTTATCGTATGAATTTTCTGTCAAAATATTTTTATTCTCGTCTGGATAAGGAAGTATCTCAAAGATATGGGTTTTTATTATTTCTTGAGGAATGTTTGAAATGATAAATATCTCGTTTGAACTTGGTTTAAGCCAGGTGGAAGTTTTTGTATTCAATAGTTTTTCCGAATTAACATGACTTAAGTGATTATGTTTTAGAAGTTTTGGGTTGAAAATTCCTAGTCTAGTGAGCTGCATGCCCATTTCTATGTCTTCAATGTATTCTGTGAAATGCTCAAAATTAAAGATTAGAACTTCTAATCTTACTGATGTTTCTTTTTCTTCCCTGAGGTTGTTTATTACTTCTAAACCTTTATTAACAGTGTCTATTACGTAATTTAGTTCGTTTGCTTGTACGCTATTGCTTTCAAGATTATTTATTTTTTCTTCTAATTCATCTTTATCTTCCTGATCAAGAGTACCAAAAGATATTTGTATATTGAACCAATTCCGTTAATTAGTCCTCGTTTATTACGTTTTACAATGTGTATTCCATTAATTTCCCTACATAGTTTTTCTGTTAAGTATTGAATATGGATTAGGTTTATAAATTCTTGTGCTTGTTGCATTAAATTATTATATTTAATGTCTATTAGAGTTAAATTCACTTTTAAATAATGATATTCAAAGTTTGTCGGTAAGTCCATGGTTCCTGTTTTAAATATTAAGTAACCGTTTGGTGCTTTTACTGGGTTTATGTCAATGGATTGACTGCATGTTGATTTTAATGTTAAGAATAGCATGATGCATAAAAAAGTCATCTTGAGTTGTTGACCTGTAATTAATTAATTGTCGTATTTGCTTTTATTAACTTTCTTTTTCTTCTTGAATTTTGATTTGTAGTGTGTAACTTTTTGTCCTCTATTTCTTTCTTCAAAATGTTTCTCGTCTAACTGATTTATTTCTCCTGTCTTTTTGAATGGATTTGTCGTTTTTGACTTTACTAATGGTGCTTGTTTAAATCTCGATAAATGTCGATTTCGAAGTCGTGTCTATCTTCATTTAAATTGTTTATTTGTTGTATTTTTTTTGTTTGGGTATTATAGTCGGGGGATCCTGCATAGATAAAAATGTCCGCTGGTGTTCGGTTAGTTGTTTTATGTCTCGTCTTATGGTTGTATACGTAGAGAATTTTTTCAAATTTAAGTAATTTATCTTCGATGTCATGTTCACTATTTATAATTCTGCGTTTTTCATTTACTGTTTTATGGAATCTTTCTACGTCTGAGATGCCGTTTTTACTTGATGTGATTTCTAACTTTACATTTTCTTCTTGTAGCCAATTTTTTAGTGCTATACACAGAAATGCTGAATCTTTGTCTGATTTTATTTCTATTGGTTTGCCCATTTCAGTGAATACTTTCATAATTGCTCTCTTGGCTTCTAACCAATCTCTAGACTTTACTTCTACAAGTGTTGCAAATTTCGAGTAAATGTCAATGCAAGAAAGGAATTGTAAATTGTCGATCATATAAAAGTCCATGACGTATTTTTCTCTGATATTAAAAAGTTCTGGTGTTATTTCAAAAGTTAGTTTTGTATTTCTATTTTCTGTCTTTGCGATATTGCATACTGAGCATTCATTAATAATGTTTTAAATTAGGTTTTGAAAATCGGGAAAATAATATTTTTCTTTAAACAAATTAATGGTTTTTTCAATTCCTGGATGTAATAATTCTTTATGTTGTTTTAGGATTATTTCTTTAAATTGTGCAAACGTTTGAAGGTCCTCTAACTTAATGCTAGATTTCGATTTTTGTATTTGCGTTTGGTTGTATTATTTCGATAAAAGCTTGTTGGAATATGGAAAATCTTGTTCATTATGAAAATATAGTACAGTGTTCTTACTGCAAAGATATCTTATGATTATATCCCTTGCGTAAGCATTGGTCATTTCTTTGTATGTTATTTTTATGTTTGTTTTGTAAAAGTAAGTTGTTGTTTCTGCTTTGTCTTCTGAACCTCTAATGAATTCTATTTGTCTGTTGTAATAATTAATGGGTCTTTCTACTATTGGAATGTAGTTTTCATTATCCTCGTGAGCACTATGTATTGTAGCTTTCTCTTGATCCTAAAAAGTTTTCATCTATTTTAACTCTGGAAAGGGCATCTGCTACATGATTTTCTTTGCCAGGTAAATATTTAATTTTGTAATCAAACTGATTTAGTCTTACTTTCCATCTTTGAAGTTTCATATTTGGTTCTTTTATATTGCTGAGCCATACTAAAGGCTTATGGTCGCTTAGAATCTCGAACTTTCTACCGAAAAGGTGTGGCCTAAAATATTTGGTTGCCCATACAATAGATAGTAATTCCTTTTCTATGGCTGAATAATTAAGTTCGTGTTCGTTAAGTGTTCTACTACCATAAGAAATAGGTCTATGGTCCTGTGAGAGGAACGCACCTAAAGCTATGTTGCTAGCATCTGTGGTTAGGAAAAATGGTTTTTTGAAATCGGGATATGCAAGTATAGGATCATTCATAAGGAGATATTTTAATTTATCAAAGGATGAAATATAATTTGGGTCGTTTATATTTATTTTAGCTCCTTTCTTTAATCCTAGAGTTAAAGGTTTTTGCAAAGTTGGGTATAAATTTCCTGAAGAATCCGCATAATCCTAAGAATGATTTAATTTCTTTTGGGGTTTTGGGTATCGGAAATTTTTGAATTGCTTTGACTTTATCTGGGTTAGATTTTATACCTTCTGTTGTTATTATATGACCAAGGAATGCTGTTTCCTTTTTCATAAATTCGCATTTGTCGAGTTGGAGTTTAAGATTAGCTTCTCTTAGTTTGTTAAATACCTTTCTGAGTGATAGTATGTGTTCCTCCAATGAAGTGGAGTACACAATGATGTCATCCAGATAAACAAGGCAATCCTTATAAATAAGGTCTTCCAAAAGATTATTCATGCGTCTTTGGAATGTTGCCGGGGCATTTTTAAGACCAAATGGCTTAGGTGTGTATTCGTAATGGCCATGTATAGTTGAGAAAGCTGTTTTTGCAATAGATTCAGGATCCATTTGAATTTAATGAAATCCCTTAGCTAAATCAATTTTTGTTTCTTGGAAGCATCTCCTTTTTTTTGAAACGATCCAAATGGGTGAAGAGTAGGGGGAATTCGATTTTCGAATGATACCCTGTTTAATCATTTCATTTATTTGTTTGTTGACTTCCATATCAAATGTTTGGGGATATTTGTATGGTCGTTTATAGATTGGGTCCTCATGTTTTGTATGAATAGAGTGCTTTATTGTACTCGTTAAAGTCAAATTTTCACTGAATGTCACTGAATTCGTACAAGACCTTTTTTAGTTTTTGAGTTTCTTCGTTGTTTAAATGGTCGAGTCTATACTCATTGCTTTCTATTATTTCGTTTTCAATCGCAAAATTTGTTTCCGGGTCCCTTTCTGTGGGTGGGTGCAAAACTTCTCTGTTTTGTTCTTCTTCTATTTCTTCAACATCTCTAAAATAAAATGTATAGTTTCCTAATTTTGCGTATTCTTCTTCATAATTTATTTGTGCTTTGCAGGCTTTTAGGAAAGTTCTGCCTATCAACATGTCGTATTTATTTGAAAATTTATGGATATAAAATTTTTGTTCTGTCGGACAAAGTTTCCTGGGTGCAAGGAAAATAATTTCTTTTAGTTCTACTGCTCCTTCAATCATGTGAATTTTGGAATCTCCTAAATAGGTTTTGAAATTAAAAAAGTTTTCGGACATTATATTAATTGAAGAGCCTGAGTCGACTACACATCTCAAAGGTTTATTGTGCATCATTATTCTGATGAAGGACTTGTCTCTATCTCTTCTTCCGATTGATCCGAGGCATTTTGATCAAAATTTTCGGATGTGTCCATTTTGCTAATTCCACTATTACTTTCTCTTTGCCTTTTTGTAGGCTGGTTTGCTACATTATTCTTTGAATAGTTGTTTTGCTGTATCTGATTGTTTTGTTTGAGACGGAGTTGTACTATTGGGTACAAAAGATTTTCCACCTTTTTGATTCTGATTTTGGCTTTGATTTGATTTTCTTATTTCTGTTATACTATTCTCGTATAGCCCTTCTCTTTGAGCTACTTGCTTCAATTTGCTTCGAAGATTTCCTGCATAGTTGGTGTTGTAGAGGCGTCGAAGAAGTTCCTCACAGGGGGTCTGCGTCTTTAATTCATTGATGAGGAGTGTCCTTAGTTCCGGCCAGGTGTTGGCTTGTCCAATTTGTGAGAGCCGTTGTGCTTCTCCAGTGAGCTGCATCTCGATTGCACTGAACAATATGTTATGTTGCCTTATATCATGGGTTGGATATAGGTGCATAATAAAATCTATCCTCCTTATGAATGACGTTAGATTCTCTGGAGTTCCATCATAATTTGCCACCTGTCTTAACGAAGACAGTGCTTGATTGAGGTGGGCTTCGGTGAGTTCTACAGCCATTTTATTTCTTCTTTTTTTTTGTTGTTTTAGTGGTGTTTTATTTTTTTTTTTTTTTTTTGATTTTCTGGGTTTTAGTGATGTTTTGTTTTGTTTTTTTTTTCTGGGTTTTAGTGATGTTTTGTTTTGTTGATCTTCTGGGTTTTTTGTGGTGTTTTGTTTTGTTAATTTTCTGGGTTTTGGTTATGTTTTATTTTGGATTTTGGTTTTTTGTTCGCACACAAGTTGGCGTTTTTGTTCCTCAATTGGATTTAATGGTTGTAACACACAGTTAATATTTTCGCGTACAGTTGGCGTACAGTCGCGTTTTGGGTTGCAACACACAGTTGATATTTCCGCGCACAGTTGGCAGAAAATATTTTTCACTGTTGTAGACTTTTGAGCACTACCCGTAAGTTCTTGATGTCGGATCGGAATTTTATAGTGATTATTCACTAATTCTATGTAAAGCACGGATAACAATTCTACGCGTCGCACGGATAGAATAACAGTTCACTACAATGATTATTCACCAATTCTATGTAACACACGGATAACAATTCTATATGTAACACGGATAGAATAACTTTTTTCCAATCCTACCGACTGCGCCAATTAAATATCCAATTTTCCCAATAAGGAAAAAAAAGATATTTTTTGTGAGTTAAAAGCAACGTACTTTATTATTTGAATGAAAACTTAGAACTGGTTACAAAAATGTCTTATGGTTATATTTATAAGCTAAATTTGGAAGCCCTTTGGTGGCGTGATTGATATTTCGATGATTTGATTGGTCCGATTTTAATTGCTGAGTTAGCGTTCTCACGCTTTTGGTTCTTAGGGGGACAATTATTATTTCAAGTGTTTAATTGTTTATGTTCATTTTATAGATTAGCGTTCATACGCTTTGGTTTTGAGGGGGACAATTGTTTATAAAAACGGATGTTTACTTTAACGTTATGAATTTTAGGGGGCGAAATATTTATATGTTATTGGGTATTGGAGTTGGATATATGACTATATAAGCTAAAGTTGGAACATATAACTTCAACGCAAAAAAACTCAACACCTAAGGTCAGATCAATCGGCACAACACTTGAACACAGATTCGAGTTGACAGCAAGTGCACTCAACCGCCACGACGACCAACACGATCAAGCCTATAAAAAATAAAGTTATTAGAAAGAATTTCGTTATCCAAAATAGAGGAGTTGAGTCAAGTTTCAGAAAAAGCTAATATGTTAGCCGAAAAGGTTTGGCTATCACAGAACAGTTTCGAGAGCTTGGTAAGAAGTCCCCGTACATTTTGATAATGAATGCAAAGACTAGACACTATTAGTTTTTAGAAGCAGAAGATAAATTAGGAAGGTTGACAGGCAACGGACGGGAGCGCTTTTTGGGCGCAAACTCGTGTACAACTAGGCCCTCTGGCCAGAAATTAGTGTCAACCATAGCTGAGAAATACTCATTAGGTACTGTAATTTTAAAAGAGGAGATTTCGCGAGGCCTAGAAAACTTAAACTTTTGAATTAAAGCTTTAGCTGGGCATATATTACTAATGTAAGCTGCCACAGACGACTCAGAAATATCATCAAATATCAAGCCTAGAGATAAATAATTGTTTACGATGAGGCACTACAGTTAGTGGAGGCGGAGGAGCATTGGGATCCGCAAGTGATTGAGAGCTAGCTTGATCCTGTGATTGATCAGAGTTCCCGTTAGGGATAGAAAGAGGTACACCAGGGCTTGTAATGGGTACTTCAAGCTGAAAGGAAGAGCATAAAGAGGGACAAGAGGATGGTGTAGGCGCAACGCATAGAAGGAAGCATCTCTGACCATATAAAGTATATATATTCTTGATCAGCATGACGAGACGATATAGCCATGTCCGTCCGTCCGTCTGTCCGTCCGTCTGGATCAACGCAAACTCCTTCTAGACCATTAGAGCTACAGAGAAAATTGAAAATTTTTGCATGTAGGCTTGTATATACTGCAGGGGTTGTATATCTCGGATTCAGCCGGATCGGATCACTATATCATATAGCTCCCATACAAACGGCAAAGTCACGAGCAGTGACTTTTCTCAATAACTTCGTTATTTTCTGAGCTATTGAAATTTAATTTTGATGAGTTTATTATATATATATCTGTTAGGTAGAAAAATGTCTGCACAGTGAAATTGTAAATAAGAACACAAGACGAATTAATATGTACAAGTTAAACGTTTTATTCAGAGCAAGCGGAAAAAGGAAGTGAGGAAAAAATCGTAGTAGTTAGAGGTGGAACAAAGCTAGAGATGGATAATCATAAAGCTATAAATCGATAAAATGTAATTTGCATATTAAACTATTTCCACAAATGTAAATAGCATATTTCCATAATTTCAACACTTCTTCTCAAATTACATTTTAATACAAAAATACAAAAAATTCAGTTATTTAGGACAATTGGTTGTGATGAAGAATGACAGCGAATTTCTTCTAAAAGCCTGCGTAGATAGGTTGCTTCCTTTGCTGCTGTAGACAAGGCGACGTATTCAGCTTCTGTACTGCTAAGGGCAACCAAACCCTGTTTCTTCGATTCCCACGAAAACGCTGCTCCACCAAAATAAAATCCGTATCCTGTATAGGATTTTCTGTCCAGGCTATCGTTCGCCCAATCTGCATCAACAAATCCATACAATGGTTCTCCAGTTTTGTAATAGTGCAGCTTCAAATCTATTGTTTTGGACAAGTAACGCAAAATATGCGTCAACGCTGCATCATGCTCGCTATGTGGATCATTGTTTCGCTGTGCCAGTTTACTAATTGAGTGAGCAATATCGGGACGTGTAGATATAGCGAGATACATTAAAGACCCAACCAGGGATTGATAATGGGTCACATCTACCCTCTTACATTTTTATCGTTGCAGCTAATCTTAAAACCAGGATCTAAAGGTGTTGATACTGAACGACATAAAATCATATTGTACTTTTCTAACAAGGACTTTATATATTGCTTCTGACAAATTGAAATAGATCCAACTTCTCCTTGACGCTGAATTTCTATACCAAGAAAATTATTTAACTCAGAATCTTTAATATCAAATGAACTCTTCAATGTTTTTACTATGTGAGCAATATGATTTTTCTTTGAACAGGCAATAATTAAATCATCTACATAAACAGCTATTAACTGTACGAACTTTGATCAATCTTCTTATATAAACATGGCTCATTTTTTGTAGCTTCAAATTCTAGATTCAGTAATACTTCATATAGTCTGCTATTCCAAGCCCTACCCGATTGCTTAAGGCCATATAAGGCTTTCTGTAATTTAATTACACGATGTGGATGATCTTTACTAACAAAATGTTCTGGCTGCCTCATATACACTGTTTCAGTTAAATTACTGTTTAAATAAGCATTTGAAACATCTACCTGATGTAAGTACAACTCTTTTTCGGCAGCAACAGCTAAAACAAGTCTAATATTCTCATATCGAATAGCTGGCGAAAAGGTTTCTTGATAATTTATTCCATACTGCTGATTACAGCCCATAGCTACCAGTCTTGACTTAAAATTTGTTATGTTGCCTTGATTATTTCTCTTAATTCGAAATACCCACATGGAACCGATTGCTTTCTCTCCAGGCGGTAGGTTGACCAATGACCAGGTTTTGTTGGCAATGAGAGCATCATACTCTTGCTTCATAGACTTCTCCCACTCAAACGAATGTTTGCTTTGTAAGGCTTGCTTGACCGTATTAAGGGTCTCGACATCATGATAGGCGACCATATTGTGAAGCATGTTGTATTGTTTTTTAGGTCTACCTGGCTGTCCGGTGCGAATAAGACTTGGCCTTCCAGGTCCACGACGTTCAGGCTCATTTTCTTCCTCGGAGTCGTTGGATGCTGCAGAACCGTCGAAACTCACGTACTGCTAGTTCTCGTTGAAAAGTGTCTCATCCATGTCGACTTCTTCTTCTTGAGACGAATGTTGAGTTGCTTCTTCTGGCGTAAAGTCTTCTGTTTCTCCAGTTGCCAAAACTTGAGCTTCATTTGGGCACAAATCATTGTCAAATCGTTCATCATTATGATTGTTTATAACAAACGATGTAAAATTGTTAGTACTCGATTCATCTGTATAACACACATTTTTTGGAATTTCGTCTTCAACAAATTTTACGTCACGCCGCTCGATGACTTGCTTCTTATCTCTGTCATAGAGTCGATAGGCCTTTGCAGTTAGAGAATATTCAACAAAAACATACAGTTTGCCCTTAGGCCGAAATTTGTGATGATGCATTTCATCAAGCGTTGTACCTTTTATCGCCTGCGAAGGAGATCTGTTACGTAAATAAGCGGCAGTCGCTATAGCCTCCGCCCATAATGATTCTTCCACCTTTGATAGAACCATCATTGATCGCGCCATTTCTACTAGGGTGCGATTCGCTCTTTCTGCCACGCCGTTTTGTTGGGGGGTATACGGTACAGTTAGTTGTCGCTTTATGCCGTGAGCTTTTAGAAAAATATCAAAATTTTTGTTAACGTATTCTCCGCCATTATCACTACGTATGGCTTTTATCTTTCTTTCTGTCTGACACTCGACTAAGTTTTTGAATGTTTTAAATTTTTCTAATGCTTCATTTTTTGATTTCATGAGCTACACAAAAACGCGCTTTGACATATCGTCTATGAACGTAATAAAATATTTTGCTCCGCCAACGGATTGAGTGTTTAGAGAATTTGAACTTTGAGCGAATGGTCGCGAACAAATCTTAGATTGATTACACGTATTACAGTTAATATCAACCGAAAAATGTTTTAAATTCATGCCGGTCACGAGTTGTTTGTCTATTATTTCGTTCAAACTGCGAAAGTTAAGGTGACCATATCTATGTTGCCACAAAATTTCTTTTTCTTTCATATAAAACAATCTGTTTTTGGTAACGTTATTGAAAAGAAACAAATTGTCTTGCTTTAAAGCTGTAATCATAGTACTACCGTCATTTGATTTTACAACAGCACAATTTTCTTTGAATGTAACTGTGTGACCATAGCTTAGCGATGCACTCACAGAAAAAAAATTTAATTTCAGGTCTGGCACATATAGAACATTTTTTAACATTATTACACATTCAGTTGTATTTATTTTAACTGTTCCATTTCCAGGGCTTTTAATCTTAAAATCAGCAGCTAAACATATTGTTTAAGCTGCAACTGAAGCCAGACTCTCTTTGCTAAAAAGAGAAAACGAACGAAGAGAGAGAGAGAGAGAGACCAAGAACAGCGCAAGTTACTTTGAAGTGACAAACTTGGAGATCCGTTACTTCAATTCTTTTCTTTCTTATTTCTTCTATGGAAATTTCCAGAACTTTGAATTTTGTAAAAGACAGCGTGGTTTGCTGTACTTGAATTACTCTTGAAATTAATCTCGGTCGATGCGGTTGCACCTTCTGTGCCGGCCGACAATTGTACTATAGTTTTAGGTTAAGAAAATAAAGCAACCGATTGAAGTCAACCTGGTCATCTCATTTCTTGCCAATCGCGAGTGCCTCAAAGCCGCCTCGGTGGAAATCATCCGAAGGCCGCATCATATAAAGCGAGCAGTTTGGGGCTCCGCAAGGGCGCAGCCGTTAGCCAACATATTTTGGTGCCGAAACCCGGGAGGAATGATCTTGGCGATTGGATTTAGATTGTGATTGCCAGTGGATAGACTGATTCGGGTGAGTACAATTTAACGTTGATGTGTTTGGGTAGGTGTTCATTATGGCTGAAAAACTGTTACCGTTGGCTACGGAGCAAATCACATTGCTCACTTCGCTGGAGAAGTCATTGGCGCGGTATAAATCGGAGGAGTCGGGACATACCGAGAGTCATCTGGAAGCCAGATTGGACTCGATTGCCCACCTTCACGCAGATTTTCAGCGCAATCATCACCAACTGATTCAAGAACGAGATAATGCGGAAATAAAAGGCAGATATTTTGACAAAGACATCAGATACTGTTTTGAAGAAACCTACATAATGGGAGTAGCTGAGATTCGAAATGAGTTGCAGAGACATAAGGATCGGAGAATCCCGGCGTCGACTGCATTTGATGAGTCTTGTTTGCATCAGACGGTGCATGAACAAATGGGACCATGTTTGGAGGAAGTGAAACTCCCAACAGTTAAACTGCCTACCTTCAGCGGGAAATTTATTGAGTGGCCGGCGTTTAAAGAGGTGTTTTTAACAAGAGTACACCACTGCGACAAGCTGACGGACTTACATCGTTTTCATTATTTGAAGGATTCGTTGGTTGGAGACGCAGCTAAGGATATTGAACATCTAACGCTAATAGCGGCGAACTATGAAGTGGCTTGGAGAATGTTGATAAATTTGTATGATAACAAACGAGTGTTATTTTTACATTACATGGATGTGTTCGATCAGCAATTACCAATAAAATATGGAGATGCGGAAAGTTTGAGAAGATTTGTGCAAACTTCCCGCTCATGTGTGAATTCATTGGAGAAGACTGGTGTGGATGTGCGACAACAGTCTGAAATTTTAGTGTACTACATGATGAAGAGATTACCGAATCAATTAAGAGTGGATTGGGAGCGGTCAATATCTTCAACGCAGAATCTGCCGAGCTTTGAGGAGCTGAGTGAGTATCTTGAAACACAGTACAGAACAATGATTACGGCGTCAGCAGGTAATATCGAGGGAACTCTATCACGGGATAGACATCGGAATGCAAAGCCAGGTGTACATGGGTTACGAGTTAACCAGAACTACACAAAGGCTTCATTTGTTACTCGAGAGACAGACCTATGCATTGTGTGTCAAGGGGATGCACACCTTATCGGAGTATGCAGGATATTCCAGGAGATGAGGCTATCGGAACGAAAGGCGTGTGTAGTGAGGCATCGACTGTGTTTTCGATGCCTTACACTAAGGAAGGGAGTTATCCCAACAGCATCTGCGAATGCTTTAATTGGAAAGAGTACAACAGAAACTGCGGTAAGGCACAAAGACGAGGTTTTATTACCAACAGCAATGGTGTGGGTAGAGTCGATAGAAGGCTATCCCTTACAGTTTAGAGCGTTTTTGGATCAAGGTTCACAAGTTTCGTTCATTTCAGAGAATGCAGCTCAGCAGCTACGTTTACGGCGCAAACAGGCTCACATCACGATTACTGGATTAGCAGATACAAAAATTACAGATGCGGCAGCAGAGGTGGAGCTAGTCATAAGATCAATCTACAACCCACATGCGAAATACAAGCTGCTCGCGTCAGTAATACCTCTAGTGAGTAAGCGCATGCCAATCAAACGACTGCCGTTTGAAGAGTGGACTCATCTGAAGGGCTTACCGTTGGCCGACCCTAACTTCTTCAGTCCACAAGGAGTTGATATTTTGTTGGGAAATGACGTCTACGATGAGCTGATGTTAGGAGAAGTGCATCGAGGAATACGTGGTATGCCTCTGGCGCAAAATACGCATTTGGGATACATTGTATCAGGAAAAACGAATCAAGAAGCTGGTAGGAGATCGTCCTATCGAAGGATCGAAGGAAGGAAGCTGATGAGATACTTGAACAATTGTTATGTAAGTTTTGGGAGCTAGAACAATTCGACGAGGTGCCACGTGGGGTTTCAGTAGAGGATAACTGGTGCGAAGATTTCTTCGTTAAGACACATAGCCGAATGCCGTCTGGGAAATATGTTGTTCGTCTTCCTTTTCTTACATACTTGGACGAATCAATGGTAATTGGAGAATCATATAAGAGCGCGTTAAAACGATTACATTCTCTGGACAGACGGTTGCGTAACGATGCGAGTTTGAAGAAGGCTTATGTTGGCACGATAAATGAGTATCTGGAGCTGGGTCAAATGGAACGTGTAACGTCACGGGCTAGTAAGACGGGCAATCCTGCATTGGGGGGAGTCGATCATTGCTACCTACCGCATCACCCAGTCATAAAGGAATCGTCATCAACTACGAAGGTACGAGTTGTCTTCGATGGATCGAGCAAGACGAGTAATGGAAAATCGCTTAATGAGATTCTAGCAATAGGTCCAAAATTGCACGTACATCTTCAAGGAATCATTCTCAATTGGCGAGGGCTAAAATGGGTATTTATGGCGGATGTTGAAAAATGTACAGATGTATTAATATTCCACCCGACGACGCGCAGTACCAGCGTATTCTATGGAATCCGGACACAAGTGATTATGTGGAAGAATATGCCTGCACAACGGTGATGTTTGGAACGAGCTCCGCACCTTATTTAGCCATGAGAGCTATGAAACAATTAGCTATGGATGAATGCGAGAAGTATCCACTGGCGGTGGATGTTATAAATCATCAAATGTATGTAGATGACATACTGTCTGGTGGCGACAGTATTGCAGAAACGGAGGATGTCAAGAACCAAGTGATTGGAATGCTTCGTAGTGGTACATTCGAACTACGGAAGTGGGCGAGTAATTGCACAAAGCTATTAGAGAACATACCAGTTGAGCATCGAGAATCAAGCGGATTGTTACACATGGAAGGTAATGATACTATTCGCACGTTAGGTCTATACTGGAGTCCCAAAGAAGATGAGTTCCGTTTTGCTTTGCATGTCGTTCCACCAATGAGCTCACCAACAAAGAGGACAATACTATCAGCAATTGCACGACTGTTTGATCCCATGGGATGGCTTAGTCCGATAATGATTACTGCCAAAATTCTCATGCAGCAACTGTGGAAGGAGAAAATTGGCTGGGATAGCACACTACCGGACACTATTAAGAGAGAATGGGAGAAATTCGTAAAAGAGTTACCAAACATAGTAACATAGTACGAATACCACGGCATGTTACATGGGGGCTACCGGGTGGTGTGGCTGAATTGCACCTGTTTTGCGATGCCTCGTCACGAGCATATGGAGCTACGGCTTACTTGCGCTTCCCAATTGGAGAGGATAAGTATCACACAGAGTTGCTATTGTCAAAGGGGAGAGTATCGCCAACTAAACAACAACTAACCATACCTAGGGCAGAGTTATGTGCTGCGCTTGAAGCAGCCAAAATGTATAAGTATCTAAAAGAGAATCTAAGAATTAACATTAATTATTCGAACACTATTTTTTGGTCAGATTCTATGCTAACCATCAGTTGGATCCGTGGTGGAGCTGCCAACTGGAAAGTATTTGTGTCCAATCGAATAAACAAAATCCTGGAAATCTCAGACGAAAGGCAATGGAGACACGTCGCCTCGAAAGATAACCCTGCAGATTATCTAAGCCGTGGCACGAGTGCAACCAAGTTGGCATCGTGTGAATTATGGTGGCATGGGCCATCATGGTTACAAGGATCGGACATCGAATGGCCTTGTAATGCTATTGATCAGGATTCGCTGTCGGTTGTTGACACTGAAGTCAAAAGGGTGACGTGCCATAAGATATCAGTGGAAGAAATGCCAAGTGTAGCATTTATCAGCAAGTATTCATCGTATACACGACTCGTCTGGATTATATCATATATAAAACGTTTCGTATATAATTGTCGAACATCTGTGGCAGAACGAAGAGGACCTGGACTCTCAATTGTGGAATTAGAAGAGGGCCTACGTGAATTGATTAGGATGGTGCAGAAGGATTGTTTTAACTCTGAATGGAAGGCGCTATCGGAAGGCAGGGTAATAGCAAAGGACAGCATACTTCTGTCTCTTAATCCGTATTGTGATTCGAACGAACGTGTTTTACGTCTCGGAGGCAGGCTCCGAGATTCCCTGTTGCCCATAAATGAAAAATATCCTTATATATTACCGTATAAACATCCTTTCACAGATCTGGTCATATCTTACAGTCATATTTGCACCTTGCATGGTGGAACCTCACTAACGCTGAATTTTATAAGGAAGAAATTCTGGATTGTTAATGGACGCAATGCAGTTCGGTTTGGAATTCATAAATGTATCACATGTTTTAAGATGAAGCCTCAATTTGCAGGTCAGAAAATGGGAATGTTACCAGCAGTACGGGTACGCCCTTCTAGAGCATTCTCATCCGTTGGAGTGGACTACGCTGGACCCGTAAATATTTCGCCCTGCAAAGGAAGAGGACGTGTATCCCAGAAGGGATATATTGCTGTGTTCGTATGTCTAGTGACAAAGGCCATTCATTTGGAACCAGTTGGAGATCTGACCTCAGATGCGTTTATAGGAGCATTTAACCGTTTCATTGGCAGACGTGGCCTATGCACAGACGTTTATAGTGACTGCGGTACTAATTTTATTGGAGCCAACAAAAATTGCAAGTGGACAAACTGGCATATTGTTCGTACATTACGAAACATATTGCGCCAACATTATTGAGAAAAGGAATCAACTGGCATTTCAACCCACCATCAGCGCCACACTTTGGTGGATTGTGGGAGGCTGGAGTGAAGTCCATGAAGTATCATCTGAAGAGAACTCTCGGAGAACAAGTTTTAACATTCATTCTGTTGGCACAGATTGAGTCTTGCTTAAATTCAAGACCGTTATGTCCCCTATCAAATGATCCTGACGATTTAATGGTATTAACACCCGGTCACTTACTGATGGGTGAAGCGCCTTTAGCACCTCCTGCTCCGGAATTGGCTAAAGTTACTCTGATTGATCGATGGAAGAATTGTCAATATTATGCACAACAGTTTTGGAGAAGATGGAACTCGGAATATTTATCACGATTACAAAGGAGACCAAAATGGCTGCAGACCAAGGAAAATCTAACAGTTGGATGCATAGTGCTCATCAGGGACGAGCGTTTCCCTTCTCATCAATGGCCTCTAGGTCGGGTTATGGAGACACATGCAGGACCCGATGGACTAGTGAGAGTGGTGACTTTGAAGACAGTCAAAGGACTCATGAAACGACCGGTAGCCAAACTCTGTCCATTGCCTATTCAGGAGAATTGGATAGAGAATGACACCAGCCCTACACCTAAGCGTTAAATTGTTACTTTCTCGTTTCAGTTTTCTTTTCGCAGGAGTCTTCCAGACGTGAATTTGATGATGAAGATCGTCATCATCAAAGGGGGGAGAATGTTTAAGCTGCAACTGAAGCCAGACTCTCTTTGCTAAAAAGAGAAAACGAACGAAGAGAGAGAGAGAGAGAGAGACCAAGAACAGCGCAAGTTACTTTGAAGTGACAAACTTGGAGATCCGTTACTTCAATTCTTTTCTTTCTTATTTCTTCTATGGAAATTTCCAGAACTTTGAATTTTGTAAAAGACAGCGTGGTTTGCTGTACTTGAATTACTCTTGAAATTAATCTCGGTCGATGCGGTTGCACCTTCTGTGCCGGCCGACAATTGTACTATAGTTTTAGGTTAAGAAAATAAAGCAACCGATTGAAGTCAACCTGGTCATCTCATTTCTTGCCAATCGCGAGTGCCTCAAAGCCGCCTCGGTGGAAATCATCCGAAGGCCGCATCATATAAAGCGAGCAGTTTGGGGCTCCGCAAGGGCGCAGCCGTTAGCCAACACATATCATATCGTTTTTCTCAGTGTAAGAAACAAACAAATCTTTTTCATAGCACATGTGCGAGGTGGCCCCACTGTCAATACACCAATTGCCGTTTGCAAAATTTTCTTTTTGTATTGCCGAATACACTGCATAAGAAATTTGATGTTTTTTTTCTGCTTCTTTATTGTCTTGTTGCTTCACTCTACACTGTACTGATCGATGCCCGCGTTTTCCACACTTGAAACAATTTCCGTTAAATTTACCGGTTTCGCGTTTTTCATTTTGTTTCTTGTTCGCGCCTGCATAGAAGGCTTGTTGCGCGTTTGCTTTTTCACCGTTTTCTTTTATGCGAATTGCTTCTGCTAGCAGCTTCGCTTTTAGCACTTGTAAAGACCGTAGAGAATCACGTGTCTCCATTGCTACCACAAAATGTTCATAATCAGAGTTCAAACTTGACAAAAGAATTATCACTTTTAATTCTTCACTTAAATCAATTCCAACTTCAGTCAGCTTACTGATTAGTTCAACGAATGAATTTATATATTGTGGAATTTCACTATTTGCCTCCATTTTCAAGTTCAAAAGTTTTTTATAAAGCAACACTTTTTGAATTGGCCCGGTGGGCACTTGTACATTGCGTAGTACATCCCATGCTTATTTTGAGGTCTTACAATTTTTAACATAGTTCAATTGAGAGGTATTCACATATAAAATAATACAAGCTAGCGCTTTTTCATCAGCTATAACCGATTTTGCTGGATCGACGGCTTCTTTTCCACTCACGAATTTCCACAGTTCTTGGTGAATTAGTATACTTCGCATTTGTATACTCCACACATCATAAGTATGCTCATTGAGCTTTTCAATTTGAAAACTTTGACTCATCGTTTACACTTCTTAAATTTCGTATTCTGTTAGACCTGGGCCCATAACCAATGTTAGGTAGAAAAATGTCTGCACAGTGAAATTGTAAATAAGAACACAAGACGAATTAATATGTACAAGTAAAACGTTTTTTATTCAAGCGGAAAAAGGAAGTGAGGAAAAAATCGTAGTAGTTAGAGTTGGAACAAAGCTAGAGATGGATAATCATAAAGCTATAAATCGATAAAATGTTATTTGCATATTAAACTATTTCCACAAATGTAAATAGCATATTTCCATAATTTCAACAATATCAACGACAATGACAAATTTGATCAAGATCGGGTGACTATTTCATATAGCTCCCATAGGAACAATCGGTCGAAAACAGTGACTTTTGTCAATAACTTCGTTATTTTTAACGTGACTGCTTCTAAATTAAATATTTGTTAGTTTAACAATATCTTAGTTATTTCCTAGGCTAAGGTTGTAGGCCGTTTTTTCGAAAATATTAGCCTTTTTACATAAAACGTTTTTCTACTTTGATGGCTATAGGTAAGAAAAGAGTTACAAAAAAATTGCAAGGGTATAAAAACTTTGACGCGGTCGAAGTTAGCCCCGGCCCTCTGGTTTATCGATAATTATCTGAGTGCTTTTTTAAATTTTCTATATATTTTTGTCTTTTGTTTATTTTTGCTTTTCAATAGCTTGTTGTCTACCTACTTGCAAGCATTCTGATCGTTTTGACCGCCAGCCAGCAGCTTGAGTTTAGCCGTATGTACAGGGATCTTCGTTTAAAGCAGCTGTCTAACGAGAAGTTGCCCAAGAAATGTACCCTTGAGTTGCCTCATAAGCAGTCGCCAGCACTCTCTATTGCATATTCTCCTATCTTACTTTCGCCTACACCATCTTCTTGTCGCTCTTTATGATGTTTTTTCAGATTAAAGTACCCAACATAAGCCCTGGTGTACCTCAATCTATCCCTCACGGGAACACTGATCAATTACAGGATAATGCTGGCTCTCAATCACTTGTGGATTCCAATGCTCATCCGCCTTTACTAACTGTAGTACCTCATCGCAAACAATTATTTATCTCCAGTCTTGCTCCAGATATTTCTGAGTCGTCTGTGGCAGCTTACATTGAATATATGCCCTGCTAAGGTTCTAAATCAAAAGTTTTAGTTTTCTAGGCCTCGCGAAATCTCCTCTTTTAAAATTACAGTACCTAATGAGTATTTCTCAGCTATGGTTGACACTAATTTCTGGCCAGAGGGCCTAGTTGTACACGAGTTTGCGCCCAAAAAGCGCTCCCGTCCGTTGCCTGTCAACCTTCCTAATTTATCTTCTGCTTCTAAAAACTAATAGTGTCTAGTCTTTGCATTCATTATCAAAATGTACGAGGACTTCTTACCAAGCTCTCGAAACTGTTCTGTGATAGCCAAACCTTTTCGGCTAACATATTAGCTTTTTCTGAAACTTGACTCAACTTCTCTATTTTGGATAACGAAATTCTTTCTAATAACTTTATTTCTTATAGGCTTGATCGTGTTGGTCGTTGTGGCGGTAGAGTGCACTTGCTGTCAACTCGAATCTGTGTCCAAGTGTTGTGCCGATTGATCTGCCCTTAGGTGTTGTGTTTTTTTGCGTTGAACTTTAGCTTATATAGTCATATATCCAACTCCAATACCCAATAACATATAAATATTTCGCCCCCTAAAATTCATAACGTTAAAGTAAACATCCGTTTTTATAAACAATTGTCCCCCTCAAAACCAAAGCGTATGAACGCTAATCCATAAAATTAACATAAACAATTAAACACTTGAAATAATAATTGTCCCCCTAAGAACCAAAAGCGTGAGAACGCTAACTCAGCAATTAAAATCGTACCAATCAAATCATCGAAATATCAATCACGCCACCAAAGGGCTCCCAAATTTAGCTTATAAATATAACCATAAGACATTTTTGTAACCAGTTCTAAGTTTTCATTCAAATAATAAAGTACGTTGCTTTTAACTCACAAAAAATATCTTTTTTTTCCTTATTGGGAAAATTGGATATTTAATTGGCGCAGTCGGTAGGATTGGAAAAAAGTTATTCTATCCGTGTTACATATAGAATTGTTATCCGTGCGTTACATAGAATTAGTGAATAATCACTATAAAATTCCGATCCGACATCAAGAACTTACGGGTAGTGCTCAAAAGTCTACAACAGTGAAAAATATTTTCTGCCAACTGTGCGCGGAAATATCAACTGTGTGTTGCAACCCAAAACGCGACTGTACGCCAACTGTACGCGAAAATATTAACTGTGTGTTACAACCATTAAATCCAATTGAGGAACAAAAACGCCAACTTGTGTGCGAACAAAAAACCAAAATCCAAAATAAAACATAACCAAAACCCAGAGATTAACAAAACAAAACACCACAAAAAACCCAGAAGATCAACAAAACAAAACATCACTAAAACCCAGAAAAAAAAAAACAAAACAAAACATAACCAAAACCCAGAAAATCAAAAAAAATAAAACACCACTAAAACAAAAAAAAGAAGAAATAAAATGGCTGTAGAACTCACCGAAGCCCACCTCAATCAAGCACTGTCTTCGTTAAGACAGGTGGCAAATTATGATGGAGCTCCAGAGAATCTGACGTCATTCATAAGGAGGATAGATTTTATTATGCACCTATATCCAACCCATGATATAAGGCAACATAACATATTGTTCAGTGCAATCGAGGTGCAGCTCACTGGAGAAGCACAACGGCTCTCACAAATTGGACAAGCCAACACCTGGCCGGAACTAAGGACACTCCTCATCAATGAATTAAAGACGCAGACCCCCTGTGAGGAACTTCTTCGACGCCTCTACAACACCAACTATGCAGGAAATCTTCGTAAGTTTGTAACAGAATTAGAAGATAAGTCCTATATTATCACAAACAAATTAAGTCTAGAAAACGATGCAAATAACACCGCTCTTTATTCAAACGCGTTAAATAACACTATAAAACACGTAATAAACAAAAAATTACCCGATAGATTATTTATGACGTTAGCTAGATACGATATAACCACAGTCATCGAATTGAAGCAAGTAGCTCAAAGAGAAGGGTTATACGAGAATAGTATAACAGAAATCAGAAAATCAAATCAAAGCCAAAATCAGAATCAAAAAGGTGGAAAATCTTTTGTACCCAATAGTACAACTCCGTCTCAAACAAAACAATCAGATACAGCAAAACAACTATTCAAAGAATAATGTAGCAAACCAGCCTACAAAAAGGCAAAGAGAAAGTAATAGTGGAATTAGCAAAATGGACACATCCGAAAATTTTGATCAAAATGCCTCGGATCAATCGGAAGAAGAGATAGAGACAAGTCCTTCATCAGAATAATGATGCACAATAAACCTTTGAGATGTGTAGTCGACTCAGGCTCTTCAATTAATATAATGTCCGAAAACTTTTTTAATTTCAAAACCTATTTAGGAGATTCCAAAATTCACATGATTGAAGGAGCAGTAGAACTAAAAGAAATTATTTTCCTTGCACCCAGCAAACTTTGTCCGACAGAACAAAAATTGTATATCCATAAATTTTCAAATAAATACGACATGTTGATAGGCAGAACTTTCCTAAAAGCCTGCAAAGCACAAATAAATTATGAAGAAGAATACGCAAAATTAGGAAACTATACATTTTATTTTAGAGATGTTGAAGAAATAGAAGAAGAACAAAACATAGAAGTTTTGCACCCACCCACAGACCTTTCTGTTGACCCGAAAACAAATTTTGCGATTGAAAACGAAATAATAGAAAGCAATGAGTATAGACTCGACCATTTAAACAACGAAGAAACTCAAAAACTAAAAAAGGTCTTGTACGAATTCAGTGACATTCAGTACCGCGAAGGTGAAAATTTGACTTTCACGAGTACAATAAAGCACTCTATTCATACAAAACATGAGGACCCAATCTATAAACGACCATACAAATATCCCCAAACATTTGATATGGAAGTCAACAAACAAATAAATGAAATGATTAAACAGGGTATCATTCGAAAATCGAATTCCCCCTACTCTTTACCCATTTGGATCGTTCCAAAAAAAGGAGATGCTTCCAAGAAACAAAAATTGATTTAGCTAAGGGATTTCATTAAATTCAAATGGATCCTGAATCTATTGCAAAAACAGCTTTCTCAACTAAGAGAAGCTAATCTTAAACTCCAACTCGACAAATGCGAATTTATGAAAAAGGAAACAGCATTCCTTGGTCATATAATAACAACAGAAGGTGAAATCCTTATAAATGATCCTATACTTGCATATCCCGATTTCAAAAAACCATTTTTCCTAACCACAAATGCTAGCAACATAGCTTTAGGTGCGTTCCTCTCACAGGACCATAGACCTATTTCTTATGGTAGTAGAACACTTAACGAACACGAACTTAATTATTCAGCCATAGAAAAGGAATTACTATCTATTGTATGGGCAACCAAATATTTTAGGCCATACCTTTTCGGTAGAAAGTTCGAGATTCTAAGCGACCATAAGCCTTTAGTATGGCTCAACAATATAAAAGAACCAAATTTGAAACTTCAAAGATGGAAAGTAAGACTAAATGAGTTTGATTACAAAATTAAATATTTACCTGGCAAAGAAAATCATGTAGCAGATGCCCTTTCCAGAGTTAAAATAGATGAAAACTTTTTAGGATCAATAGAAAGCACAGCAGCTACAATACATAGTGCTCACGAGGATAATGAAAACTACATTCCAATAGTAGAAAGACCCATTAATTATTACAACAGACAAATAGAATTCATTAGAGGTTCAGAAGACAAAGCAGAAACAACAACTTACTTTTACAAAACAAACATAAAAATAACATACAAAGAAATGACCAATGCTTACGCAAGGGATATAATCATAAGATATCTTTGCAGTAAGAACACTGTACTATATTTTCATAATGAACAAGATTTTCCCATATTCCAACAAGCTTTTATCGAAATAATACAACCAAACGCAAATACAAAAACCTCGAAATCTAGCATTAAGTTAGAGGACCTTCAAACGTTTGCACAATTTAAAGAAATAATCCTAAAACAACATAAAGAATTATTACATCCAGGAATTGAAAAAACCATTAATTTGTTTAAAGAAAAATATTATTTTCCCGATTTTCAAAACCTAATTCAAAACATTATTAATGAATGCTCAGTATGCAATATCGCAAAGACAGAAAATAGAAATACAAAACTAACTTTTGAAATAACACCAGAACTTTTTAATATCAGAGAAAAATACGTCATGGACTTTTATATGATCGACAATTTACAATTCCTTTCTTGCATTGACATTTACTCGAAATTTGCAACACTTGTAGAAGTAAAGTCTAGAGATTGGTTAGAAGCCAAGAGAGCAATTATGAAAGTATTCACTGAAATGGGCAAACCAATAGAAATAAAATCAGACAAAGATTCAGCATTTCTGTGTATAGCACTAAAAAATTGGCTACAAGAAGAAAATGTAAAGTTAGAAATCACATCAAGTAAAAACGGCATCTCAGACGTAGAAAGATTCCATAAAACAGTAAATGAAAAACGCAGAATTATAAATAGTGAACATGATATCGAAGATAAATTACTTAAATTTGAAAAAATTCTCTACGTATACAACCATAAGACGAGACATAAAACAACTAACCGAACACCAGCGGACATTTTTATCTATGCAGGATCCCCCGACTATAATACCCAAACAAAAAAATACAACAAATAAACAATTTAAATGAAGATAGACACGACTTCGAAATCGACATTTATCGAGATTTAAACAAGCACCATTAGTAAAGTCAAAAACGACAAATCCATTCAAAAAGACAGGAGAAATAAATCAGTTAGACGAGAAACATTTTGAAGAAAGAAATAGAGGACAAAAAGTTACACACTACAAATCAAAATTCAAGAAGAAAAAGAAAGTTAATAAAAGCAAATACGACAATTAATTAATTACAGGTCAACAACTCAAGATGACTTTTTTATGCATCATGCTATTCTTAACATTAAAATCAACATGCAGTCAATCCATTGACATAAACCCAGTAAAAGCACCAAACGGTTACTTAATATTTAAAACAGGAACCATGGACTTACCGACAAACTTTGAATATCATTATTTAAAAGTGAATTTAACTCTAATAGACATTAAATATAATAATTTAATGCAACAAGCACAAGAATTTATAAACCTAATCCATATTCAATACTTAACAGAAAAACTATGTAGGGAAATTAATGGAATACACATTGTAAAACGTAATAAACGAGGACTAATTAACGGAATTGGTTCAATATACAAATATCTTTTTGGTACTCTTGATCAGGAAGATAAAGATGAATTAGAAGAAAAAATAAATAATCTTGAAAGCAATAGCGTACAAGCAAACGAACTAAATTACGTAATAGACACTGTTAATAAAGGTTTAGAAGTAATAAACAGCGTCAGGGAAGAAAAAGAAACATCAGTAAGATTAGAAGTTCTAATCTTTAATTTTGAGCATTTCACAGAATACATTGAAGACATAGAAATGGGCATGCAGCTCACTAGACTAGGAATTTTCAACCCAAAACTTCTAATAACTTCTAAACATAATCACTTAAGTCATGTTAATTCGGAAAAACTATTGAATACAAAAACTTCCACCTGGCTTAAACCAAGTTCAAACGAGATATTTATCATTTCAAACATTCCTCAAGAAATAATAAAAACCCCTATCTTTGAGATACTTCCTTATCCAGACGAGAATAAAAATATTTTGACAGAAAATTCATACGATAAATACTATTTTAATAACAACACTTTGATCAATAAAAACACAAAACAAATAGAAACTAACGAATGTATAATAGGCATTTTAAATCAAATCCCAACCACTTGTAAATACACTAAGACATATAAGAATTTTCACACTAATTACATTGAACCAAACATAATTGTAACATGGAATCTAATAAATTCATTGCTTGACTATAGCCAAAGCATTTATGTAACAAACAATATCACCAGGCTAGAACCTATTTCCTTTATCCAAACAAAAGAGATAATTAACGAACATACGAAATATTATACTGCATTTCAAACTATTACATTAACCACTTTTATACTTACTATAATAAGTTTGATTACATACTTAATCTATAAGTTTAAGGCAATGCCACAAAAATTAATAATCAAGCATTTTCGATCACATAACAATCGTGGTCCCACAGACATAATCGAAACCCCAATTGTTGAAAATATTGAGTCCCAAATTATAAACAAAATTGATACTCCAATATTTACAGCTGAGAAAAACCCCTCGCTATATCCCAATGTATCCGCCTGAGGACAGGCTATTTTCTTTAGGATGGGTGAGTCATATATCCAACTCCAATACCCAATAACATATAATTATTTCGCCCCCTAAAATTCATAACGTTAAAGTAAACATCCGTTTTTATAAACAATTGTCCCCCTCAAAACCAAAGCGTATGAACGCTAATCCATAAAATTAACATAAACAATTAAACACTTGTGTAAACACCTATTTATTAAGTAAAAATGATAAAGATTAGTTTGTATTGGTCGGATTCAATCTTTGGGTTTTACGCAGATGCAACTTGCTCGTTGCATCGCCGGAAGAGAAGAGAGACGCCGTCCCTCAACCTATCGAGGACTTATCGCTAACAATCGATACTTATTACTAACAATCGATACTTATTTCTAACAATCGATACTTATTACTAACAATCGATACTTATTACTAACAATCGATATATGCATGAGTATTTAACAGACTTTAAATAATTGGAATCTTACAACTCGGCCGTCCTGACGAGGAATCGACCTCGATTCCAATTGGTAACAACGGAGGGGGGTAAATAAGAATCTTAAGTGGCTGGTGTCGCCTTTGTTTGGCTATCAGAAGTGCAATCTTGATCAGGGGCAACCCATAGCTTTAATTTGGAAGCTTCTAGGACACCATCATATGGTAGTTGGGTGATTTGGGAGCCCTCTACATCCCGGATAACATATCGGTCGTTCGGAAGTTTTTTATGAACCACATACGGACCACGATACCGCCTGATAAGCTTTTTGTTCGTGCCTGCCGAAGTATCCACATTCTTAATAACTACGAAATCCCCCTCCTCAAAACTAACGGCAGGGAGGTGATGCTTCGAATAATATTCCGAATTATATTCTTGGGACTTAACAATGTTACGGAAGGCTAATCTCCGGACGTCTACCTCTGAGGCATCGACCTCCTCCGTTCTCTCACCCAACCGTTCGGTTAGTTCATCTACTACCACACCTCGTTGTTCAACACCGAATAGAAGTACGGAAGCGGCGAATTTGGTTGTGGAGTGGACGGAGTTATTCAATGCAAACTCTATGTTCGGCAGTTGTTGGACCCAATCTGCGTGGTCCACAGGTTCCGTCAGTTTACCCAACATGGGGCCCAACACACGGTTAACCCGCTCGACTTGGCCGTTGGCCCGGGGTGAGGCAGTGGCATTCAGCACATGAATTATATTATTGGCCTTCAGAAATTCTTCAAACTCGGAGGAAGTAAAGCAGGTACCTCGATCACTGATGATTCGGCGGGGTCTACTGTAATTTGCGAAATACTGAGATTCTAATGTCTGGCATACTTCACGTGAATTAGTCGTGGCGGCAGGGTACAGCTTCACAAATTTGGTGAAAGCGTCAATGACAACCAGAAGATACTTTTTCTTAGAACGTATGGACGGAAGGGGGCCCAAATGGTCAATATGGACGGTATCAAACGGAAGGGGCACTTTCGGAATACTATGTAGCGTGACACGGCGGTCCGAAGCGGACGCGGAGTAGTAGATACACTTGAGGCAATTTTTGTGCTTACTGTACTACTCGTATGACATGATTTACCATTTCGGAAGGGACATAAAGTTGGGGTATACTCGTCGAGGACAGGCGGTACACTACTCCATCTCGCAGTTCGAAATTCGCTATCTCATATTTCTCTAACTCATCTCGGAGTTTGACAATCTCAGGGTCCCGGTTCTGGGTTAACTGCAGTTGGAAGTCAAGGTTTATATCGTCAACGTATGCGGCAGTTTCTATTCTACTTAGAGCATCAGCATGGGGCATACCCAACCCCGAGCGGTGTACAATCGTGTAGTTATAGTTTTCCAACAGCAGGGCCCAGCGAGCAATCTTGGCGGAATGTCCACCATTTCTCAGTGTCAGCGCAAGGGAATTACAATCGGTCACGATTTTGAACGGGATGAACTTAAGGTACGTCTCAAAACGTTTTAAGGAATACACTATAGCTAACGTCTCTAGCTCATAACTGTGTAGTTTCGATTCAGCGGCGGAGGCCATCTTAGAGAAGTAGGACACTGGGTGTAATTTACCGTCTGTTTGTTTCTGGAGGAGCACTGCTCCGAAACCAATTGAACTAGCATCGCAGTGTAACTCTGTTTCAGACTTCGGGTTGTAAATAGATAACACGGGGGATTCGATCAATTTCAACTTCAGTGTTCGGAAGGCTTCAAGGCATTCATCGGAGAAGACATAAGGGGTATCTTTTCTTAACAATGGGGACAGCGGACACGCAATCTTAGCGAAACCTGATACAAATCGGCGGAAGTATGAGAATAGGCCTAGGCAACGCTCTAATTCCTTGCTATCCCTTGGAATGGGCAAATCCCGTATCGCCTGAATATGAGCTGGTTTAGGCGTGATACCGGCGGAATTGGCTAAGTAGCCCAAGTACTCTAGTTCCCTATACGCAAAACGGCATTTCGTCAGCTTCAGGCATAGCCCGTTCACTCTTAACACATACAATATTTCCTTCAGAATCTCAAGGTGGGTTTCAAAGTCATGCGACGCGACTAGAATGTCGTCCATATATATCACCAGTTGACCTCGGTTTATAAATTCCTTAAGGACAAAATAAACGAATCTAGCGAACACGGAAGGGCCATTACAAAGTCCGAAGGGCAAGCGTACATATTCAAACTGGCCATCAGGGGTTACAAAGGCAGTATATTTGATTGAGTCTGGGTGCATTTTCACATGGTGGAAACCGTTCTTCAAGTCCAAGATAGTGAAGAATGATTTGCCACCCAGATGTTCAATGCAATCATCTAACAGAGGAATCGGAAAATGATCTCGAACTGTAATTTTGTTCAACGGGCGGTAATCTACACACTTTCTTAGGGTGTTGTCCTTTTTGCGTACAGGGACAATCGCGGCAGCGTAAGGGGAACTACTGTGGCGAATAATGCCAGCTTTCAAGAGATCGTCACAAATCTCACGCACCTCGATGCGTTCGTGGTGCGACAGACGGCGGGGGCGGCAGAAAATCGGAGTTTGGCTAGTCACTTCTATTTTCATCTCATAGTTCATGGGCTTGATTAAATCTGGATCAACTTGTACATACGAAGTGGAAATAATAGACTTAAGGGCTGCGGTTTGCTCTTCCGTAACGCGGGCTCTATATCAAAGTCTAATTCACTGACAGCAGGGAGCTCAATGGAATTTATCGCCATAAGTGCATCGTTCAATGTTTCCGAAGGTACAGCAGAAGTTTTCGGAAGGGGAGAATCAGACAACAATTCGGCAGGCACAATCTCATTCCTATCACACGGCAGTATCACTCTCTTTTCCATAAATATGTCAAAGGACTTCAGAACAGCAGTAAGTTTTGGATTTATACATTCAGTCGGTTTATTCATGAGTATCAACGATTCTTTTTCATATTCTCGTTCCTTCAGTTTACAGAGTCTAATATTAATTTTATACAGAAGATCTCTACCTATAATCATCGGCAGTTCGGTTGCTTGGTTCGTCAGGACTTCAAACGTATGTATTGTCTGTGTGTTGCGGAGGCGAACACTACACTGGACTTGGCCTAAGGACAGAAGTTGGCTATTTCCTAAACCACGGCAGTTCAATGTACGGGGGCTAAGACGGCAATTGGAGGGGACTTCAGATTGACGGATAAAACTCTTTGGACTGCCCGAATCCAGGAGGGAAAACATATCTATAAATTTCCTATCCTGCACTTCATCACAAACAAAAGCAACACTCACCAGTTGTAAATGGTCTAGTCGATCTCCCGCTTCATCAGCGGCGGCGGCAGTGATATTGGTGGCATTCCCAATTCGAGACGGGCAGTTTTTGTAGCTGTGGCCCACTATGCCACACTTGAAACATGAATTCGGAGGTCTCATTGGTTTCGGGCATTGACTCTTGTAATGCCCCCATCCTGAGCAGTTGAAGCATCTGGTCTCACTCGTGACGGTGCCTGACGATTTGTTTCCAGGCGCCACGGCAGTTGTTGTTGGCTGCGCCTTCACACTATTGCTTTGTCTGGAGGCAGCGGCCAGCATACGGAGGCGCTCGTAGCGTTCCAGTAGGGGCTTCAGTTCAGCCATTGTCCGAGCTGAGTACAGCATGCCGACTCGAGTAGAGTTGTCCGCAGTCCATCAATGATCAGGTCGACCAGCTCGTTCTCCGGAATCGGAGCATTCATGGCAATCTCCTGCATCTCGATTGCGAATCTTAAACATCCCTCGCCTGCCTTGATGCGCCGGCCACGCAGAGCGTGGTACACTTCCTCGATGCTACACGAGCGTCCAAATTCTCGCAAGAGGATTGCCTTCAATTCTTCGTAGCTGTGCACCGATACCGTGCGCAGCAGCACCGCCGCCGTACCTTCCAGCATACGACGGCATGCGACCAACCGTAGGCGGTCGTTCAACTGCAGAATTTCAAATGCGTCTTCCAGATCGTTCAGCCATTTCTTCACATCGTATGCGGTATCCGCTGAAAATCGAGCCACCATGCTCTCAATAACACTCACGTCACAGACTTGCTGCCTCGGTGCTTGGGATTCGTCAATCCCTGCTGCAGTTTGCGGATTTGATGCTGTAGCTGTAGCAACTCATGTTGTTTTCGCAGCGTCACCAGTTGCTCATCCAGGCTGGGGGAGGCGGAAGTGGTGGCGGCCGCGGCAGTCGATACGGAGGGCACTAAAGCGGGCATCTCTTCCCATGGGTCCTCGTCGGGACCAGTGGCGGGGGCGGCGAGCGAGGCCGCAGCCCGCATGGCAGACATATAGTCGGCGGGTACAGCAGTGGCAGCGGGTGCAACGGCGGCAGCGGTGGTGGCAGCGGGTACAGAAGTGGCAGCGGGTACAGCAGTGGCAGCGGGTGCAGCGGCGGTGTGTACAGCAGTGGCAGCGGGTGCAGCGGCGGTGGTTACAGCAGTGGCAGCGGGTGCAGCGGCGGTGGGTACAGCAGTGGCAGCGGGTGCAGCAGTGGCAGCGGCGGCAGGTACCGTAATGGATGCGACAGCAGCGGCGGCGGGTACAGCGGTGGCAGCGGCGGTGGGTACAGCAGTGGCAGCGGCGGCGGGTACAGCAGTGGCAGCGGCGGCGGGTACAGCAGTGGCAGCGGTGGTGGGTACAGCAGTGGCAGCGGGTACAGCAGTGGCAGCGGCGGCAGGTACCGTAATGGATGCGAAGGCAGCGGCGGCGGGTACAGCAGTGGCAGATGCAGCAGCGGCGGGCCCAGCAGGGGCGGATGCAGCAGTGGTTGGCCCAGCAGGGGCGTATGCAGCAGCGGAGGGCCCAGCAGGGGCGGATGCAGCAGCGGTTGGCCCAGCAGGGGCGGATGCAGCAGCGGAGGGCCCGGCAGGGGCGGATGCAGCAGCGGCGGGCCCAGCAGGGGCGGATGCAGCAGCGGTTGGCCCAGCAGGGGCGGATGCAGCAGCGGTTGGCCCAGCAGGGGCGGATGCAGCAGCGGCGGGCCCGGCAGGGGCGAGTGTGGCAGCGGTTGGCCCAGCAGGGGCGTATGCAGCAGCGGAGGGCCCGGCAGGGGCGGATGCAGCAGCGGCGGGCCCAGCAGGGGTGGATGCAGCAGTGGAGGGCCCGGCAGGGGCGGATACAGCAGCGGCGGGCCCAGCAGGGGCGGATGCAGCAGCGGCGGGCCCGGCAGGGGCGGATGCAGCAGCGGCGGGCCCGGCAGGGGCGAGTGTGGCAGCGGTTGGCCCAGCAGGGGCGTATGCAGCAGCGGAGGGCCCGGCAGGGGCGAGTGTGGCAGCGGTTGGCCCAGCAGGGGCGTATGCAGCAGCGGAGGGCCCGGCAGGGCGGATGCAGCAGCGGTTGGCCCAGCAGGGGCGGATGCAGCAGCAGTTGGCCCGGCAGGGGTGAGCATGTCAGTCGTTGGCCCGGCAGGGGCGAATGTGGCATCAGTTAGCCCAGCAGTGGCTCGTATGGCGGCAGTTGGCCCGGCGGGGGCGAGCATGTCAGCGGTTGGCCCGGCAGGGGCGAATATGTCAGCCGTTGGCCCGGCAGGGGCGAATATGTCAGCCGTTGGCCCGGCAGGGGCTCGTATAGCAGCAGTTGGCCCGGCGGGGACGAGTGTGGCGGCAGTTGGCCCGGCAGGGGCGAATGTGGCATCAGTTAGCCCGGCAGGGGCTCGTATGGCGGCAGTTGGCCCAGCAGCAGCGGGCCCGGCAGAGGCGAGTATATCAGCAGTTGGCCCAGCAGCGGCGGGCCCGGCAGGGGCGAGTATATCAGCAGTTGGCCCAGCAGCGGCGGGCCCGGCAGGGGCGCGTGTGTCAGCAGTCGGCACAGCGGTTCTCGGTACTGCAGCGGTAGTCACAGCAGTGGGTGCACTAACAGCGGTGGGCGTGGAGGCGGCCGTCCTAGATGTGGAACGTGTGGCGTGCCGTGTCCCGAAATATGTATTCTTTCGGGTGGTCATCCCACTTCTGAGTTGTAAACACCTATTTATTAAGTAAAAATGATAAAGATTAGTTTGTATTGGTCGGATTCAATCTTTGGGTTTTACGCAGATGCAACTTGCTCGTTGCATCGCCGGAAGAGAAGAGAGACGCCGTCCCTCAACCTATCGAGGACTTATCGCTAACAATCGATACTTATTACTAACAATCGATACTTATTTCTAACAATCGATACTTATTACTAACAATCGATACTTATTACTAACAATCGATATATGCATGAGTATTTAACAGACTTTAAATAATTGGAATCTTACACTTGAAATAATAATTGTCCCCCTAACAACCAAAAGCGTGAGAACGCTAACTCAGCAATTAAAATCGGACCAATCAAATCATCGAAATATCAATCACGCCACCAAAGGGCTCCCAAATTTAGCTTATAAATATAACCATAAGAGATTTTTGTAACCAGTTCTAAGTTTTCATTCAAATAATAAAGTACGTTGCTTTTAACTCACAAAACATATCTTTTTTTTTCCTGATTGGGAAAATTGGATATTTAATTATATACCCTTGCATTCCTTGGCAATAATATTTTTACTTTTTGAAATTTCTTCCCCTGCAACTCCATTCATTATTACACATTATGAAAATGTTTCTTCTTGAGCTATATATAGATATAGTGGTCCGATCCTGACATCAGACCAATTTTATAAAACCCTCTGCAAGGGTGTAAAAAAGTCGACGAACAAATTGAAGAGTGGATAAACAACGATAAATTTGAAGAATCTAATTCAGAGTTTGCAAGCCCTGCCCAAGCGTGACGGCTCACCGAGACTTTGAATTGATTTTAGACTCATCAATAAGTAATTGTGAAATATCGTTTTCCCGTGGCTCTCATTGAAGACCAACTTGATAGACTCCAAGACGCAAAAATATTCAGTACAATAGATCTAAAAAACGAACTGGTCACGTACCAGTGACCGAATCAAATAAGAAGTACAAATTGTTTGTGAAACAGAATGGCCAATATCAATTTAAGAAAGCACCTTTTTGGCTCTCCAATTCGCCTGGTGTGTTCAACGGCATATTAAACCAATATTTCGACCACTTTCTCGCCGAGGTATTGCACTTCCCTACATAGACGACGTAATAATTCCAGCAAAAGAAAAAAAAGAAGCTGTTTTAAATTTCAAAGAGATCATTTCAACCTGCAAATAATTTGGACTGGAACTCAACATTAAGAAGTGTCATTTTTTAAAAAGACGAATCCAATTCCTAGGACATAATATTGAAAATCAGATGTTGTATCCGACAGACGAAAAAATTATAGCCGTTTTTAAATTCTAAATTCCTCAGAGACCTAAGCAATTGATAAGTTTTTTGTGGGTTTAACCCTCTAATGCTATTTTCTAAACTATTGGAGGAAAATAAGAACAATTTTTTTTTAAGTAAATAAAGGCTTCTAAACTCAAAAATGAAAAAAATTTAGAAGTTTTCGTTTAGCTGCCAGGTGCAAAAAGGTAATAAGTGTCTCAAGGCACTCTTGGGCATTTGAGCGTAAAAAAAAGTATTGAATAGAAATTTTACATTTATTTATTCGTATGGTATATTTTGAAACAATTTTTTGTTGAATTGCAGCATAATAGATTTTTTATTTAAATTTCTGCAAAACACTACATGCAGCATATCATATTACACGCGCGAAAAAAAAAGCCGTTAAAAGCTTTGGAGGACTTTTAAAGATTTTTTCTAAATATTGTGGTGTGATTTATTAACAAAATAAGTGCCAGAAGGCACTTTTGAGCGTTAGAGGGTTAAGTGGGTATTTCAGAAAATGTATACCCAACTACGCAATCATTGCAAAACCATTAACAGGCTTGTTGAAATCCAATAAATAACCAAAAGTACGAAACCGAAGTTAACACAGATAATTCAATGAAGACGACGAAATACACCCTATTTATTTTATGAGTAAGAAGACTACAGATGCGCAGCTCAAGTATGAGTTGAATTTCGTGAAGTTTTTGAGGCCTTAAACAAGTTTGGATCTTACCTTTTAGGAATTTAGGATTTTCGTTTGATAACTGACTGCAATGCCTTTAAGAAGGCAATTGATAGGCAACATTGGAATCATATCACGTAGATTAGGATTATAAGCCTATCCTAGCCGAAATTGACTCATTCACTAAATTCTGTTGGCTTTATCCGACGAAGTCAACCACTGCAAATAAACTTATAGCAAAGCTGTTTGCACAGAATTCAATTTTCTGTAAAACTCACCGCAGATATCTTCATTTAGTATGGACGAGATGAAAACATTAAATTGGTAAACACGACAACTGGTCTACCCCGAGTAAACGGACAAGTTGAGAGAGAGAAACTTAAAGGAAAGTATTTAGGACTCTATAAGGTAACAGCAATTATAAATCATGGATGATATGAAGTAGAGAAAGTCGGACAGGCTGAAGGGCCTAAAAGGACATCAACTGTATTGGAATGTATGAAATGAAGGGCCGAATGTCGAAAATGGCATTGAGAAAGAGCAATCCAAAGTGATAGAAGAGAAGAGACAAACACGTAGTGGCCGAACATTCTAGTAGTAGCAGAGAGAGCAGGGCATAGGATCATTATATAAGTTAAGAGAGAGCTTGTTAAAGAGGCCGTAAATCATTCGCAAAGAGACTGTCAACCGAGTCACATGTCAAGGTCCATAAGTAGTCCAGCATAGAATGATCAAAAGATTCCTTCCAAACATCAGGAAAGCTGCAAGTCTTATTCGATATAAAGAATAACCGAGGTAAAGGCTTAGACAGGGAAATCGAACACATTTAAGGTATGCAACTAGGTAAATTATCAGGACCAGAAACGAAAAAACACTTCATAGATGATAAGCTAGAGATGACACAGTCTTGGTAATACTAGGAAAAAACATACAATTAAAATGTGGAATTGAGAAAGGATAGGATGTGGGATCCGAAGCAGTAGTAGAATAAGTCGAACAAGGTTGAAATACCTTAAAGCGCACGATATAATTATTGTAGCATTGAGTATTTAAGAGACAAAATTGAGACCTCGATACACAATAATTTGCATAGTCGAGTCGCGAACCAGTTTTTTGAAACCTTTTAAAATATCTCGATTTAATATTACGGAGATTAGACAGCTTACGTGTGAACCAATTAGAGAATTAATGGCAGAGTAGAAAAAATTCACTGCACAATCTATATCACAGCACTCAAATAAAAATGACCAATCAAAGGGGAAATAAGGTTGCTAAGAAGATTGAAATTTGTTTTACGAAAACG
This sequence comes from Drosophila willistoni, assembly GCF_018902025.1. Classification (NCBI taxonomy): domain Eukaryota; kingdom Metazoa; phylum Arthropoda; class Insecta; order Diptera; family Drosophilidae; genus Drosophila; species Drosophila willistoni. Next base: position 294,199 of record NW_025814551.1, on the reverse strand, counting down.
TCTACGACGAGAAACTGAGATATTATTAAATGAATTAGTAACGGAATTGTAAGAAATAATAACTTCAATGGTTGGGTGATAAGGATCTTCAGGCTTCACAAGAGGCTGTGTTTGAGATACTGAACTAACAGTGGAATCCGAGACAAAAACAAAATCGAGGATTCTTTTAGAAGGGTTAAGTAAAGAATTCAACTGATATAGCGGACATTCAAGTAGGCCCTGTGGCCAAAAATTAGGGTCTACCATAGCTGAGAAATACTCATTTGGTATTGTAATTTTAAAAGAGGAAATTTCGCGAGGCCTAGAAAACCTTAAACTTTTGATTTAGAACCTTAGCAGGGCATATATTACCAATGTAAGCTGCCACAGACGACACAGAAATATCTGGAGCAAGACTGGAGATAAATAATTGTTTGCGATGAGGTACTACAGTTACTGAAGGCGGATGAGCATTGGAATCCACAAGTGATTTAGAGCCAGCATTATCCTGTAATTAATCAGTGTTCCCGTGAGGGATAGATTGAGGTACACCAGGGCTTATGCTGGGTACTTTAATCTGAAAAAACATCATAAAGAGCGACAAGAAGATGGTGTAGGCGAAAGTAAGATAGGAGAATATGCAATAGAGAGTGCTGGCGACTCCTTATGAGGCAACTCAAGGGTACATTTCTTGGGCAACTTCTCGTTAGACAGCTGCTTTAAACGAAGATCCCTGTACATACGGCTAAACTCAAGCTGCTGGCTGGCGGTCAAAACGATCAGAATGCTTGCAAGTAGGTAGACAACAAGCTATTGAAAAGCAAAAATAAACAAAAGACAAAAATATATAGAAAATTTAAAAAAGCACTCAGATAATTATCGATAAACCAGAGGGCCGGGGATAACTTCGACCGCGTCAAAATTTTTTATACCCTTGCAATTTTTTTGTAACTCTTTTCTTACCTATAGCCATCAAAGTAGAAAAACGTTTTATGTAAAAAGGCTAATATTTTCGAAAAAACGGCCTACAACCTTAGCCTAGGAAATAACTAAGATATTGTTAAACTAACAAATATTTAATTTAGAAGCAATCACGTTAAAAATAACGAAGTTATTGACAAAAGTCACTGTTTTCGACCGATTGTTCCTATGGGAGCTATATGAAATAGTCACCCGATCTTGATCAAATTTGTCATAGTCGTTGATATTGTTGAAATTATGGAAATATGCTATTTACATTTGTGGAAATAGTTTAATATGCAAATAACATTTTATCGATTTATAGCTTTATGATTATCCATCTCTAGCTTTGTTCCAACTCCAACTACTATGATTTTTTCCTCACTTCCTTTTTCCGCTTGAATAAAACGTTTGACTTTTACATATTAATTCGTCTTGTGTTCTTATTTACAATTTCACTGTGCAGACATTTTTCTACCTAACATTGGTTATGGGCCCAGGTCTAACAGAATACGAAATTTAAGAATTGTAAACGATGAGTCAAAGTTTTCAAATTGAAAAGCTCAATGAGCATACTTATGATGTGTGGAGTATACAAATGCGAAGTATACTAATTCACCAAGAACTGTGGAAATTCGTGAGTGGAAAAGAAGCCGTCGATCCAGCAAAATCGGTTATAGCTGATGAAAAGCGCTAGCTTGTATTATTTTATATGTGAATACCTCTCAATTGAACTATGTTAAAAATTGTAAGACCTCAAAATAAGCATGGGATGTACTACGCAATGTACAAGTGCCCACCGGGCCAATTCAAAAAGTGTTGCTTTATAAAAAACTTTTGAACTTGAAAATGGAGGCAAATAGTGAAATTCCACAATATATAAATTCATTCGTTGAACTAATCAGTAAGCTGACTGAAGTTGGAATTGATTTAAGTGAAGAATTAAAAGTGATAATTCTTTTGTCAAGTTTGAACTCTGATTATGAACATTTTGTGGTAGCAATGGAGACACGTGATTCTCTACGGTCTTTACAAGTGCTAAAAGCGAAGCTGCTAGCAGAAGCAATTCGCATAAAAGAAAACGGTGAAAAAGCAAACGCGCAACAAGCCTTCTATGCAGGCGCGAACAAGAAACAAAATGAAAAACGCGAAACCGGTAAATTTAACGGAAATTGTTTCAAGTGTGGAAAACGCGGGCATCGATCAGTACAGTGTAGAGTGAAGCAACAAGACAATAAAGAAGCAGAAAAAAAACATCAAATTTCTTATGCAGTGTATTCGGCAATACAAAAAGAAAATTTTGCAAACGGCAATTGGTGTATTGACAGTGGGGCCACCTCGCACATGTGCTATGAAAAAGATTTGTTTGTTTCTTACACTGAGAAAAACGATATGATATGTTTAGCTGCTGATTTAAAGATTAAAAGCCCTGGAAAAGGAACAGTTAAAATAAATACAACTGAATGTGTAATAATGTTAAAAAATGTTCTATATGTGCCAGACCTGAAATTAAATTTTTTTTCTGTGAGTGCATCGCTAAGCTATGGTCACACAGTTACATTCAAAGAAAATTGTGCTGTTGTAAATTCAAATGACGGTAGTACTATGATTACAGCTTTAAAGCAAGACAATTTGTTTCTTTTTAATAACGTTACCAAAAACAGATTGTTTTATATGAAAGAAAAAGAAATTTTGTGGCACCATAGATATGGTCACCTTAACTTTCGCAGTTTGAACGAAATAATAGACAAACAACTCGTGACCGGCATGAATTTAAAACACTTTTCGGTTGATATTAACTGTAATACGTGTAATCAATCTAAGATTTGTTCGCGACCATTCGCTCAAAGTTCAAATTCTCTAAACACTCAATCCGTTGGCGGAGCAAAATATTTTATTACGTTCATAGACCATATGTCAAAGCGCGTTTTTGTGTAGCTCATGAAATCAAAAAATGAAGCATTAGAAAAATTTAAAACATTCAAAAACTTAGTCGAGTGTCAGACAGAAAGAAAGATAAAAGCCATACGTAGTGATAATGGCGGAGAATACGTTAACAAAAATTTTGATATTTTTCTAAAAGCTCACGGCATAAAGCGACAACTAACTGTACCGTATACCCCCCAACAAACCGTCGTGGCAGAAAGAGCGAATCGCACCCTAGTAGAAATGGCGCTATCAATGATGGTTCTATCAAAGGTGGAAGAATCATTATGGGCGGAGGCTATAGCGACTGCCGCTTATTTACGTAACAGATCTCCTTCGCAGGCGATAAAAGGTACAACGCTTGATGAAATGCATCATCACAAATTTCGGCCTAAGGCCAAACTGTATGTTTTTGTTGAATATTCTCTAACTGCAAAGGCCTATCGACTCTATGACAGAGATAAGAAGCAAGTCATCGAGCGGCGTGACGTAAAATTTGTTGAAGACGAAATTCCAAAAAATGTGTGTTATACAGATGAATCGAGTACTAACAATTTTACATCGTTTGTTATAAACAATCATAATGATGAACGATTTGACAATGAGTTGTGCCCAAATGAAGCTCAAGTTTTGGCAACTGGAGAAACAGAAGACTTTACGCCAGAAGAAGCAACTCAACATTCGTCTCAAGAAGAAGAAGTCGACATGGATGAGACACTTTTCAACGAGAACGAGCAGTACGTGAGTTTCGACGGTTCTGCAGCATCCAACGACTCCGAGGAAGAAAATGAGCCTGAACGTCGTGGACCTGGAAGGCCAAGTCTTATTCGCACCGGACAGCCAGGTAGACCTAAAAAACAATACAACATGCTTCACAATATGGTCGCCTATCATGATGTCGAGACTCTTAATACGGTCAAGCAAGCCTTACAAAGCAAACATTCGTTTGAGTGGGAGAAGTCTATGAAGCAAGAGTATGATGCTCTCATTGCCAACAAAACCTGGTCATTGGTCAACCTACCGCCTGGAGAGAAAGCAAACGGTTCCATGTGGGTATTTCGAATTAAGAGAAATAATCAAGGCAACATAACAAATTTTAAGTCAAGACTGGTATGCTGTAATCAGCAGTATGGAATAAATTATCAAGAAACCTTTTCGCCAGCTATACGATATGAGAATATTAGACTTGTTTTAGCTGTTGCTGCCGAAAAAGAGTTGTACTTACATCAGGTAGATGTTTCAAATGCTTATTTAAACAGTAATTTATCTGAAACAGTGTATATGAGGCAGCCAGAACATTTTGTTAGTAAAGATCATCCACATCGTGTAATTAAATTACAGAAAGCCTTATATGGCCTTAAGCAATCGGGTAGGGCTTGGAATAGCAGACTATATGAAGTATTACTGAATCTAGAATTTGAAGCTACAAAAAATGAGCCATGTTTATATAAGAAGATTGATCAAAGTTCGTACAGTTAATAGCTCTTTATGTAGATGATTTAATTATTGCCTGTTCAAAGAAAAATCATATTGCTCACATAGTAAAAACATTGAAGAGTTCATTTGATATTAAAGATTCTGAGTTAAATAATTTTCTTGGTATAGAAATTCAGCGTCAAGGAGAAGTTGGTTCTATTTCAATTTGTCAGAAGCAATATATAAAGTCCTTGTTAGAAAAGTACAATATGATTTTATGTCGTTCAGTATCAACACCTTTAGATCCTGGTTTTAAGATTAGCTGCAACGATAAAAAATGTAAGAGGGTAGATGTGACCCATTATCAATCCCTGGTTGGGTCTTTAATGTATCTCGCTATATCTACACGTCCCGATATTGCTCACTCAATTAGTAAACTGGCACAGCGAAACAATGATCCACATAGCGAGCATGATGCAGCGTTGACGCATATTTTGCGTTACTTGTCCAAAACAATAGATTTGAAGCTGCACTATTACAAAACTGGAGAACCATTGTATGGATTTGTTGATGCAGACTGGGCGAACGATAGCCTGGACAGAAAATCCTATACAGGATACGGATTTTATTTTGGTGGAGCAGCGTTTTCGTGGGAATCGAAGAAACAGGGTTTGGTTGCCCTTAGCAGTACAGAAGCTGAATACGTCGCCTTGTCTACAGCAGCAAAGGAAGCAACCTATCTACGCAGGCTTTTAGAAGAAATTCGCTGTCATTCTTCATCACAACCAATTGTCCTAAATAACTGAATTTTTTGTATTTTTGTATTAAAATGTAATTTGAGAAGAAGTGTTGAAATTATGGAAATATGCTATTTACATTTGTTTAATATGCAAATTACATTTTATCGATTTATAGCTTTATGATTATCCAACTTTGTTCCAACTCTAAGTACTCCGATTTTTCCTCACTTCCTTTTTCCGCTTGCTCTGAATAAAACGTTTAACTTGTACATATTAATTCGTCTTGTGTTCTTATTTACAATTTCACTGTGCAGACATTTTTCTACCTAACAGATATATATATAATAAAATCATCAAAATTAAATTTCAATAGCTCAGAAAATAACGAAGTTATTGAGAAAAGTCACTGTTCGTGACTTTGCCGTTTGTATGGGAGCTATATGATATAGTGATCCGATCCGGCTGAATCCGAGATATACAACCCCTGCAGTATATACAAGCCTACATGCAAAAATTTTCAATTTTCTCTGTAGCTCTAATGGTCTAGAAGGAGTTTGCGTTGATCCAGACGGACGGACAGACGGACGGACGGACATGGCTATATCGTCTCGTCATGCTGATCAAGAATATATATACTTTATATGGTCAGAGATGCTTCCTTCTATGCGTTGCACACTTCTGACCAAAATTAATATACTCTTTTTGCAAGGGTATAAAAATCAATAGATACTAATAAAACAAAGAGACAGCTATAGTGCACAGCACAAAAAACAGTGCAAGTTATAAGCCAGAGGCGCCGTTACAAAAGTGATTACACGGGAGAGAATTGAGCAAAAGCACAAAGAAGAGAGAACAACAAAAAGAAAAAAAAATTAAAAACAAAATAAAATAAAATGATTGGCAATGATTGTAATGAAAATCAAATTAGACCAATTGGTAATTTCGAAAAATGAAATGAAATCGACAATGATGGTTATGCGCTTGACTTTTATGTTGTTCCGATAAAGTGTTTGGATATTAAAAAAAGCTAAAATTTCGAGTTAATCGAAAACTATAAGCCGGTTAATACAAATTCAACCCAAATCGAGATGAACATAACATTAAATGTCGAAACCCCAATATTTTCGCGGGCGCGCTAAAATCAAAGAAGCTAACTTCGGCTATGCCGAAGTTTATATACATTCACAGTTTATATAGTAAGTTTAATATACATACACAGTTTATTGCATTCCTTGGCAATAATATTTTTACTTTTTGAAATTTCTTCCCCTGCAACTCCATTCATTATTACACATTATGAAAATGTTTCTTCTTGAGCTATATGATATAGTGGTCCGATCCTGACATCAGACCAATTTTATAAAACCATCTGCAAGGGTGTAAAAAAAGTCGACGAACAAATTGAAAAGTGGATAAACAACGATAAATTTGAAGAATCTAATTCAGAGTTTGCAAGCCCTGTAGTCGTTGTCAAAAAGCGTGACGGCTCACAGAGACTTTGTATTGATTTTAGACTCATCAATATGTAATTGAGAAATATCGTTTTCCCGTGGCTCTCATTGAAGACCAACTTGATAGACTCCAAGACGCAAAAATATTCAGTACATTAGATCTAAAAAACGAACTGGTCGCGTACCAGTGACCGAATCAAATAAGAAGTACAAATTGTTTGTGAAACAGAATGGCCAATATCAATTTAAGAAAGCACCTTTTTGGCTCTCCAATTCGCCTGGTGTGTTCAACGGCATATTAAACCAATATTTCGACCTCTTTCTCGCCGAGGTATTGCACTTCCCTACATAGACGACGTAATAATTCCAGCAAAACAAAAAAAAGAAGCTGTTTTAAATTTCAAAGAGATCATTTCAACCTGCAAATAATTTGGACTGGAACTCAACATTAAGAAGTGTCATTTTTTAAAAAAACGAATATAATTCCTAGGACATATTATTGAAAATCATATGTTGTATCCGTCAGACAAAAAAATTATAGCCGTTTCTAAATTCAAAATTCCTCAGAGACCTAAGCAATTGATAAGTTTTTTGGGTTTAAGTGGGTATTTCAGAATCAAATCAAATCATTGCAAAACCATTAACAGGCTTGTTGAAATCCGATAAATAACCAAAAGTACGAAACCGAAGTTAACACAGATAATTCAATGAAGACGACGAAATACATCCTATTTATTTTATGAGTAAGAAGACTACAGATGCGCAGCTCAAGTATGAGTTGAATTTCGTGAAGTTTTTAAGGCCTTAAACAAGTTTGGAGTTTACCTTTTAGGAATTTAGGATTTTCGTTTGATAACTGACTGCAATGCCTTTACGAAGGCAATTGATAGGCAACATTGCAATCATATCACGTAGATTAGGATTATAAGCATATCCTAGCCGAAATTGACTCATTCACTAAATTCTGTTGGCTTTATCCGACGAAGTCAACCACTGCAAATAAACTTATAGCAAAGCTGTTTGCACAGAATTAAATTTTCTGTAAAACTCACCGCAGATATCTTCATTTAGTATGGACGAGATGAAAACATTAAATTGGTAAACACGACAACTGGTCTACCCCGAGTAAACGGACAAGTTGAGAGAGAGAAACTTAAAGGAAAGTATTTAGGACTCTATAAGGTAACAGCAATTATAAATCATGGATGATATGAAGTAGAGAAAGTCGGACAGGCTGAAGGGCCTAAAAGGACATCAACTGAATGTATGAAATGTATGAAATGAAGGGCCGAGTGTCGGAAATGGCATTGAGAAAGAGCAATCCAAAGTGATAGAAGAGAAGAGACAAACACGTAGTGGCCGAACATTCTAGTAGTAGCAGAGAGAGCAGGGCATAGGATCATTATATAAGTTAAGAGAGAGCTTGTTAAAGAGGCCGTAAATCATTCGCAAAGAGACTATCAACTGAGTCACATGTCAAGGTCCATAAGTAGTCCAGCATAGAATGATCAAAAGATTCCTTCCAAACATCAGGAAAGCTGCAAGTCTTACTCGATATAAAGAATAATCGAGATAAAGGCTTAGATAGGGAAATCGAACACATTTTAAGGATGCAATATGGTAAATTATCAGGCCCAGGAACGAAGAGACACTTCATAGATGATAAGCTAGAGATGACACAGTCTTGTTAATACTAGGAAAAAACATACAATTTAAATGTGGAATTGAGAAAGGATAGGATGTGGGATCCGAAGCAGTAGTAGAATAAGTCGAACAAGGTTGAAATACCTTAAAGCGCACGATATAATTATTGTAGCATTGAGTATTTAAGAGACAAAATTAAGACCTCGATACACAATAATTTGCATAGTCCAGTCGCGAACCAGTTTTTTTAAACCTTTTAAAGTATCTCGATTTAATATTACGAAGATTAAACAGCTTACATGTGAACCAGACCGGCGCACTGGAGACGGGAGAGACATTCACATTAGAAACGACGATAGAAATGACCAATCAAAGGGGAAATAAGGTTGCTAAGAAGATTGAAATTTGATTTACGAAAACGTCTACGACGACAAACTGAGATATTATTAAACGAATTAGTAACGGAATTGTAAGAAATAATAACTTCAATGGTAGGGTGATAAGGATCTTCAGGCTTCACAAGAGGATGTGTTTGAGATACTGAACTAACAGTGGAATCCGAGACAAAAACAAATTCGAGGATTTATTTTTTTTATTTATTTATTTATTTATTTATTTACTTATTTATTTATTTATTTATTTATTTACGTCAACTAACACAGCAGTCGACGAAAAAGCTGAAGCTAAAGACAGATAGTAATTAATTGAAAAAGATAGCTTAGCTATATACACAACTAAACATCCCCGACCCGGTGGAGGTGTTTTTTTTTTTTTTGCATAAGGTGCCAGCTATGCCCCGATACACAGCCAATGTGGTCAGGGATGAGTTGCAACCAATCCAGGTCCAGAATATTATTATTGGTTTCGCTGTAGATGATTAAAAGGTATAGCGCGAAGAGAAGTGACAGAAAGATGAGGAGAAATTAGGTGAGAAAGGCTGTTAAAAGATTGGCAAAGAACACGAAAAGGTTCATGAAGAGAGTAGTTAGTCAGACATCTACTAAGGTGAATAGGAAAAAGTTTCTGGTCCGACGTGAGGGAACACAAAAATATAGCGTACCTAGTAAATTAGTAGAAATGACTTCGCCGTTGACTAGTTTGTGGAGAAAGAGAATGCCAAAAACGAGTCTACGGTTGTAAAGTGAAGAAAGATTAATAAGAAGAAGTCTGCTAGAATAAGAAGGTAGGCGAAGACTCGGGTCCCAATTAAGACCGCGTAACGCAAACTTAAGGAATTGCTTCTGTACCGATTCAATACTACGCTGGTGAACATCATATTGCGGATTCCACACTGGCGAGCAATATTCTAGAGTAGGGCGAACTAATGAAGTGTATAAAACCTTTGTTACATAGGGATCATCAAATTCTTTGGCCCAACGTTTAATGAAGCCAAGAAGGCTGCATGCTCTATTGACAATAGATGAAATATGAACATTAAATGAAAGTTTTGGGTCAAACATCACGCCTAAGTCTTTGAACGATGGTACACAATCTAACAGAACAGACTTAACAGAGTAATGAACTAGGAACGGAGACAAACGACTGAAAGTCATAAAAGAACACTTAGAGGCATTAAGGTGTAATTTATTAACGTGGCACCAATCACAGATCGCATCACCAGATGACTGCCTTAGGGTACACCTAACGTTACTCGAACAGTTTTACATATCGAGGAACGAAAAGACACCTTTTGGGTTCTGCCAATAAGATACGACTTTAACCAAGCCAATAGTTTTGGGGAAAAACCCATTATGTAAAGTTTCGCGAGAAGCATAGAATGATCAACCGTAAAGAAAGTCAGTATAAATAACATCAGTTTGACACTTTTTACGGAAGCCATGGTGTACAAGGGTAGTCAATTCTAAAAGGTTAGTAAGCGACGAACGACCTTTCATGAATCCATGCTGACAAGGAGAAATAGTGGATCTGGATAGGTGTTGAAGGGAAGACGTAATAATTTTTTCAAACAGCTTTGGTATTGCCGAAAGTTTGGCAATGCCACGGTAGTTAGAAACATCCGATTTGCTACCCTTTTTAAAAAGCGGAATAATAAAAGACTCCTTCCAAATATCGGGAAAGGTACAAGTCTCACTCGATATAAAGAATAACCGAGATAAAGGCTTAGATAGGGAATTCGAACACATTTTAAGGATGCAACTAGGTATATTATCAGGACCGGGAACGAAGGAAGACGTCATAGATGATAAGCTAGAGATGACACAGTCTTGTTAATACTAGGAAAAAACATACAATTTAAATGTGGGATTGAAAAGGGATAGGGTGTGGGTTCCGAAACAGTAGTAGAATAAGTCGACTGAAAGAATTTAGCAAACAGATCTGCAATATCTGAATCGGAACAGTTCCTAGTATTAAAATGTATAAGTTGGCTGTTGCTATCAAAGCAATCTGTTTCGGGTTTTTGCTATTGCTGCTGCTGTCGGGTTTTTTGCTTTCGGATTTTTGCTGTTTGCTGCTGCTGTCAAAAATTTCTATTTCGGTTATTTGCTGCTGCTTTTGCTGTCAGATTTTCTAATTTCGGTTTTTTGCTGTTCCTTTTGCTTCGACTGTTCATAGTTTTCGAAGCAGAAGCAACAGCACACAGCAAAACTGTTGACAGTTTTCACAGTTTTCAAACCCTGAAGCAAATGTCAATATTTCTTGATATTCTTTCCACAGGGGCATATCTTATTCGCATTGTCACTGTTTTTAAACATTTTGGTCAAGCGAGCTATTGAAATGCGATGTTGTAAAACTTCACGTCACACACACACTACGAAGCGTGACCATGTACCGACGAGTGTACACATACATAGACAGAACGAAATCACAAGCGACGTAGGCCTGCCTTCGTCGTTCAGTAGTCTGTGCTAGACTAAATTATTTTCGTAGCTGCTTGGCCCATTCCCCACTTTACGCTCCCATTGAGAGCGTTCGGGTTTTCCCGAAGTTCTCTGGGGTTCCATGACTAGGCTAGCGTTTGCAATCAAAAAATCATGAGTTTGTCCCATCTATGTGTTCTATGGTTAGTGGTTGTGCGAATAGTACGTCAACTTCGTCGGACTAATTTGCTTTTACTTTTAATTAAGTGTATTGACTCATTAACTATGTCAATCACTCCCTTTACACATTTTGCGGGTTCATTGTTGATCATCGGTAAATCAACGATCCGACTTAATTGTTCGGAAAATACCCTCCGATTATTCTCATAGCGCTTGGTTAACAGTTCCCAAGAGCCACTATAATTGTCAGCTTAACCTGACAATAGATGAGCTACCATGCTCCTTGCTTCGCCCTTTAACGTGGATTTTAAATAATTGAACTTAAGAGCCAGAGTTAAATCCTCTATTTTTTCAATTAATTCCGCAAATAATTCCACAAACAGATCCCATTCACTAGGTTCCCCAAAAAATGTCGGTACCTGTATTTTTGGCAACACCGGTAGTTCGCCTCTCACGGTAGCATTCCCAACTTTTAAATTTTTCTGATCGTTCTTTTCCATTTCTAACACTGGTACTGAATTCTGAACATCGAATTCTAAATCATCCATAGCATTTTTAAATTTTGCATCTTTTGTCAAACCCGGTACGCCTGTACTTTCTCCCATTAATATTTTATCTTATTAACATATATTATGCATGTCTCTGTTGAATTATCTATAGTGCGTAAATCTTTGGTTACCCTATCCAAATATTCCTGGAGCTGTCTGATCCTATCCATAAATATCTCCTGGCTAAAATTGGCGTTTTCATTACCGCGCGAGTTAACATCTTGGCCAACTCGTGGTTGAGGAAAAGAGTAACTTTTCTCTGTGTTTATTTACTTTTAGTTTTTTTTATAAAATTAAATCCTCCGTCTTGCTTGACGTTCAACACACAATGATTACTTTTATTCGGCAACAATGCCGTTCTCTCCTTCAGTTAATTATGTACATATGTATGTGTCTATATATGTATGTATGGATATATGTATGTGTGTAAATATGTATGTACGTATATATGTATGTGTCTATATATGTATGTATGGATATATGTATGTGTGTAAATATGTATGTACGTATATATAGTCATATATCCAACTCCAATACCCAATAACATATAAATATTTCGCCCCCTAAAATTCATAACGTTAAAGTAAACATCCGTTTTTATAAACAATTGTCCCCCTCAAAACCAAAGCGTATGAACGCTAATCCATAAAATTAACATAAACCATTAAACACTTGAAATAATAATTTTCCCCCTAACAACCAAAAGCGTGAGAACGCTAACTCAGCAATTAAAATCGGACCAATCAAATCATCGAAATATCAATCACGTCACCAAAGGGCTCCCAAATTTAGCTTATAAATATAACCATAAGACATTTTTGTAACCAGTTCTAAGTTTTCATTCAAATAATAAAGTACGTTGCTTTTAACTCACAAAAAATATCTTTTTTTCCTTATTGGGAAAATTGGATATTTAATTGGCACAGTCGGTAGGAAAAAAGTTATTCTATCCGTGTTACATATAGAATTGTTATCCGTGTGTTACATAGAATTGGTGAATAATCATTGTAGTGAACTGTTATTCTATCCGTGCGACGCGTAGAATTGTTATCCGTTCGTTACATAGAATTAGTGAATAATCACTATAAAATTCCGATCCGACATCAAGAACTTACGGGTAGTGCTCAAAAGTCTACAACAGTGAAAAATATTTTCTGCCAACTGTGCGCGGAAATATCAACTGTGTGTTGCAACCAAAAAAAAAAAATATTTACGCCAACTGTGCGCGAAAATATTAACTGTGTGTTACAACCATTAAATCCAATTGAGGAACAAAAACGCCAACTTGTGTGCGAACAAAAAACCAAAATCCAAAATAAAACATAACCAAAACCCAGAAAATTAACAAAACAAAACACCACAAAAAACCCAGAAGATCAACAAAACAAAACATCACTAAAACCCAGAAAAAAAAAAACAAAACAAAACATCACTAAAACCCAGAAAATCAAAAAAAATAAACACAACTAAAACAAAAAAAAGAAGAAATAAAATGGCTGTAGAACTCAACGAAGCCCACCTCAATCAAGCACTGTCTTCGTTAAGACAGGTGGCAAATTATGATGGAGCTCCAGAGACTCTGACGTCATTCATAAGGGGGATAGATTTTATTATGCACCTATATCCAACCCATGATATAAGGCAACATAACACATTGTGTTCAGTGCAATCGAGATGCAGCTCACTGGAGAAGCACAACGGCTCTCACAAATTGGACAAGCCAACACCTGGCCGGAACTAAGGACACTCCTCATCAATGAATTAAAGACGCAGACCCCATGTGAGGAACTTCTTCGACGCCTCTACAACACCAACTATGCAGGAAATCTTCGTAAGTTTGTAACAGAATTAGAAGATAAGTCCTATATTATAACAAACAAATTAAGTCTAGAAAACGATGTAAATAACACCGCTCTTTATACAAATGCGTTAAATAACACTATAAAAGACTTAATAAACAGAAAGTTACCCGATAGATTATTTATGACGTTAGCTAGATACGATATAACCACAGTCAGCAAATTGAAGCAAGTAGCTCAAAGAGAAGGGTTATACGAGAATAGTATAACAGTAAAATCAGATTCAAAAAGGTGGAAAATCTTTTGTACCCAATAGTACAACTCCGTCTCAAACAAAACAATCAGATACAATACAAAACCAAAAACTATTCCAAGAATTTCAACAAAAATTAAATATTGACAGTGCTCAAAATCCAATGAATAGTCAACAGCAAAACAACTATTCAAAGAATAATGTAGCAAACCAGCCTACAAAAAGGCAAAGAGAAAGTAATAGTGGAATTAGCAAAATGGACACATCCGAAAATTTTCATTAGAATGCCTCGGATCAATCGGAAGAAGGGATAGAGACAAGTCCTTCATCTGAATAATGATGAACAATAAACCTTTGAGATGTGTAGTCGACTCAGGCTCTTCAATTAATATAATGTCCGAAAACTTTTTTAATTTCAAAACCTATTTAGGAGATTCCAAAATTCACATGATTGAAGGAGCAGTAGAACTAAAAGAAATTATTTTCCTTGCACCCAGCAAACTTTGTCCGACAGAACAAAAATTTTATATCCATAAATTTTCAAATAAATACGACATGTTGATAGGCAGAACTTTCCTAAAAGCCTGCAAAGCACAAATAAATTATGAAGAAGAATACGCAAAATTAGGAAACTATACATTTTATTTTAGAGATGTTGAAGAAATAGAAGAAGAAGAAGAAGAACAAACAAATTTTGCGATTGAAAACGAAATAATAGAAAGCAATGAGTATAGACTCGACCATTTAAACAACGAAGAAACTCAAAAACTAAAAAAGGTCTTGTACGAATTCAGTGACATTCAGTACCGCGAAGGTGAAAATTTGACTTTCACGAGTACAATAAAGCACTCTATTCATACAAAACATGAGGACCCAATCTATAAACGACCATACAAATATCCCCAAACATTTGATATGGAAGTCAACAAACAAATAAATGAAATGATTGAACAGGGTATCATTCGAAAATCGAATTCCCCCTACTGTTCACCCATTTGGATCGTTCCAAAAAACGGAGATGCCTCCAAGAAACAAAAATTCAGATTAGTCATTGACTATCGAAATCTAAATGAAGTCACAATAGATGACAAATTTCCAATTCCAGTCATGGACGAAATTCCCGACAAACTGGGAAAATGACAATACTTTACCACCATTGATTTAGCTAAGGGATTTCATCAAATTCAAATGGATCCTGAATCTATTGCAAAAACAGCTTTCTCAACTAAACATGGCCATTACGAATACACACGTATGCCATTTGGTCTTAAAAATGCCCCGGCAACATTCCAAAGATGCATGAATAATCTCTTGGAAGACCTTATTTATAAAGATTGCCTTGTTTATCTGGATGACATCATTGTGTACTCCACTTCATTGGAGGAACACATACTATTACTCAGAAAGGTATTTAACAAACTAAGAGAAGCTAATCTTAAACTCCAACTCGACAAATGCGAATTTATGAAAAAGGAAACCGCATTCCTTGGTCATATAATAACAACAGAAGGTATAAAACCTAACCCAGATAAAGTCAAAGCAATTCAAAAATTTCCGATACCCAAAACCCCAAAAGAAATTAAATCTTTCTTAGGATTATGCGGATTCTTCAGGAAATTTATATCCAACTTTGCACATATTGCAAAACCTTTAACTCTAGGATTAAATAAAGGAGCTAAAATAAATATAAACGACCCAAATTATATTTCATCCTTTGATAAATTAAAATATCTCCTTATAAATGATCCTATACTTGCATAACCCGATTTCAAAAAACCATTTTTCCTAACCACAGATGCTAGCAACATAGCTTTAGGTGCGTTCCTCTCACAGGACCATAGACCTATTTCTTATGGTAGTAGAACACTTAACGAACACGAACTTAATTATTCAGCCATAGAAAAGGAATTACTATCTATTGTATGGGCAACCAAATATTTTAGGCCATACCTTTTCGGTAGAAAGTTCGAGATTCTAAGCGACCATAAGCCTTTAGTATGGCTCAACAATATAAAAGAACCAAATTTGAAACTTCAAAGATGGAAAGTAAGACTAAATGAGTTTGATTACAAAATTAAATATTTACCTGGCAAAGAAAATCATGTAGCAGATGCCCTTTCCAGAGTTAAAATAGATGAAAACTTTTTAGGATCAATAGAAAGCACAGCAGCTACAATACATAGTGCTCACGAGGATAATGAAAACTACATTCCAATAGTAGAAAGACCCATTAATTATTACAACAGACAAATAGAATTCATTAGAGGTTCAGAAGACAAAGCAGAAACAACAACTTACTTTTACAAAACAAACATAAAAATAACATACAAAGAAATGACCAATGCTTACGCAAGGGATATAATCATAAGATATCTTTGCAGTAAGAACACTGTACTATATTTTCATAATGAACAAGATTTTCCCATATTTCAACAAGCTTTTATCGAAATAATACAACCAAACGCAAATACAAAAACCTCGAAATCTAGCATTAAGTTAGAGGACCTTCAAACGTTTGCACAATTTAAAGAAATAATCCTAAAACAACATAAAGAATTATTACATCCAGGAATTGAAAAAACGATTAATTTGTTTAAAGAAAAATATTATTTTCCCGATTTTCAAAACCTAATTCAAACATTATTATGAAATTATTCACTGAAATGGGCAAACCAATAGAAATAAAATCAGACAAAGATTCAGCATTTCTGTGTATAGCACTAAAAAATTGGCTACAAGAAGAAAATGTAAAGTTATAAATCACATCAAGTAAAAACGGCATCTCAGACGTAGAAAGATTCCATAAAACAGTAAATGAAAAACTCAGAATTATAAATAGTGAACATGACATCGAAGATAAATTACTTAAATTTGAAAAATTCTCTACGTACAACCATAAGACGAGACATAAAACAACTAACCGAACACCAGCGGACATTTTTATCTATGCAGGATCCCCCGACTATAATACCCAAACAAAAAAAATACATCAAATAAACAATTTAAATGAAGATAGACACGACTTCGAAATCGACACTAGATTTAAACAAGCACCATTAGTAAAACCAAAAACGACAAATCCATTCAAAAAGACAGGAGAAATAAATCAGTTAGACGAGAAACATTTTGAAGAAAGAAATAGAGGACAAAAAGTTACACACTACAAATCAAAATTCAAGAAGAAAAAGAAAGTTAATAAAAGCAAATACGACAATTAATTAATTTCAGGTCAACAACTCAAGATGACTTTTTTATGCATCATGCTATTCTTAACATTAAAATCAACTTGCAGTCAATCCATTGACATAAACCCAGTAAAAGCACCAAACGGTTACTTAATATTTAAAACAGGAACCATGGACTTACCGACAAACTTTGAATATCATTATTTAAAAGTGAATTTAACTCTAATAGACATTACATATAATAATTTAATGAAACAAGCACAAGAATTTAAAAACCTAATCCATATTCAATACTTAACAGAAAAACTAAGTAGGGAAATTAATGGAATACACATTGTAAAACGTAATAAACGAGGACTAATTAACGGAATTGGTTCAATATACAAATATCTTTTTGGTACTCTTGATTAGGAAGATAAAGATGAATTAGAAGAAAAAATAAATAATTTTGAAAGCAATAGCGTACAAGCAAACGAACTAAATTACGTAATAGACACTGTTAATAAAGGTTTAGAAGTAATAAACAACCTCAGGGAAGAAAAAGAAACATCAGTAAGATTAGAAGTTCTAATCTTTAATTTTGAGCATTTCACAGAATATATTGAAGACATAGAAATGGGCATGCAGCTCACTAGACTAGGAATTTTCAACCCAAAACTTCTAAAACATAATCACTTAAGTCATGTTAATTCGGAAAAACTATTGAATACAAAAACTTCCACCTGGCTTAAACCAAGTTCAAACGAGATATTTATCATTTCAAACATTCCTCAAGAAATAATAAAAACCCCTATCTTTGAGATACTTTCTTATCCAGACGAGAATAAAAATATTTTGACAGAAAATTCATACGATAAATACTATTTTAATAACAACACTTTGTTCAATAAAAACACAAAACAAATAGAAACTAACGAATGTATAATAGGCATTTTAAATCAAATCCCAACCACTTGTAAATACACTAAGACATATAAGAATTTTCAAACTAATTACATTGAACCAAACTTAATTGTAACATGGAATCTAATAAATTCATTGCTTGACTATAGCCAAAGCATTTATGTAACAAACAATATCACCAGGCTAGAACCTATTTCCTTTATCCAAACAAAAGAGATAATTAACGAACATACGAAATATTATACTGCATTTCAAACTATTACATTAACCACTTTTATACTTACTATAATAAGTTTGATTACATACTTAATCTATAAGTTTAAGGCAATGCCACAAAAATTAATAATCAAGCATTTTCGATCAAATAACAATCGTGGTCCCACAGACATAATCGAAACCCCAATTTTGAGAACAACTGATCCTCTTTAAAGGATTAAAATATAGTTGCGTTTTGATTGCTTCCAGGTGAGGTTGTCTATGCTAGGTTTTAAGTATATTTAACACCAACAAAACGAACTCACTTTCTGGTTCCAGAATTTTCGGTTGTTCTGTCCATTGATGATTCCTTGTAGATAATTTGTATCCCACGTTGGGGCAAAAAAAATAATTTTATCTTTATTATAAATAACATGTTTAGGTATTTTCAGATATTTAGTCTTGTCATTGGCAATGGTATAATGAATGAATTTATAGTCTTTAATTCTGAACATTGGAATTTTTATGTAAAATATTACATTAGTTTTGTTTACAAATGTATCTATTTCAAGTAATCTATATAAATGTTCTTGCGATGAAATAGTGACATTTCGTCTTGCTAAAATTTCTGTGGTTTTGTCTCCTTTAGTTGACAAAATAAAATTTGGGATAATTTTAAGCAAAAAAAAAATAAAGTATTATTTAAATGGTTATACATAACATCAATGCTAAGGCCAATGCTATTTAAATATTGAAAAACATGGATTTCGTTGTGTTCAGTGCTTAATTCCTTATAGATCTTATTTTTATAGTTTTTTTTTTTTTTTTTTAAATTACTTATAATTGTCTGTTTGTTATTAGTATGATCGGTAATGTTTGAAAATCTTATAATTATTTTATTATTAACGTTTAATTGATGATTGACATTGTTTATTCTTTTGTTCATGCTCCCTTGAATTTCCCTAAATTACTTTCTTCTTTTTTTTATTCTCTTTGTGTAATAAGTATGTTGTTGTTTACAATAATTAGGTATGTATGAAAAAACGTTTTTAAAAATTTTTGGTTTGCGTGCGTTTTTGTATTTTATCTTATATATACCTGGTTTTTTTATGCTAAGGCTTTCTTGTCAATCGTATTTTTAACTTGTGAATTTTTTGCTTTTTCTTTGTAGTAAATGTTGTTGAGAATCGAGTGGATTGCGTTAAATTATAAGTTTATCTAGCAGTCCTCGGTAGATGAGTTGTCTAAGTGGCCTAGTCATTTAGTCAACTGAACAACGAGGATCCGGGTTCGAATCCCAGGCTAGTGTATGGATGTAGTTTTTCGGTATGACGAAAACCGTTGTTGAAACTGACTGTTGAAAAGATGTGACATGTCTGGTGATATTGAATTGAGTGCAAAAATCAATGAAAAGATTTCCTGCGAACTCTGCACCCTGGTCACACACAATCTTTTTGGGTATGCCATGAGTGCACATAAAATGTCTGATTGATTTTACTATATTTAGGCTATCTCTTGCTGGTATAGTGTACCCAGCAGCAAATTTTGAAAACTTGTCTATTATTGTTAAAACATTTTGATGGTTAATGGTGTACAAATCGATATGAATTATATTTAATGGGAGTTTTGGAACCTCTGTTTCCTGATAGGGAACTTTTTGCGGATGTCTATCGTATATCAGGGTTTAACATTAGTCACAATTGTTTATTGTTTTTGTAATTTTTTGCTTCATATGTGGAAAATATATTGTTCTTTTTAAATGGGCTAGAGTTTCATCAATTGCCCTGTGATTATTATAATAACTATAATAACAACAATAACGGCCAAAATTCCCAGCAAAACAGGAATAATAATAACAGAGGAAACAACAGAGGTTACAACAAGAATAATAGAGGTAACCGAGCAAATAACCAACAGAATGGTTATAACAATACCAATGTCCGAGTAGCACAAGATACTACCACGGAAAACTTCCAGACACCCCCAGATACTCAGCGCTAAATAAAAAAATATATACGGTTAACTTGAGTCTCAATAATTTCGTATTATTCAAAAATGTCTCAACAAACAAAAATTTAACATTTCTGATTGATACAGGTGCAGATATTTCAATTATAAAAGAAAATACTGATGTCTTTCACGACATCCATACAAATAAAATTATAGGTATTCGAGGCATAGGAGAAGGGATAATAAAATCCAAAGGACTAGCCTCAATTGAGCTTCAAACAGACAAATACATTATTCAATATAAATTTCATATACTTCATGAAGATTTCGCAATCCCCTGCGATGGAATAATAGGACTAGATTTCATGAAAAGATTTAATTGCCAATTAGATTACAATAGTTCCGAGGATTGGTTAATAATTAGACCACCAAATCTAACGTATACTATCTATGTTCCAATAACATTTAGTTCTGGTACTAACTCACAACTTCTACCAGCAAAGGTCTCAAGTAATACGTAAAATAGAGTTGTCTTCAGCAGAAGAAAACATTTTAATTCCCAATCAGGAAATTAAACCGGGTGTTTATGTCGCAATCACGATTGCAACAGCCCAAAATGCTTTTGTCCGTTGCGACATTATATTTTTGGTGACGTCAGATTATTCGCGATATCGTAACACCTATTTCCTTGAAGTAAACCTGGTTTAAAATATCTTTTCCAAAATGACTAAGGACAACTGGGTTAAAGCAGCAGTCCTCCAGCAGGGTGGTATTCATGCAGCAGCTTCTGATGCTCCGACAGCATCCACCTCAAGTGTATTAACCGCAAATATAATCGAGCCACTGTCGATACAAAGATTAGATTTAGATATCCAGACAATTTTGTCGTCTCAGTTACAGGAAATAGTGTAGTAACTAAATTATTCTCAGCCAGGACATATTCCCTTTAAGGACCAGACAGCTAGCGTTCAGGATAATTGGTATGAATTAGAGAAAGTGCCAGACATTGTAAGAAATCTTGACAAATGCACAGGTAGTCGTGAAGAATTCTCAACATGGTTTGCTTCCTCCACACGTTTGATGGAATTATACGCTCCCATTCAGGGAACACCCAAATACTTTGCAATTCTTGTGACCATTCGAGGCAAAATTAAAGGCCATGCCAATACACTGTTGAAAGTCTATCGCACCGCATTACATTGGGGTGCAATCTCGCAGTGTTTGTTATCTGAGTACTCGGACAAACGAGATTTGAGCACTTTAGAATATCAGCTATTTACAATGACCCAGAAGGGCACTTCCATTCATGTCTTCTACTTCTCCGATTACCAACAGAGGTCGTTAATACTAGACCAAATAGAAACGATGGGTTATACTCCCGAGACTATGGAAGCCATGGCAAAACATTTCAGAGATAGGGCTCTAGATACCTTCATCAGAGGTCTTAACGGAGATCTCTCAGACAGAATGAGCTTAGCTCAACCCAAAGATCTGAGGCATGCATTGCAATTGTGCGAGATATTGGATAATAAGAGGGATAGGAACATTATCCATTGTGATACTCGTCCACCTGTAGGCCCAAAACCTCTGCAGTATTCTAGAATTAACGTGCAACCTCAAAGATAATACATACCGGTATTTCCACCCAAACCTTATAACAACAACAACTTTTATAATCAGAAACCAATGCAAAACGTGTTCATTCCTCAAAACAAATTCCCTCAAACTAATAACCCCGTATTTTTTAACGCACAACCGAGGCCATTTGCCCCGAAACCTCAGCCGGTACCAACTCCAACGGATGTCGAGGGATCTATTTTAACAAAAAAGTTAACTACATGAACAAGCCGAATGTTAATTCACCACAAAAATTTGCTCTCAAAAGAGTCAACCAGTCCACCGAAAATTTTCCCAATAAAGTGCAGAGGCAATTCCATATCGAAACCGGTCCGTCAGGTGAACAATATATCACCATACCGCCTCAAGAAGAGCATTACTCCGATATGTCCGATTATCAGGCTGCTTATCAGAGCCAAGAAGACCCTTTTGAATCAGTCCCATATTCTGAGGTTCAACAATATCAACAGCAGGAGCAATATTTTACCTCACAAGGAGACAACTCAGAGTTAGTCCCACAGAACAAAGAGGAAACCAGATCACAATCGCAGGAGCCTCAACAACCACAAATCGAGGACACCGTTAATTTTTTAGGTTAAAGTGTTCCTCTTTCCCGTACTTTGTTGTCCGGGACAAAGACGGAACCGCATACAATTTCTTAATAGATACCGGCTCAAACAAAAACGCAGGGGAATTAAAGGGCGACCCCAGCCTTGGAAATAAGAAATATAGGATGGTCATCGATTATATAAAGCTCAATGCAGTTACAGTTTCGGATAAGTATCCTATCCCCGAAATCGGAGAAATGGTTGCGCTGTTGGGCAACAATAAGTATCTGTTACTTCTACATCGACGACATAATAATATTCAGTAACTTTGGTATTTTCTACCTTGTCCAAGGCAAATATGAAGGTCCAAGTAGATAAATGCAAATTCCTAAGACATAGCGTTGACTTCCTAGGCGTAGTAATTTCAAGGGAAGGAGTTAAAACCAATCCACAAAAAATCCAAGCCATTAAAAAGTTCCCCATACCAAAAAACCTAAAACAACTAAGGTCCTTCCTGGGATTAGCTAGTTATTACAGAAGATTTGTCAAAGATTTTGCTAAATTAGCTAGACCCTTGACTGCGTTATTGAGAGGAGAACATGGCAGAGCCAAGAAAAATGTCTCAAGCAAGATCGAAATCCGATTCGGTGAACCCGAAATCGATGCCTTTGAGAAAGTGAAAAATGCATTAGTCTCACAAGACGTTATGCTAGCATACCCTGACTTTAAACAAGAGTTTCATCTAACCACCGATGCCTCAAATATCGCACTAGGAGCTTCTCTAGAACAGAATGGGAGACCCATTACATTTCTTTCCCGTGCGTTATCCAAAGCTGAAGAAAACTATGCCACAAATGAAAGAGAAATTCTAGCAATAGTATGGGCATTCCAGCAATAGAAGTACCCATCAATGTGTTTAAAAACCAATTGTTTATCCTCACTGGTGATAACGAATCCACCACCTTCGAAATACCATTCCCGACATACCACAGACATACCATAGTGAGAAGTAATTATTCCGAAGACAACCTTGTAACTATTTTAAAGGAAAAAATGGATCCGAGAATAGTAAATGGTATTTTCACTTCCGAAAGTACCATGGGGAAAATTCAACAAATATACCTATTCCGACATATCCAGGCGAAATAATCCATATAGATTTATATTCCACCCAAAATAAGATAATTTTAACAGCAAGTTAAACTCATAAACTCAAAAGCAGCAGAACATTTTAAAGTGCCCTTACGTGAGTTATTGATAGCCTTCGGTATGACGAAAACCGTGGTAATGGATAACGAAAGGGCTTTAAATTCTGCATCAATAAAATTTCTTTTAAATAATCAGTAATCTGGACTTGTATCTAATCCACACTACCCCACCTTATACTTCATCTAGCAATGGCCAAATAGAAAGATTTCATTCCACATATACGGAAATAATGAGATGCTTGAAGTTATAGCACCCCGAAATGGAATTTGAGGATTTAATATTCAAGGCTGTAGATGAATACAATAAAACAATCCATAGTACAACCAATAAAAAGCCAATAGAAGCATTTTTCGCAACAAATTTAATCCATACACCAGAAAAATTAGCACTCGAAAGGGAAAAGATTTCAGAAAACATCTTAAAGAAACAAAACAAAGACCTAGGGTACCATAACAAAACAAAAAAACCCGTAAAAACTTACGATCCAGGTGAAATCATCTACGTTAAGATTAATAAACGATTAGGTTCGAAACTAACGTCTAGATATAAAAAAGAAATAGTAGCCGAAGATCTTAATACCAAAGTTAAAACCAGGTAAGGCAGGATAGTTCATAAACACCACTTGAAATATTGATAAACATCCTCTTCCGACAGATTGCTTATGTTACCACTTTGCTGGGGTCACACAACCATATTAGACTACACTAAGTCAAGAGTGGTCATGTTGGAAACTGGGTTAGCCGCGCGCCATAATGTCCTTTAAAATCGTCCATGTCATCGAACTAGAAAAATATCAAATGGCCATATCCGTTTTAAAAGAAGTCGGAAAAAATTCGGCAAACCTAAGTCCGTATCAGCCTTTTTTGGCCTATGAGATAACGGATACAGAATGAACTGAGGAGGCTTCAGCCGATGCAGTTTAGAAACAAAAGATCGCTTGATATACTTGGCACGGCATGGAAATGGTTAGCGCGCACACCTGATCATGAAGATCATATGATTGTGGTAAATAAGATCAATGAACAATTGGTAAACAATAACCGGCAGGTCGTAATTAATAATCTAATAGAGAATAAGATGAACGATTTAATTAAGATAACCAATACCATATTAATTAGAGGTACACCCGAATTTAATAATAAGTCAAAAGAAATTGAAATAACCAAATTTAAATTGAGTCTCCTAAGAGAAGAAATAACAAATATTATCTACGCAATCGTTTGGGCCAAGGGGCCAATACAGTAAATTCACTAATATTACCGAAATAGATTTCATCGAAACAACTAACGAAGAGAGTTTAACATTTATAAACATTGATGAATTAATAGAGTTTTCTGAGGTCAGTGTAGCCTCAGATGGTAAATTACTCCTTTATATTGTTAGCCTACCCAGAGTAATTAATGAAATTTGTAAACAAATCCTAGCAATACCAATTAAATATCAAAAATTTATGGAAGAAATAGACTATGAAAACATCATGAAATGTAACCAGAAATACTTCGGGTTAACCAATAAGAGTAATTGTAAAATTCATAATGGTAAGACAATTTGTAAACTAGAAGATCTGACTAATTTAGAAAACAGTAAATGGAGCCTACTTGCAAAGAAGGAATCCCCAATGTAAGGTCATCAACAACCAGCACGTAAAATCCCATTCGGAAATAATGCCCGGTACCTTGCTGCTGAACCAATTCCAAGGGGACATCAGCATCAATGGAGAAAACATCACCCTAGAAGGCACCTTCATAATCCAAGCGGAAAACGCGACAGTCATTATAGAAGACTCCTGGTATATTGTGAAGGCACGCTTTGAAGCCGAGGTTCAACCGCCGCTGTTACAATTACTATCAAATAGGCAGCAGATAGGTGAAAAGCTATCGCTGGAAATGATCAAGGAGCTACACATTAATAATATTAATAATCTAGAGCGTATCCAAAGAAACAACTTGATTATGTCTTCATCAAACTGGATTATTCTAACCCTTCTAGCAGCTGCGATGATAATAATAGGAAGTCTCAATCGGGCCTGTCCAATATGTTGTTGCGACCGAGGACGTCCGCAGTTAAAGAGGGAGGAGTTAAGCACTTCTATCACAACTTATACCATAACATAGAAGCCATAAACCCAAGTCCGTCAACACATGCCCATTAACCGCATGCCCATTGGCCATCGTCACATACCCATTTGTCGCATGATCGCCAATCCCAACTAACAGTCCGATCGCTAGGATAAACAATAAGCCTGCACCCCACTTTCCAAGGCCCTAGAAGAATGGTGTCGGGTTCGGAGCATACCCAGAATCACTTCACAAATTTCGGCAATAAACAAAGAATGGTCCTGAACACTTGTGTAAACAAAGAATGGTCCCACGCACTTAAAGTGGACTATTGGACTCAGCCAACGCCGCGACGTCGATTACCCAAGCCTTCATCCAACATAATCGAATCATAGCAAATCAGTCTTGAGCCTAAGTTCAAATCATCCGGTCTTCGCTTAAACTCCGCGGAATTCGCTCACCAAAGTCAGCATCTTTCAGTTATAATTAAAACATACTGTATTGTAATAAAAGTGACTTTTTAAATAAAACTTTATTTTTTTAACCCGTGAGTGAAGGAAGTGTTTAATTGGCGCCCGAGCAGGGACCCTGCTAAATACAACGTGATCGTGTGTTAGTGAAAGGTACCAGTGATTCGTGACCAAAAAACGCGTTAAAGGCCTTTAGAGTCAGTGAAATAAAAACACTATATCGAACTACACCACGAATCAGACAGGGTCATTTTAATCACTGCGAAGTCCTCTAAGACCAGTTCGGAGGAAAACTGAAAACCCAAAAGTGTTTGCCCAGGAGCGTTAGTACCTTCAACGTTTGAAAAGCGAGACCTCCTACAAACCAATCAGTAAAAAGCACCGAGGATAATAGCATTAACGTAAGTTAAGTGAAATAAATTTAAGCAAAAGTAAATGAAAATAAAAATTTTTATTGTGAAAATACAGTGGGTGAAAAAAATTGTGAATCAAGATCAAGAATCAACTCTTGTTAAAAAAGAAAAGAAACAAAGAAAAGTAGAAGCTAAAAATTTTTTTTTATATAAAATCCTTAATTAAATTTTTTCCCCACTCAAAAAAGAAAAGAAAATAATGAAAAATTAAGAAAAAAATAAAAATAATTAATATTGAAAAAAGAGAAAATAATTCTGAAATTTTGAAAAAATATTTTTATAAAAAATAACCACATAATATTGAAATTTTTGTATAATACCACAAGCCATTTCCATCCAAGATTAGCGGACATACCGCTATATATTTATCAATACAAGATTTGCGGACATACCACTATATTTTTATCAATATAAGCAAAAAATTTTAATTTTCGCGGATTATATTTTTCGTATTCGCGATACGGTAACACCTATTTCCTTGAATACTAATTAAAAAAATCCATTTCCAAAATGACTAAAGCAACTGGGTTAAAGCCGCAGTCCTCCAGCAGGGTGGTATTCATGCAGCAGGTTCTGATGCTCCGACAGCAGTCACTTCAAGTGCATCAACTGCAAATGGAATCGAGGCACTGTCAATACAGGGAGTAGATGTAGCTATCCAGACAATTTTGTCGTCTCAGTTACAGGAATTAGTGAAGCAACTAAATTATTCTCAGCCAGGACATATTCCCTTTAGGGACCAGACAGCTAGCGTTCAGGATAATTGGCATGAACTAGATAAAATGCCAGACATCGTAAAGAATCTTGACAAATTCTCAGGTAGCCGTGAAGAGTTCTCAACATGGTTTGCTTCCGCCACACGTTTGATGGAATTGTATGCCCCCATTCAGGGAACACCCAAATACTATGCAATTCTTGTGACCGTTCGAGGCAAAATTACAGGACATGCCAATACATTGTTGAAAGTCTATCGCACCGCATTATATTGGGGTGCAATCTCGCAGTGTTTGTTATCTGAGTACTCGGACAAACGAGATTTAAGCACTTTAGAATATCAGCTATTTACCATGACCCAGAAGGGCACCTCCATTCATGACTTTTACTTCTCCGTTTACCAACAGATGTCGTTAATACTAGACCAAATAGAAACGATGGGTTATACTCCCGAGACTATGGAAGCCATGGCTAAACAGGTCAGAGATAGGGCTCTAGATACCTTCATCAGAGGTCTGAACGGAGATCTCTCAGACAGAATGAGCTTAGCTCAACCCAAAGATCTGAGGCATGCATTGCAGTTGTGCGAGATGTTGGATAATAAGAGGGCTAGGAACATTATCGGCCATCGTGACACTCGTCCACCTGTAGGACCAAAACCTCCGAAGTATGCTAAAATTAACGTGCAACCTCAACGATCATTCATACCAGCAATTCCACCCAAACCTTATAACAACAACAACTATTATAATCAGAAACCCATACAAAACGTGTTCATTCCCCAAAACAAATTCCCTCAATCTAATAACCCCGTATTTTTCAACGTACCACCGAGACCATTTGCCCCGAAACCTCAGCCGGCACCAACTCCAATGGATGTCGACGGCTGTATTTTAAACAAAAAAGTTAACTACATGAACAAGCCGAATGTTAATTCACCACAACAATTTGCTCTCAAAGAGTCAACCAGTCCACCGCAAATTTTGCCAATAAAGTGCAGAGGCAATTCCATATCGAAACCGGTATGTCAGGTGAACAATATATCACCATACCGCCTCAAGAAGAGCATTACTCCGATATGTCCGATTATCAGGCTGCTTATCAGGGCCAATAAGACCTTTTTGAATTAGTCCCATACTCTGAGGTTCGAGAATATCAGCAGCAGGAGGAATATTTTACCTCACAAGGAGACAACTCAGAGTTAGTCCCACAGAACAAAGAGGAAACCAGACCACAATCACAGGAGCCTCAACAACCACAAATCGAGGACACCGTTAATTTTTTAGGTTAAAGTGTTCCTCTTTGCCGTACTTTGTTGTCCGAGACAAAGACGGAGCCGCATACAATTTCTTAATAGATACCGGCTCGAACAAAAACTATGTCCAACCAGAAATAGCAAAAAATATCAAAATGAATGAACACAAGTTTTACGCGAACACCGTAAGTGGTCGCATTCTAATAACCAGCCATATCCCTTTGGGCTTATTTAACGAACCCAATAAACCAATAACGTTCTTCCTATTACCTAATCTGAATCCGTTCTATGGAATTCTAGGTAATGACTCACTAAGAGAGTTAAACGCTATCATTGATGTAGGGAAAGATCTACTATACGTCAACAACTCTCATGTTGTTAAAGTGAAACAGATGCGAGCCCATCAGGTCCATACCATCAAATCAGATGGGCTCACTAATCAGCAGAAACTAGGATTAAAGGCGCTCCAAGAGCGGACCCAAACAAAAAATTGACTTATGCTATTAATGTCCAAGGAGAAATCCGAACGACAACAGACACTCCAGTCTACACCAAGCATTACCCATATCCAGCCTCTCTAAGAGAAGTAGTAGAAGAATACAAGAATTATTACGAGATGGTACAATACGACCCTCACGGTCGCTTTATAATTCCCCGTGTGGATAGTCCCTAAAAAGAGTGACAGCCTTGGAAATAAGCAATATAGGATGGTCATCGATTATAGAAAGCTCAATGCAGTTACAGTTTCGGATAAGTATCCTATCCCCGAAGTCGGAGAAATGGTTGCGCAGTTGGGCAACAATAAGTATTTCTCTGTTCTTGATCTAAAGAGCGGATTTCATCAGATTTCCCTTAAGGAATCTGATATCGAAAAAACGGCATTCGCTGTGAATGGAGGGAAATACGAGTTCACAAGACTCCCCTTCGGCCTAAAGAATTCCCCATCAATATTCCAAAGAGCTCTCGATGATATTTTGAGAGATCTCATTGGAAAGATCTGTTACGTCTACATCGACGATATTTTCTACCTTGTCCAAGGCAAATATGAAGGTCCAAGTAGATAAATGCAAATTCCTAAGACATAGCGTTGACTTCCTAGGCGTAGTAATTTCAAGGGAAGGAGTTAAAACCAATCCACAAAAAATCCAAGCCATTAAAAAGTTCCCCATACCAAAAAACCTAAAACAACTAAGGTCCTTCCTGGATTAGCTAGTTATTACAGATGGAAAAGTTACTTGGAGGAATATAACTACGAGTTAAAATATAAACCGGGTAGCTCAAATGTCGTAGCAGACGCACTCTCTAGGAACCCTACAAACATAAATGCTAGTAGTACGTCAGCTACAGTGCACAGTGATGAAAGCTCAGGGCATGAACTCATTCCAGCAATGGAAGTACCCATCAATGTCTTTAAAACCAATTGTTTATCCTCACTAGTGATAACGAATCCACCACCTTCGAAATACCATTCCCCACATACCACAGACATACAATAGTGAGAAGTAATTATTCCGAAGACAACCTTGTAACTATTTTAAAGGAAAAAATGGATCCGAGAATAGTAAATGGTATTTTCACTTCCGAAAGTATCATGGGGAAAATTCAACAAATTTTTCCGGAGCATTTTAGGAATTATAAGGCAAGATTCACACAAATCCAAACTGTAGATGTCCATGATCAGACCCAAGAACAAGAAATCATAATTAAAGAACACCTTAGAGCACATAGAAATTCCATCGAAAATAAAAAACAAATTTTATCTGAGTATTTTTCTTAGGTATGAAGAAAAAGGTAGAAGCAATAGTAAACTCTTGCCAAACATGTAAACTCTCGAAGTATCAAAGACACCCTCCGAATCAAGAAATACAACCAACCCCTATGCCGACATATCCAGGCGAAATAATCCATATAGATTTATATTTCACCCAAAATAAGATAATTTTAAACTCATAAACTCAAAAGCAGCAGAACATCTTAAAGTGCCCTTTCGTGAGTTATTGATAGCCTTCGGTATGACAAAAAACCGTGGTAATAGATAACGAAAAGGCTTTAAACTGCATCAATAAATTTCTTTTAAATAATCAGTAATTACGACTTGTATCCCTAGTCCACACTACCCCACCTTATACTTCATCTAGCAACGGCCAAATAGAAAGATTTCATTCCACATATACGGAAATAATGAGATGCTTGAAGTTAGAGCATCCCGAAATGGAATTTGAGGATTTAATATTCAAGGCTGTAGATGAATACAATAAAACAATCCATAGTACAACCAATAAAAAGCCAATAGAAGCATTTTTCGCAACAAATTTAATCCATACACCAGAAAAATTAGCACTCGAAAGGGAAAAGATTTCAGAAAACATCTTAAAGAAACAAAACAAAGACCTAGGGTACCATAACAAAACAAAAAAACCCGTAAAAACTTACGATCCAGGTGAAATCATCTACGTTAAGATTAATAAACGATTAGGTTCGAAACTAACGTCTAGATATAAAAAAGAAATAGTAGCCGAAGATCTTAATACCAAAGTTAAAACCAGGTCAGGCTGGATAGTTCATAAAAACCACTTGAAATATTGATAAACATCCTCTTCCGACAGATTGCTTATGTTACCACTTTGCTGGGGTCACACAACCATATTAGACTACACTAAGTCAAGAGTGGTCATGTTGGAAACTGGGTTAGCCGCGCGCCATAATGTCCTTTAAAATCGTCCATGTCATCGAACTAGAAAAATATCAAAAGGCCATATCCGTTTTAAAAGAAGTCGGCAAAAATTCGACAAACCTAAGTCCGTATCAGCCTTTTTTGGCCTATGAGATAACGGATACAGAATGAACTGAGGAGGCTTCAGCCGATGCAGTTTAGAAACAAAAGATCGCTTGATATACTTGGCACGGCATGGAAATGGTTAGCGCGCACACCTGATCATGAAGATCATATGATTGTGGTAAATAAGATCAATGAACAATTGGTAAACAATAACCGGCAGGTCGTAATTAATAATCTAATAGAGAATAAGATGAACGATTTAATTAAGATAACCAATACCATATTAATTAGAGGTACACCCGAATCTAATAATAAGTCAAAAGAAATTGAAATAACCAAATTTAAATTGAGTCTCCTAAGAGAAGAAATAACAAATATTATCTATGCAATCGATTAGGCCAAGGCCAATACAGTAAATTCACTAATATTATCCTCTACCGAAATAGATTTCAACGAAACAATTAAAGAAGAGAGTTTAACATTTATAAACATTGAAGAATTAATAGAGTTTGCTGAGGTCAGTGTAGCCTCAGATGGTAAATCACTCCTTTATATTGTTAGCCTACCCAGAGTAATTAATGCAATTTGTAAACAAATCCTAGCAATACCAATTAAATATCAAAAATTTATGGAAGAAATAGACTATGAAAACATCATGAAATGTAACAAGAAATACTTCGGGTTAACCAATAAGAGTAATTGTAAAATTCATAATGGTAAGACAATTTGTAAACTAGAAGATCTGACTAATTTAGAAAACAGTAAATGGAGCCTACTTGCAAAGAAGGAATCCC
This sequence comes from Drosophila willistoni, assembly GCF_018902025.1. Taxonomy (NCBI): domain Eukaryota; kingdom Metazoa; phylum Arthropoda; class Insecta; order Diptera; family Drosophilidae; genus Drosophila; species Drosophila willistoni. The sequence goes on along the minus strand of NW_025814551.1, from coordinate 262,395 downwards.
CAATGTAAGGTCATCAACAACCAGCACGTAAAATCCCATTCGGAAATAATGCCCGGTACCTTGCTGCTGAACCAATTCCAAGGGGACATCAGCATCAATGGAGAAAACATCACCCTAGAAGGCACCTTCATAATCCAAGCGGAAAACGCGACAGTCATTATAGAAGACTCCTGGTATATTGTGAAGACACGCTTTGAAGCCGAGGTTCAACCGCCGTTGTTACAATTACTATCAAATAAGAAGCGGAGAGATGAAAAGCTATCGCTGGAAATGATCAAGGAGCTACACATTAATAATATTAATAATCTAGAGCGTATCCAAAGAAACAACTTGATTATGTCTTCATCAAACTGGATTATTCTAACCCTTCTAGCAGCTGCGATGATAATAATAGGAAGTCTCAATCGGGCCTGTCCAATATGTTGTTGCGACCGAGGACGTCCGCACTTAAAGGGGGAGGAGTTAAGCACTTCTATCACAACTTATACCATAACATAGAAGCCATAAACCCAAGTCCGTCAACACATGCCCATTAACCGCATGCCCATTGGCCAACCCTATTTCATCATCACATGCAATACCCATTGGTCAACCCCACTCAATCGTCACATACCCATTTGTCGCATGATCGCCAATCCCAAGTAACAGTCCGATCGCTAGGATAAACAATAAGCCTGCACCCCACTTTCCAAGGCCCTAGAAGAATGGTGTCGGGTTCGGTGCATACCCAGAATCACTTTACAAATTTCGGCAATAAACAAAGAATGGTCCTGAACACTTGTGTAAACAAAGAATGGTCCCACGCACTTAAAGTGGACTATTGGACTCAGCCAACGCCGCGACGTCGATTACCCAAGCCTTCATCCAACATAATCGAATCATAGCAAATCAGTCTTGAGCCTAAGTTCAAATCATCCGGTAACTTCGCTTAAACTCCGCGGAATTCGCTCACCAAAGTCAGCATCTTTCAGTTATAATTAAAACATACTGTATTGTAATAAAAGTGACTTTTTAAATAAAACTTTATTTTTTTAACCCGTGAGTGAAGGAAGTGTTTAATTTATATAAGCAGCGGCCGATAGCTGTTTTCGGAGTAGTGGTGACACGTGAGTCGAGTCGTGATATCGATAGGCGGCTCAAGCGCGCCAAATTCAAATCACACATATATATCTGTCCACATTTATAAATTATGTATATAATTTTTTCCGGCCAGTATTTCGCGCACATAAATATCCGTCCATATTTATAAATTATTTATATAATTTTTCCGGCCAGCTTTTGCGTACATATATATATCCGCCCATATTTATAAATAAATACATATATATTTTTTCCAGCACTATCGTGCCCATATATATGTGAGTTGAGTGGGCTTACTCAACTAAGTTTATTTATTAATTTTATTTAAAGTAGTTTGGAAAAGTTACAAATAATTAAGTCTTAATCGGTTCGCTCGCTTTTTCTCTCACTGCTGTCTGCTGTACCCTGCAACTTCAACTGTCTCTCTCTCGTGTTCTTCTCTTCTGCTGTCTGCTGTACTCTCTGTTGCTCTGCTGCTAAACTCTGCTGTTAACGATCATCTGTCCGCTTGCTGCTGTTAAGCCTCTAGCAAATGCTGGCCGTAAATGCTGAGCCTCTGTCGGAAACTATACGCACAGGATTTCCGAAGATTTGTGACCATATATCTATTTTTTTTAGCGCTTCCTCGCAGCTTGTAGTTTTGGTCGGAAACAGCCAAATAAACTTTGTAAAAGCATCAACCATCGCCAAGATGTATTTATACTGCTTCGTAGTGGCGTCCATGGGGCCTAAGTGGTCAATATGCAACGTATGAAGTGGTTGGTCTCCTTTATCAACATAATTTAGGAAACCCTCTTTCTTGCCCAGTTTTTTGTTAAAAATTATACATTTCACACAGTTATTTACAATCTGCTGAACCTTTTGTTCGAGATGGGGAATCCAATAAGATTGATACACAGCATGAAGGGTTTTTTGCACGGCGAAGTGACCAACATTATGAGCGTCGATAATCACCTCCTTTTCCATCTGCTTCGAAACAACAAGGAGATCGTTACCGTTTTCTTCCCTGTAAAGAAGTCCACCTTTCATCTTGTATCCCTCAAATGGACGGCTGCCTAAAATCTCCACAATGGCTTTAATAGTATCATCTTTAGCTTGTGCTGCTTTTATACGCGCTGTAATCTCCAGAGAAGCCACCATTATACAAGGATTGCGACTTAGGCAGTCAACATGCTTTAGCCTTTTCCCTGGTCGATGTTCTACTTCGTAGTCAAAGTCTTGAAGATATATTATCCACTGTGTTACTGATCTCGGTACATCCACCTTCTTCAGCGTTTGTTTGAATGCAGAGCAATCCGTTACCAACTTAAATGGCAAGCCCAGCAGGTAGTGCCTGAATTTCTTTACTGCTAAATATACGGCCTTCGCTTCAAGAATATAACTGTGTTGCCGTGACTCTGATTCAGACGATTTTTGGCTCCAGAAGTGAACTGGATGCAGTTTGCCTTCTGACCATTGCAAGAGTGCCGCTCTGTATCCATCGTTTGATGCATCTGTATGTAACTCAGTCTTAGCTCCTCTGACGTATAGCTTCAGCACAGACTCTGTAGTCAATGCATTCTTGAGTAATTGAAATGCTTTCATCTGAGAATCGCCCATTTTGAAGCTAACATTCTTCCGCAAAAGGTCGGTTAATGGGCGTGCGATTTGGGAATAATTTAAGATAAATTTCCTGAAAAATCCAGTTAATCCCAAAAATCCTTGCACTGCCCTGACGTTTTTTGGCATCGAAAACCTGCTGACGGCCGCCGTTTTTTCTTGTCCAGGCCACACAATTCCATTTTCTATGTTGTGACCCAATAAGTATATCTTAGTCTGCATAAAGTGACATTTCCGCTATTTAATCTTCAATCCAAATGATCCAGCCTTCTCCAAAACGCGTGACATTTTGTCAAAGCACTCTTGTGGAGTCTCAGCGTGAATAATTATGTCGTCCATATATAAATCGAGAACATCATTGTTTACCAACTCTTGAAATATATGATTTACATAGCGAATAAAAACGGCTGGCGAATTGCGGAATCCCAACGGGGCTCTGTTGAATTCGTACAGACCCGTTTTCGTGATAAAAGCAGTGTATTTTTTACTCTCCTCTTCAATGGGGACATAGAAAAAGCCGTTCTCCAAATCCATCACCGTAAACAACTTGGCGTTCTGCAATTTATCCAGCACATCATCGATCACCGGAACGGGAAAACAGTCTTTTAAGACCATTAGGTTCAGCTTACGAAAATCAACACAGATACGCCGCGTACCATCCTTCTTGTTTACTAGTACCAGGCGACTAGCGTAGTTCGATGAAGACGGACGTATGATTCCGGCTGCTAACCATTCATCGATCTGCTTCTCTACATCGATTTCTTCAGCAATTGCCAATCGGCTTGGAGACTGGCGAAAAGGAGTTATTTCTCCATCGGGAACTATACTTAGCTTGACAGGTACTTCTGCTACAGCTTCTGCCAACTTGTAGTTCTGAATCAGCCGTTTAACATCTTTTGCATACTGTGGAGGAACATCGATTTCATCATTTGCATTACTAATGTTGAAAATACTTATCTGGTTTATCTCCTCACAAGTTTTCTCCCCCTGCGGGAAAGAAAACTTGTATCCCCCTGCCGATGATAAAAGATCGAATTTAGATATGAAATCAAATCCGAGCAGCGCGTCGTATTGAATGTCTCTATACGCAATAACAACAAATTTGTGCGAAGTCGTCTCTTGATCAACGATAACCTCTGCTTCAAAGCATCCAACTGGCGTGTCATATTGTTTCCCAGACCTCGCAGCCTCGAAGTCCATTTCTTCATCATGACGCCTGGAATATTGTTGAATACCGACTTGGTCACCAGGGATACATCGGCTCCCGTATCCACCAAGCATTCCACATCGACTCCATTGACAGCTATCCTCTTCACACGTGTAGCATCACGAACAACATGAATGTCTGCAGCTGAACCAGGACAATTTTTCGCCATATGTCCCTCTTTATTGCACCGAAAGCATTTCGTTGCAGCATCGCAATCTTTACGAAAATGCTCAACGGATCCACAATTAAAGCAGTGCTTCTGCTTATTTGGGACATGAGGCGATCTCTTCTGATTCGTCTCGTTGGCCAAAAAAGGTCTCGCCGATCTTTCGGCAACGCGCTCATACACAGCATACTGCCCCTAAAGCTCTTGAAAGGATTTGCAACCATAGAGAGTATATCTAAAGTCGCTTTTCAACTGCAAGCCGTCGACAATGTAGCGGATTACGGACTGCACATCAACGTCACCAACCGCTGCCAGCTTTCTCATCTGAAGAAGATACTCGTGAAATGACTCCTGATTGTGCTTTTTCTGATCCCGTAGCTCTGCGTGAATCTCGGCGCTGCATTTGCTTCGTTGACCAAGTTCATTCTCCAGCGTCATCCGTAGCTCCGAATATTGGTACACCTGTATGGCCTCCAAAAACAGCTTTGCCGTTTTGGTCATTTTGGCACGTGCTTGTACATACATCTGCTTTATATTTAGGCCATATGCCTCAGCATTTAATTCGAAATTCCGAAACCAATGTTTTACCGGAATCGTTTCGCCATCAAAATCAGGGATGATTTTTTCAAAGCTTTCCGCTGCGATTGTACCACTGTTTCTATTCTGCTCGTCTGCTCCCACTTTCAAAGCGAGCAACTGCACCAGTTCCTGCAGAATTTTGGTGTTATCAGCCATGGCCTGAATTCCAGTAGCACTAACTTCGCCTCCAGATGCAACTTCATCCAGCTTCAACACGCCACCCGCTTCGTCTGCCATTCTCTGAACTGCCTCCTTTGCTTTCGATCTGGTATAGTATGGTTGCCTCACTGTCACTATTGGTATTCTAGAACGCTTTGTTTGTACTTCCGTCCCTCTCATCAGCGTCACTCAACAAATTCGCGGCAAAACTTTATTGGTAGTTCTGTTGTCTCCCTCTCTCCAGAGCGCTGTGTTTGTAGTGCCGTCCCTCTCAGCAGCGTCACTCAGCAAATTCGCGGCAAAATTTTTGAGACTCCTCTGGCCAAATTTGAGACACCTCCGGACAACTCCAAATAACGTGCACTTTCCAAATTAGGACGAGCCCCCAAATGTGAGTTGAGTGGGCTTACTCAACTAAGTTTATTTATTAATTTTATTTAAAGTAGTTTGGAAAAGTTACAAATAATTAAGTCTTAATCGGCTGCTTCGGTTCGCTCGCTTTTTCTCTCACTGCTGTCTGCTGTACCCTGCAACTTCAACTGTCTCTCTCTCGTGTTCTTCTCTTCTGCTGTCTGCTGTACTCTCTGTTGCTCTGCTGCTAAACTCTGCTGTTAACGATCATCTGTCCGCTTGCTGCTGTTAAGCCTCTGTAACTCTCCATCGTACCTTACATATATATCCGTCCATATTTATAAATCATATATAATTTTTTCCGGCCATTATTTTGCGCACATATATATATCCAGATCCAGATTTATATAAAAACGTATTTTCTTTTTATCCTATACATCTTTATCTATATATTTTGTTTTGTTTTATACGTACTCCCATCGTTACTAACGAATCCATATAAACTTGTTTTGTAATCATTTCGCTTTGTCTACGTGTAATTTTCGATCCGCATTCGTGCGTTCGTATACTGTTCCGCATCTGGATAGATGCATTAAAAGGGCTCCGTTTCCGAGCCACACGCGAGAGAATTCTTTCCCTGCGGTGCACAGTGAGAAAGTTCTTGCGTCCTCATACAGTCCACTTCTCATTTTTTGTGGTTTTTCCAAAACCAAAAAAAGCGCACAAACTCGGTGTTCGTCGGTAAGGTCGTCCCCTCAGTATGTCCACGGAGCCGTCCAAGACTGCGCCGAAGTCTAACAGTCCTTCGTCTCCCTCTGCAACTCCGGAGAAGGTTCGGTCTCCGAAAACTCCGGTGATCGTGAAGCGTAAGGATATTTCGCGCAAGTTATCGTCTGTTCGCAGCCGCAGTGAATCCCCAAGATCCCGTCTGTCTTCGTCCAGCCTACCTAAGGGTCGCAGATTCTCGGTTATAGACTGGAGTGAACACAAAGGTCGTTCCAAGCTTTCAACCCAGACCCAGATTCCGAACGTTGTTGTGACGCACTGTTCTGACGCTCCCGTCACCCGATCCGTATCACAACAGTGTAGACAACACTCCAGAATGTCCCTCTCCGAGATCGTTCTGGCGTGCGACGCATTGACTCTGTTTAAATCTCGTGAGTGTGGAGCTCTAATTCTGAGATGCCCTTGTTTTCCATTTAAATGCACTTAGAGCAGCTCAAATCCCTTTGGTCAACTGTCGAGATGGAATACTCCCGTTGTCACAAGGCCTTGACAGTCCAAACCGACGAGGAAAGTTTGGCAAACATAAGCCACATCAAGGCGAAGCACGAATCCGCTTACGCGGCGTATGTGCCATGCGGGACGTTATTCGGAGAACGCATCGAACAGCTCTCGGCTCAGATGACCGCTCCGTCGGGGCCGCCGGGGCATAGAGTTCCTCCGTGTGAGGTGGAGACATTTGATGGCGACAGCCTAGCATGGCCCACATTCCGCGATTTGTTCGCCGCCATTTATATCGCCAATCCGTATTTGTCACAAGTGGAGAAGCTCTATCACTTAAAGCCCAAGACGCGAGTCTGGAAGCGAGAACCATCGTGGCTAAGTCCCCCCTGACGAATGAGGGTTTCCAGGCCGCGTGGGAGAACCTCACCGCACGGTACGAAAATAGCCGTCTGATTGTCATGACTCAAGCCAGACAACTCCTTCAGATTCCCGCGGTGGCACAAGAGTCGGGCAAATCCTTGCGAGAGCTGCAGACTGCGTTTCAAGGGTGTCTTACCGCGCTTGAGCGTTCGGGTGTTAGTACTGAGAATTGGGATGTTTTACTTATCGCCATCTGCACTAGCAAATTGCCGAAGGCCACAATCCTCCTGTCTGAGCAATCAGTGCCAAATAAGACTGTCGTCTCAACTTGGTCCGATTTGAACCAATTTCTTACCGATCGGTATCGTGTCCTGGATGCCACCGAAGAACATAAGTCGGCCCCAAGCGTCCAAGCCATCACCATTGGCCCCCGCAAATCCTCTCCAACGATGAAGGTCCAAGCGTTTCCCGCGAAAGCTCAGCTCAAACCGGCGTCTTGCAAGCTGTGCCATCGGGAGAATCGCCCAATACGGCTCTGCCCTAGTTTTCTTGATATGCCTGTTCAGAGGCGTTTGGAAACCATTAGACGGCAGGGACTTTGTATGAACTGTTTTGCCCGCGGTCATCAAGTGAAGGGCTGCTCCAGTGCGCATAATTGCCATACCTGCAAGGAACGTGATCATACTCTGTTGCATCCTAGTGATGTGTCCGTGTCGTCGCCGTCCGATGCGCAAGTCCCATCATCCAGCGCCACAGAGCGTCCGTCCACGAGCAACCAGCTCACAAATGCTCAAAGTTATTTTGCATCTACCCCAGGCAGAGGCCTTTTAGGCACTGCGATTGTCACTCTGCACCATCGTGGTGTGGATCACCATATTCGGGCGTTGATCGACTCTGGGACCGATTCAACTTGTCTCTCCGAGCGTGTGTTCAACATGGTCCAGCCCCCCTTTTACCCAGTAGATGCCGCGGTTACTGGCATGGGCCAGAGTGATGGAGGCTGCGCCGACATGTGTTTCCCCACATCCTCGTAGAGCGGATCAAAAAGGATATTGGTGAGTTCGTCGGGCTAGAAACCATCTTTGGATGGGTTCTGTGTGGGGCTATCATGCCTGACCCTCCGGTGTCTCGATCAGTTTTCGCTGCACAGACGCGAGTTAATCCAGAAGCAAAAGTTGAGGTACTCCTCACCAAGTTTTGGGAGGTGAAGACCTTCCCGCAAAGCCAAAAAAGGAGGATGACGTATTCTGCTAGCGGAACTTCCAGGAGACCACCCAAAGAGGAAAGGACGGCCGATATGTTGTGTCCCTCAAAGGTCCGAATAGCGTCGACTTTGGCCACTCAAGAACGATCGCGCTGGCTCAATTCCTGCGAAATGAAGCACGCCCTTTCAAAGATCCCGACCTAAAAACGCAGTAAACGCAGTCCTATTATTCAAGAGTACGAGGAATTGGGTCATATGATTCGGGTGACGCCGCCTCAAGATGGGAAAAACTTCTATCTCCCCCATCACGCGGTGTTTAAGCCCGATAGCCCCACCACCAAGGTACGCGTGGATTTATGAGGCGTCAGCCTTAACGATCTCTTGCACACCGGCCCTACTCTTCAGGCCGATCTCACGCTTGAGGTACTGAAATAGCGGTTCTTTCAATTCGTTTTCAACGCTGACATAACGCAGATGTATCGACAAATCCGAGTCGACCCCAGGCATACCCCCTTTCAGCGGATCCTCTACCGAGACCGCTGCGGCAATATTTGGGATTGAACAGTAGGGACACAACATATCGGCCGTCCTTTCATCTTTGGGTGGTCTCCTGGAAGTTCCGCTAGCAGAATACGTCATCCTCCTTTTTTGGCTTTGCGGGAAGGTCTTCACCTCCCAAAACTTGGTGAGGAGTACCTCAACTTTTGCTTCTGGATTAACTCGCGTCTGTGCAGCGAAAACTGATCGAGACACCGGAGGGTCAGGCATGATAGCCCCACACAGAACCCATCCAAAGATGGTTTCTAGCCCGACGAACTCACCAATATCCTTTTTGATCCGCTCTCCGAGGATGTGGGGAAACAGGTCTACACCGATAATCATGTCAATAGGTGCGGGCTTGTTGTAGTACGGGTCAGCCAGAGGGCGATCGAGGCACTGCGTCGGAACCGTGTTAAGGAATAAGGATCCGTTGGAATGGCCCCTGACAATTTGGATACGACCAGGGCGGAGACCGCATCACACGGGGGAGACAGCATCAGCAGACACACCTTGTCGGCGCAGCCTCCATCACTCTGGCCCATGCCAGTAACCGCGGCGTCTACTGGGTAGAAGGGGGGCTGGACCATGTTGAACACACGCTCGGAGAGAAAAGTTGATTCGGTCCCAGATTTGATCAACGCCCGAATATGGTGATCCACACCACGATGGTGCAGAGTGACAATCGCAGTGCCTAAAAGGCCTCTGCCTGGGGTAGATGCAAAATAACTTTGAGCATTTGTGAGCTGGTTGCTCGTGGACGGACGCTCTGTGGCGCTGGATGATGGGACTTGCGCAGCGGACGGCGAGGACACGGACACATCACTAGGATGCAACAGAGTATGATCACGTTCCTTGCAGGCATATCAACGCCTCTGAACAGGCATATCAAGAAAACTAGGGCAGAGCCGTATTGGGCGATTCTCCCGATGGCACAGCTTGCAAGACGCCGGTTTGAGCTGAGCTTTCGCGGGAAACGCTTGGACCTTCATCGTTGCAGAGGATTTGCGGGGGCCAATGGGGATGGCTTGGACGCTTGGGGCCGACTTATGTTCTTCGGTGGCATCCAAGACACGATACCGATCGGTAAGAAATTTGTTCAAATCGGACCAAGTTGAGTCGACAGTCTTATTTGGCACTGATTGCTCAGACAGGAGGATTGTGGACTTCGGCAATTTGCTAGTGCAGATGGCGATAAGTAAGACATCCCAATTCTCAGTACTAAAACCCGAACGCTCAAGCGCGGTAAGACACCCTGGAAACGCAGTCTGCAGCTCTCGCAAGGATTTGCCCGACTCTTGTGCCACCGCGGAAACTGAAGGAGTTGTCTGGCTTGAGTCATGACAATCAGACGGCTATTTTCGTACCGTGCGGTGAGGTTCTCCCACGCGGCCTGGAAACCCTCATTCGTCAGGAGGGACTTGACCACGGTGGTTCTCGCTTCCCCTCGCGTCTTGGCGTTCAAGTGATAGAGCTTCTCCACTTGTGACAAATACGGATTGGCGATATAAATGGCGGCGAACAAATCGCGGAATGTGGGCCATGCTAGGCTGTCGCCATCAAATGTCTCCACCTCACACGGAGGAACTCTATGACCCGGCGGCATAAGACTCGTCATCTGTGCCGAGAGCTGTTCGATGCGTTCATGTACGCTTAAAGTAATACCAGCTATACGCACGCCTTTATGTACTGTATTTTTTAGGCAAGTTAAAAAAATGATAAAGCGGATGTAAAACTCCTTAACGCTTATAGAAGAAAAACGAGAAATTTTATCAAAAGAAGACTGCACTAAAGTAAAATCCCTGTCAAAGACGGGGAATTTCCACTTGTAATCTCTATAATTGAAGGGAATGCTCAAGTATGCATGGTTCGCTTCAGATTAGAAAGTGGTTTTCCAAAGTTTTTTGCACATAAGCATTATTTAAACATGTTCATATTCTTTAGAAAATATACATACGATGATTTATATTACAAAAGAAAATGTGAAGGCAGAAGTTAATTAGTCCATTTTACGTCTATATTATATTTATATTCTATATTATATTTACGTTTTTGTAAAGGCATAAAAAAATGAATCCAATCAAAAATCATCCTAAGACCTATATAAAAATTATTATTGAAAAAGCGAAAAAAAAACAAAGTTTATTCGCAGACCCGAATTTCGGCAACAGGTATAATATATGGATTTGTGAGCTGGAGAAAGCGTCTAGTGTGTATGTACTGCAAGGAGAGTCACTCTTGCAGTATTTCATCATTATGCGAAATTTCGCTACCATTAGTAATAACACAACCGATATGCATAATAATTGTAATAACCCTAATGTAAGCATGAATGCATCCCCGTTTTGAGAATGGCTAACAGAGCTGCAAACCGTTGATAGCGAATTTGGATTAGGTGCGATGCTTGAGTACTGAGATATTGTGCATGGGCATTACATTGATCGATTTTCAATTAATTACGGCTGACCGATGCAATACAATTTCATAGAAGTCCTAGAAGGTTATCATATCATGAATGAGGAATCGTTAGTAAAACAGTTAGTGAGTTGTTACCCGTCAACCGTCAACCGACCAAGTATTTCCATATATGCGTCCCCCATTGTCCTAGTGCGTTGATTATAGATGTTTAAATATGAAGAAATTGCAGAAGGTAATTTTGATTCTTGTTAGTAAAGAGAAACCAGAATGCCTTAAGGGAACCTTGTGAACCTTGTATTAGTTTTGGAGAAAGTTGCTTTAAACCGTGTGAGTCTGCAATAGAATTGACCAAGCCGTGTATGAAAGGTGAAAATTGGGTTGAATCTTGAGAAAAATTAATTTGAAAGAGATTTGATAGAACCGTGTGTCCTCTCAGAGCAAAATGAGTTTAGTAGAGATTCGATTGGACAATGTGAATAAAAATGAATATAAAACCGTGCGAGATAGACCCGTTTGAGATAGACCCGTGTGACATAAACCCGTGCGAGATAAAATCGTGTGCTCAGGGAAGAATTATTTAAAACCGTTTGAGAGCAAACCGTCTGTTCCTTTAGGGAAAAGTTGTTTAAGTCCGTGTGCTTTTTTTTAGGGAAGAATTGTTCAAATTTGTTGTTTAACTTGCACGTAAGTTAAACCAGAGTGTTCTTTTAGGAAAATAATAAAGTGTTTAACAGGAGCCGTCTCGTTTTTGTTAGTTTTAGCAAACACAACCGTTTGCGGACAGCTAACTGAGTTGCCACACTTTTTCGTTCAAACACAGAATCCAGGTTCCTTAGAATATCACGTGCTGTGTCGTTGTCTGTTGCGAAATTTAAGAGTGCATCGCTTAAATGCCTTACCACTATAATTTTGCATACCTTTCGGTCTTAGCCCAACTTTCTCTGTTTCTTTAGGAGCCTCGCTATCAATAACTTTTAATGCATCTTGTTCAGCAAGAAGTGCTTTTATTCTTCATTTCCATACAGAATATTTCTCACCGTTAAACTGTTTTATATTAAGCTTTATCTTTTCCTTCATCGTATATTTTATTGTTTATTTGAATTTATATGTAGGTATATGTAAAACAAACGCTATGGTAAAAGAAAAAAACTTAATGTCAAAATTTTAGTTTCTTCTTTTTGATAGAACGTACTTTGGACCCATAACATGTTGTAATATTTGTTTGGTTTAGTATTACTTTAGTTTTAAATGAGAGCACAATAATCTCTATTATTATTTTATGATTGATTTTATTTCTTTAAATTTTAGTATTTGATTTTCACACGACCAGCCACTTACACGTTTCGAATAGAAAATAGGAAACAAAGTCAACAGTATGCCCGTACATTCATTTTTAGGCTTTCCGTAATGTTATTTTTGTATGTTACATAACGACGCAACTTAGCTATATTATGTTATTCAACAAAAAGAATTTCGCATCATTAAAGAGTACCATTGCTTTTGTTCTGTGCATCCCAGCTTACCAAATATTCCCAAGCATAATACCATTAGTAATAACTATAACTACTAATCTAGATAATAATTTTTATAACCCTAATGTAAACACAAATGCATCCAAGTTTCAAGAATTACAAACCGTTTGTGCAACGCTGTTATATACCGGCAATACTACTGTTGGTAGTCAATTTGGATTAGGCGCGATGCGTGAGTGGCGAGATATTGTGCACGGGCATATTATTATGGCTGGGCCAAATAAACAGTTAGTGGGTTGTTAGCCAACAATGTCAACCAATCAAGTAATTCCCCATATGCGACCGCCATTGTCCTAGTGCGTTGATTATAGAGGTTTAAATATGAAGAAATTGCAGAAGGTGATTTTGATCCTTCTTAGTAAAGAGAAACCAGAATGCCCCAATGGAACCTTGTGAACCTTGTATTAGTTTTGGATTTGCGTTAAACCGTGGGACCAAGCCGTGTACCATTCAAGATGAAAGTTGCGTTGAACCTTGGGAAAAATGAATTTGAAACAGATTTGATAGAACCGTGTGTACCATCAGAGAAAAATTAATTTGAAAGAGGTTTTTATAGAACCGTGTGTCCCCTCATAGAAAAATGTGTTTAGTAGAGATTCGATTGGACAATGTGAACAGAGTGGTCCTTAACCGTCTGTGTTTAAAATTTGCATCCTTTTAAAAAAAAGTTGTTTAAAACCGTTTGATAAAAACCCGTTTGAGAAAAAACCGTTTGAGATATCCATGAGATATAAATCCGTTTGAGATAAAACCTTATGGGATTAACCTGTTTGAAATAAAATCGTGCGGGATAAACCCGTTTGAGATATAGCCGTGTGAAATAAACCCTTGCGAGATAAATCTGCTGCTGTGCTCCTTTAGGGAAGAATTATTTAAAGCCGTTTGAGAAAAAACCGTGTGTTCCTTTAGGGAAGAATTGTCCAAAACCGTATGAGGTAAAACCGTGTGTTCTTTTAGGAAAATGTTGTTCAATGTCGTGCGAGACAAATCCGTTGTTCATTTAGCGAAGCGTTGTTTCAGGCCGTGTGAGCTATGTTTAGAAAGAAGTCGGTTAAAACTGGTTGAGAATAAACTTTGGGTCTCTTTAGATGAAAGTTCTTAGTTCGAGTTTTTCCAAATGACCCTTACGAAGTCACTGATATTGACGATTGTGAACTCATTCAATTGCCCTACAAAGTATCGTAGAATCAGCCCGACTCAAGCCGTGGATGCATGCTTCTGATAAAACTGTGAGTTTCTTTTTGTAATATGTATTTGTGTATGTATTTTGTTTTCTGTAAATGGTTTGATCAAGGTCGATCAAATTTCAGGATTGGCCGAATGTAAAAATTAAGAATATTTTAAATGAGCCCACTTCTCTCCTCACTGAATAATTTCCCCGACAACCGAATTTGGTCACATTAAAAGGGTATAATATACTAATTCGGGGTACGGGCACACTCTCTCGAAATATGGGCAATAAGATCACACGTGCAATGTAGCAATAAAATAATTAAATCGGAAAATAAAAAAGCAATCCCAAGGGATTAATAACTAAAATTAAAGTTTTTTAATTTTTATTCGGAGTTTATATATTTTAGATTTCTAAACTTTACTGTTGGAGTACGGAATTTTAACAATTTAATTCATTGCTTGCACGGTTGTGCCATATCAGACAGAGAATAGAGAATGCCCATTCTGGTCCTGGCTCCAAACAGCCTGGTCTACTTCTTTTGTGTCCCTTTTTTTTATTAACTTTCCTGTATTTATTGTTGTTTTTTCTTTTGTCTTGGGGACAATTTGCATAAACCCCTACACCAATGCACACACAATTCACAATACACAATTCAGTGTAAAGCAGCAGAGTGTCAAATGCCATTAAATGTTAATGCCATTAAATAACTAACAACAAGGAGTAGATTGAAAGACAAACTCTAACCAATCCAAACGAACTATACCCAATAGAGCATTAGGTGCATGAACGAATCTTGTCCAAAGGAACATACACACATACACAAATCAGTAAGAAGCAGTATTTTAGTAATGAGTTTGATTTATGTCCTAAACACACACAGAATCGTAATGAATGGGACTGAATGAGGTGAAATTTTCGTGTGCCATTGCCATTTATCATCCATTAATAGCCCTGTATGATTATGTTGATTATGATAATGATGAAGTGCCGCATAACATGGAACCTTTTACCAGCAATATCTTTCGGCAAACTAACATTCAAATTGTTATGGCAATTTACCAATTTATTTACTGTTGTTGTTTTTGTTATTGCTGTTGTGTTTCTCTAAGGGACATGTTGCAAGCTCAATTCGCATTCGCACACATTTACACACATAGGTATATACTATGTGATCGACACAAAGAGTACAAGTCAGCAAGAACGTTTTTGTATCCGCGGGTGCTCTGTTGTTAACTCGAAATTCAGGCATCCTAAAGGCCTGCAAATTGAAATAATCTAGTCAAGCTAGTCTATAAGCTTGGTTACATACCACGCTTCTAGGATTCCTCGGCCGCATTCACTCATAGCCCGGACGGATGGTTCACTGTGGCTGACAATGGCAAGGGGAAGAGCCTCTTTTACTTTTCCAGCCTCTCAGAATTGGCCCCGTGTGGATTAGCGTTTTTATCCAGTTTTCTGCAAATTTTCATTGTCAATTCAATTCACACCGGCACACACATTTGATCACTCCAGCGAAGAAATTTGAAGGGAGCCCCTAGCCATAAAACCGCAGATATTGCCTCTGTCCAACCGCCCGAATTTGAATTCGGATTCAAAATTGTATCCATTACCCCAATTTTGAGTTTGGATTTGGTCTCCGAACTGGGTTTCTTGAAGCAATTGCTAAATTTTTGGCATCGTTGGACCATTATTCCCAGTCAGAGAGTGAACCATTGGGTGACATGGGCGAGGAAGCCGTATTTGGCCGACGTCCGTTGATCGGAATATCTCCTCCTCCAGTGCATGGTAACACAGCCAAAACACCTTTAGCGTGTGCACAACCGCCGCCAGGTTGGTCACATAAGCACCGCCTGTCCACGCCCCAAGGGAACAAAAGGAAGTTGTTTTCGGTGCTTTTAAGTGGGCCCTGAAAACCGGAATTTTTTAATGCGAACCCAGATCGCCGCTATGAGCGCTAGTGATGACCCGGACACCGTTGATGATCAGTAATTTATTCAATTAGTAAGTTTAAGAATATCTTGTAAAGGGGGATGCCCCTATGTAAATAATATTTTGCCCTGTTAGATTCTAGAAGTCCAGTAAGTTTCGCCAGTAGATGTTGCAATATAAGAGAGTATAGAAAGAGTACCACCATTAAAGAGTACCATTACTTTTGTTTATAAATCCTTATGCGCATCCATGTTTACTGAATATCCTAAACATAATACCATTAGTAATAACACAACCTATCTATTAACTAAATGGGATAGAGTAGATGTTTTAAGCATATTAATAGAAAACTCTGAGCCGATTACAGGCAAGGTTGTAATCAGAGCAGAGGGCCCTAAAAGGTTCATGCATGGCATAGTCAGAAGAACAACGACCCAGAGATAAAGGTATCAAAGGATGTCTACTTCGTCTACATGGTACCGACAGATTTACCTGAGCTAATAACTCAGGCGAGTCGATATCACCAATTAGGCGCTTCTGCATAAAAATAACACCAAGCATAATTCTACGGTTAGTTAGGGAATTAAGGTTAATCAAAAGAAGGCTACTAGAATACGAAGGCAAAATGAAATTGCGATCCCAGCTTAAGCCACGAAGTGCAAATAGCAAGAACTGCTTTTGAACGGATTCAAGTCTAATCTGGTGCGACTCATATTGAGGTGACCAAATGCAAGATCCATAGTCTAAAATAGGACGGTCAAGCAAATTAAAAAGAACTTTAGTTGTATAGGCGTCATCAAATTCTTTTGACCATCAATGAAACCAAGAACACTCACCTGCGACCGTGGTGTTAAAATTTAACTTATGGTCCATAATTACGACCAAATCATTCATATTATTTAGACGTTCTAAAGGAATATTGTTTAGAAAATAAGTGACCAGTTGAGGAGAGTTACGAAAAAAAGTCATTACATTTGTTAAGATTTAGTAGATTAAACTGGCACCAGGATTGAAAGTTTTTAAGATCAGATTATAGCCGACTAAATAAATCTGTATCTTTATAAATAAGACAAAGCTTGACATCGTCAGCATACATAAGCATACGCGAATGAACAATGACTGATGGAAGATCGTTAATGAATATTGTGTGCAAATAGTGTGAAAAGCAGAAGGCTAAGATGAATACCTTGAGGTACACAATAAGTCACAGGAATGAATCGGAAAAAGAAGACTTAAAAGTACCTTCTGTTTTCTATTTGTTAAATATTCTCGAACCCAAGAAAGGTGTTGATAATTTGGGATTATTATCGCATCTAATATATATACTCTACTGCGAAACTCTGTTCTAGAATTATTTGGTCATTTCTCATTTTTTATATTTTAATAGTTATGGGCCAGAACATGTCAGAGTATATTGATATTTGAATTTAATTTGGATTACTGTGTGTGATCGGGCAACAAATTAAAGTGACAATGAGTGTTCAAGGTTATTCTGCCATCGAAAAATTGGACTGTGAAAACTATGCAATATGGTCGGTACAAATGAAAAGCAAATTGGTGCAAAGTGAATTGTGGCCAATCGTGTGTGGAAGAATCGTGAAGAGAGAAAGTGACACTCAAGAACAAAAGAATAATTTTGATGCGCTAGATGAAAAAGCATTAGCGAGCATTTTGCTTGGAGTGAAACCGTCGCAAATTAGCTTTATCAAGAATTCTGTTTCTGGTAAAGAAGCTTAGAACAAGCTAGCTAGTATATAAGTTAAGCACTTCTATCACAACTCATACCATAACATAGAAGCCATAAACCCAAGTCCGTCAACACATGCCCATTAACCGCATGCCCATTGGCCGACCCTATTTCATCATCACATGCAATACCCATTGGTCAACCCCACTCAATCGTCACATGCCCATTTGTCGCATGATCGCCAATATCAATTAACAGTCCGATCGCTAGGATAAACAATAAGCCTGCACCCCATTTTCCCAGGCCCTAGATCGGGTTCGGTGCATACGCAGAATCACGCCACAAATTTCGGCAATAAACAAAGAATGGTCCTGAACACTTGTGTAAACAAAGAATGGTCCCACGAACTTAAAGTGGACTGTTGGACTCAGCCAACGCCGCCGCGACGACGTCGATTACCCAAGCCTTCATCCAACATAATCGAACCATAGCAAATCAGTCTTGAGCCTAAGTACAAACCAACCGGTAACTTCGCTTAAACTCCGCCGAATTCGCTCACCAAAGTCAGCATCTTTCAGTTTTAATTAAAATATACTGTATTGTAATAAAATGACTTTATAAATAAAAATTCATTTTTTTAACCCGTGAGTGAAGGAAGTGTTTAATTGGCGCCCGAGCAGGGACCCTGCTAAATACAACGTGATCGTGAGTTAGTGAAAGATACCAGTGATTCGTGACCAAAAAACGTGTTAAAGGCCTTTAGAGTCAGTGAAACAAAAATACTATATCGAACTATACACGAATCAGACAGGGTCATTTTAATCGCTGCGAATTCCTCTAAGACCAGTTCGGAGGAAAACTGAAAACCCAAAAGTGTTTGCCCAGGAGCGTTAGTACCTTCAACGTTGGAAAAGCGAGACCTCCTACAAACCGATCAGTAAAAAGCACCGGGGATGATAGCATTAACGTAAGTTAAGTGAAATAAATTTAAGCAAAAGAAAACCAAAATAAAATTTTTATTGTGAAAACACAGTGGGTGAAAAAAATTTTGTGAATCAATATCAAGAAGCTAAATATATTTTTATCAATCCAAGATTAGCGGACATACCGCTATATTTTTATCAATATAAGCAAAAAAAAAGAGGGCGTCTAACGGTTAGACACGATAGAAGTGAAACCTTCCGTAAAACAAACTGAGAGAGAATGAGACGAAAGCAGCATTAGGAGCGGGATAATTATATGTTCATTATAATATTGCTATAAAGGTCATGTTTTATTTTCTTCATTTTATTATTATTCATCCTCAATGTTTTCAATTTCAACAAATGATACGAGTGGCTTATGATAGCTAAAATATGATACAAATGCTTTGGTTTCGATGTTGTCAACATATCTTTGAAATACCGAGTCAATTGTTGTTTTTGATCATGTTGTTGATTCAGTGCGATTGTTACACATTTTTAAACTGAATGTTGTATTGAGAAAGTCAATTAAAGGAACCGCTGTGTCCAATGCAAAATTTACGTTAAAATCGCCACTTAAAATCATTGGAACTTTATCGTAATCTTTTCTAAGTATCCGCGATACTTCTGGTGAAATGAATGGTGAATGAATTCCGTGATGCTATTTATTGATTGATTGGGTGAAATATAAATTGCCACAATTAAAACTGTTTTTCCATTGCTCAATCTGGTTTCGCATGCACATATTTCTCCCACTTTAGAGAGCTGAACAGACAGTGATTCTAGTTGCTGTGCATTCATTCATTATATATTTTGTGATACATTTTTATTTACTTTTTATACCCTTGCAGAGGGTATTGTAAAATTGGTCAGATGTTCGTAACACACAGAAGGAGGCGTTTACGACCTGAGAAGCTGAGTTGATATAGCCATGTCCATCTGTCCGTCCGTCTGTGCGTATGCGTTTTACTCAGCCGTCTTAAGAGCTATCGGGATGAAATCTTTTTTTGGGGTTTTTTATTACCCGGGTAAGATAAAGTATGAAAATCCTTAGGATCGGACCACTATATCATATAGGTCTAGAAGAAAACATTTTGCGGACATGGCTATATCAACTCAGCTTCTCATGCTGATCAAGAATTTATATACTTTATGGGGTCGTAAACGCCTCCTTCTGTGCGAACAGAACTCGACGGCAATTACAAGTGTCGACGTGGCTCTGTTGTTAGTGTGGCTCGCTTGGCGATCGGCGGCCGGGTTCGACTCCCAGCTTGGTCGAAGTTTTTTAATGCTTTTTATATATTTGCATCTCATTCTCTCGCAGCGAGCACACTAACTACAGAACTCGACGGCAATTTACAAAGTGTCGACGTGGCTCTGTTGTTAGTGTGCTCGCTGGCGATCGGGCGGCCGGGGTTCGACTCCCAGCTTGGTCGAAGTTTTTCATAATGCTTTTTATTTATAATGCTTTTTATATATTTGCATCTCATTCTCTCGCAGGCTAAATACTATAAGATCTATATGTGTCTCTTTAGTGTCGCTTTTTCGTTTCATTGAGTCTGAAATCACTCCCAACGATTCTAAAGAAGTTTTCACTTCAAAAATTTAATTTTCGCGGATTACATTTTTTCGTATTCGCGATACCGTAACACCTTGAATTAATCCTAATTTAAAAAAATCCATTTCCAAAATGACTAAAGACAACTGGGTTAAAGCCGCAGTCCTCCAGCAGGGTGGTATTCATGCAGCAGGTTCTGATGCTCCGACAGCATCCACCTCAAGTGCATCAACCGCAAATAGAATCGAGGCACTGTCAATACAGGGACTAGATGTAGCTATCCAGACAATTTTGTCGTCTCAGTTACAGGAAATAGTGAAACAATTAAATCATTCTCAGTCAGGACAAATTCCCTTTAGGGACCAGACAGCTGGCGTTCAGGATGATTGGCATGAACTAGATAAAGTGCCAGACATCGTAAAAAATCTTGACAAATTCTCAGGTAGCCGTGAAGATTTCTCAACATGGTTTACTACCGCCACACAATTGATGGAATTGTATGCCCCAATTCAGGGAACACCCAAATACTATGCAATTCTTATGACCATTCGAGGAAAAATTACAGGCCATGCCAATACACTGTTGAAAGTCTATCGCACCGCATTACATTGGGGCGCAATCTCGCAGTGTTTGTTATCTGAGTACACGGACAGACGAGATTTAAGCACTTTAGAATATCAGCTGTTTACCATGACCCAGAAGGGCACCTCCATTCATGACTTCTACTTCGCAGTTCACCAACAGATGTCGCTAATACTAGACCAAATCGAAACGATGGGTTATTCTCCCGAGACTATGGAAGCCATGGCTAAACAGGTCAGAGATAGGGCTCTAGATACCTTTATCAGAGGTCTGAACGGAGATCTCTCGAACATTCGTGACATTCGTCCACCTGTAGGACCAAAACCCCCGCAGTATGCTAAAATTAACGTGCAACCTCAACGATCATTCATACCAGCAATTCCACCCAAACCTTACAACAACAACAACAACTATTATAATCAGAAACCCATGCAAAACGTGTTCATTCCACAAAAAAATTCCCTCAATCTAATAACCCCGTATTTTTCAACGTACCACCGAGACCATTTGCCCCGAAACCTCAGCCGGCACCAACTCCAATGGATGTCGACGGATCTATTTTAACCAAAAAAGTTAACTACATGAACAAACCGAATGTTAATTTGCCACAACAGTTTGCTCTCAAGAGAGTCAACCAGTCCACCGCAAATTTTCCCAATAAAGTGCAGAGGCAATTCCATATCGAAACCGGTATGTCAGGTGAACAATATATCACCATACCGCCTCAAGAAGAGCATTACTCCGATATGTCCGATTATCAGGCTGCTTATCAGACCAAAAAGACCTTTTGAATCAGTCCCTATTCTGAGGTTCAACAATATCAACAGCAGGAGCAATATTTACCTCACAAGGAGACAACTCAGAGTTATCCCACAGAACAAAGAGGAAACCAGACCACAATCGCAGGAGCCTCAACAACCACAAATCGAGGACCCTTTTGGCCCGTACTTTGTTGTCCGGGACAAAGACGGAACCTCATACAATTTTTTAATAGATACCGGCTCAACAAGAACTATGTCCAACCAGAAATAGCAAAAAATATCAAAACGAATGAACACAAGTTTTACGCGAACACCGTAAGCGGTCGCATTTTAATAACCAGCCATATCCATTTGGGTTTATTTAACGAACCGAATAAACCAATAACATTCTTCCTATTACCTAATCTGAATCCGTTCCATGGAATTCTAGGTAATGACTCACTAAGAGAGTTAAACGCTATCATTGATGTAGGGAAAGATCTACTATACGTCAACAACTCTCATGTTGTTAAAGTGAAGCAGATGCGAGCCCATCAGGTCCATACCGTCAAATCAGATGAGCTCACTAATCAGCAGAAATTAGGATTAAAGGCGCTCCAAGAGGAGTACAAATCGCTATTCGCGGACCCAAATAAAAAATTGACTTATGCTACTAATGTCCAAGGAGAAATCCGCACGACAACAGACACTCCAGTCTACACCAAGCATTACCCATATCCAGCCTCTCTAAGAGAAGTAGTAGAAGACCAGCTACAAGAATTATTACGAGATGGTATAATACGACCCTCACGGTCGCCCTATAATTCCCCTGTGTGGATAGCCCTAAAAAGAGTGACAGCCTTGGGAATAAGCAATATAGGATGGTCATAGATTATAGAAAGCTCAATGCAGTTACAGTTTCGATAGGTATCCTATCCCCGAAATCGGAGAAATGGTTGCTCAGTTGGGCAACAATAAGTATTTCTCTGTTCTTGATCTAAAGAGCGGATTTCATCAGATTTCCCTTAAGGAATCTGATATTGAAAAAACGGCATTCGCCGTGAATGGAGGGAAATACGAGTTTACGAGACTCCCCTTCGGCCTAAAGAATTCCCCATCAATATTCCAAAGAGCTCTCGATGATATTTTAAGAGATCTCATTGGAAAGATCTGTTACGTCTACATCGACGACATAATAATATTCAGTAAATCAGAGGAAGAGCATTTCCGACATCTAGCTTTGGTATTTTCTACCTTGTCCAAGGCAAATATGAAGGTCCAAGTAGATAAATGCAAATTCCTAAGACATAGCGTTGACTTACTAGGCGTAGTAATTTCAAGGGAAGGAGTTAAAACCAATCCAGAGAAAATCCAAGCCATTAAAAAGTTCCCTATACCAAAGAACCTAAAACAACAAAGGTCCTTCCTGGATAGCTATTAAAGAAGATTATCAAGATTTGCTAAATTAGCTAGACCCTTGACTGCGTTATTGAGAGGAGAACATGGCAGAGCCAAGAAAAATGTCTCAAGCAAGATCGAAATCCGATTCGGTGAAGCTGAAATCGATGCCTTCGAGAAAGTAAAAAATGCATTAGTGTCACAAGACGTTATGCTAGCATACCCTGACTTTAAACAAGAGTTCCATCTGACCACCGATGCCTCAAACATCGCACTAGGAGCTTCTCTAGAACAGAATGGGAGACCCATTACATTTCTTTCCCGTGCGTTATCCAAAGCTGAAGAAAACTATGCCACAAATGAAAGAGAAATGCTAGCAATAGTATGGGCATTGGATAAGCTAAGAATGTATGTATACGGCAAGTCCAAGGTGATCATCTACACCGACCACCAGACTCTCACTTATGCTCACAGCCCAAAAAATAACAACATAAAGCTGAAGAAATGGAAAAGTTACCTGGAGGAATACAACTACGAGTTGAAATATAAACCGGGTAGCTCAAATGACGTAGCAGACGCACTCTCTAGAAACCCTACTAACATAAATGCTAGTAGTACGTCAGCTACAGTCCACAGTGATGAAAGCTCAGGGCATGAACTCATTCCAGCAATGGAAGTACCCATCAATGTCTTTAAAAACCAATTGTTTATCCTCACTGGTGATAACAAATCCACCACCTTCGAAATACCATTCCCCACATACCACAGACACACAATAGTGAGAAGTAATTATTCCGAAGACGATCTTGTAACTATTCTAAAAGAAAAAATGGATCCGAGAATAGTAAATGGTATTTTCACTTCCGAAAGTATCATGGGTAAAAGTCAAAAATTTTTCCGGAGCATTTTAGGAATTACAAGGCAAGATTCACACAAATCCAAACTGTAGATGTCCATGATCAGACCCAAGAACAAGAAATCATAATTAAAGAACACCTTAGAGCACATAGAAATTCCATCGAAAATAAAAAGCAAATTTTATCTGAGTATTTTTTCCCAGGTATGAAGAAAAAAGTAGAAGCAATAGTAAACTCTTGCCAAACATGTAAACTCTCGAAGTATCAAAGACACCCTCCGAATCAAGAAATACAACCAACCCTATTCCGACATATCCAGGCGAAATAATCCATATAGATTTATATTCCACCCAAAATAAGATAATTTTAACAGCCGTAGACAAATTTTCCAAGTATGCGCAAGTTAAACTCGTAAACTCAAAAGCAGCAGAACATCTTAAAGTGCCCTTACGTGAGTTATTGATAGCCTTCGGTATGACGAAAACCGTGGTAATGGATAACGAAAAAGCTTTAAATTCTGCATCAATAAAATTTCTTTTAAATAATCAGTTAGGGATACAAGTCCACACTACCCCACCTTATACTTCATCCAGCAACGGCCAAATAGAAAGATTCCATTTCACATATACGGAAATAATGAGATGCTTGAAGTTAGACACCCAGAAATGGAATTTGAGGATTTGATATTCAAGGCTGTAGATGAATACAATAAAACAATCCACAGTACAACCAATAAAAAGCCAATAGAAGCATTTTTCGCAACAAATTTAATCCATACACCAGAAAAATTAGCACTCGAAAGGGAAAAGATTTCAGAAAACATCTTAAAGAAACAAAACAAAGACCTAGGGTATCAAAACAAAACAAAAAAACCCATAAAAATTTACGATCCAGGTGAAATCGTCTACGTTAGGATTAATAAACTATTGGGTTCGAAACTAACGTCTAGATACAAAAAGAAATAGTAGCCGAAGATCTTAATACCAAAATTAAAACCAGGTCAGGCAGGATAGTTCATAAAAACCACTTGAAATATTGATAAACATCCTCTTCCGACAGATTGCTTATGTTACCACTTTGCTGGGGTCACACAACCATATTAGACTACACTAAGTCAAGAGTGGTCATGTTGGAAACTGGGTTAGCCGCGCGCCATAATGTCCTTTAAAATCGTCCATGTCATCGAACTAGAAAAATATCAAATGTCCATATCCGTTTTAAAAGAAGTCGTCAAAAATTCGACAAACCTAAGTCCGTATCAGCCTTTTTTGGCCTATGAGATAACGCGGATACAGAATGAACTGAGGAGGCTTCAGCCGATGCAGTTTAGAAACAAAAGATCGCTTGATATACTTGGCACGGCGTGGAAATGGTTAGCGGGCACACCTGATCACGAAGATCATATGATTGTGGTAGATAAGATCAATGAACAATTGGTAAACAATAATCGGCAGGTCGTAATTAATAATCTAATAGAAAATAAGATAAACGATTTAATTAAGATAACCAATACCATATTAATTAGAGGTACACCCGAATCTATCAATAAGTCAAAAGAAATTGAAATAACCAAATTTAAATTGAGTCTCCTAAGAGAAGAAATAACAAATATTATCTATGCAATCGATTGGGCCAAGGCCAATACAGTAAATTCACTAATATTATCCTCTACCGAAATAGATTTCATCGAAACAATTAAAGAAGAAAGTTTAACATTTATAAACATTGAAGAATTAATAGAGTTTGCTGAGGTCAGTGTAGCCTCAGATGGTAAATCACTCCTTTATATTGTTAGCCTTTCCAGAGTAATTAATGAAATTTGTAAACAAATCCTAGCAATACCAATTAAATATCAAAAATTTATAGAAGAAATAGACTATGAAAACATCATGAAATGTAACAAGAAATATTTCGGGTTAACCAATAAGAGTAATTGTAAAATTCATAATGGTAAGACAATTTGTAAACTGGAAGATCTGACTAATTTAGAAAACAGTAAATGTATAGGAGCCTACTTGCAAAGAAGGAATCCCCAATGTAAGGTCATCAACAACCAGCACGTAAAATCTCATTCGGAAATAATGCCCGGTACCTTGCTGCTGAACCAATTCCAAGGGGACATCAGCATCAATGGAGAAAACATCACCCTAGAAGGCACCTTCATAATCCAAGCGGAAAACGCGACAGTCATTATAGAAGACTCCTGGTATATTGTGAAGACACGCTTTGAAGCCGAGGTTCAACCGCCGCTGTTACAATTACTATCAAATAAGCAGCAGAGAGGTGAAAAGCTATCGCTGGAAATGATCAAGGAGTTACACATCAATAATACTAATAATCTGGAGCGTATCCAAAGAAACAACTTGATTATGTCTTCATCAAACTGGATTATTCTAACTCTTCTAGCAGCTGCGATGATAACATATTGCATCATCAAAAAATACTGCAGCCACGGAACAGGCAACCATGGTCCACCAATGGAAGTCTCAATCGGGCCTGTCCAATATGTTGTTGCGACCGAGGACGTCCGCACTTAAAGGGGGAGGAGTTAAGCACTTCTATCACAACTCATACCATAACATAGAAGCCATAAACCCAAGTCCGTCAACACATGCCCATTAACCGCATGCCCATTGGCCGACCCTATTTCATCATCACATGCAATACCCATTGGTCAACCCCACTCAATCGTCACATGCCCATTTGTCGCATTATCGCCAATCTCAAGTAACAGTCCGATCGCTAGGATAAACAATAAGCCTGCAACCCATTTTCCCAGGCCCTAGAAGAATGGTGTCGGGTTCGGTGCATACGCAGAATCACGCCACAAATTTCGGCAATAAACAAAGAATGGTCCTGAACACTTGTGTAAACAAAGAATGGTCCCACGCACTTAAAGTGGACTATTGGACTCAGCCAACGCCGCCGCCTGCGACGACGTCGATTACCCAAGCCTTCATCCAACATAATCGAACCATAGCAAATCAGTCTTGAGCCTAAGTACAAACCAACCGGTAACTTCGCTTAAACTCCGCCGAATTCGCTCACCAAAGTCAGCATCTTTCAGTTATAATTAAAATATAGGTACTGTATTGTAATAAAAGTGACTTTATAAATAAAAATTCATTTTTTTAACCCGTGAGTGAAGGAAGTGTTTAATTTATATCAGCCACGTGGGCCGACAAGAAAAATTAGCTTGTTTAAACAGTTACGTGCATCAGAATGTGTAGATATACAAGAGTACATAAAAGAATTCTCAGACCTAACGGAAAAGTTAAACGAAATAGACATGCACATTCCCGAAGATATATGTACTAACAATTGTGTTGCTGTCGGGGTTGAGCAGTTCATATGAAAACTTCGTCGTCGCGATCGAAACGCGAGAAGTATTGCCATCTCTCTCTGATTTGAAAATCAAACTTCTTGGTGAAGGAGAGAGACAGCGAATGAATTTCGATGAAAGCGAAAACGAATAGAAAAGAGCAGAAGAAGGCATACGTAAAGCATGATGCAAACAAAAAAAAAAAAATTTTTTAAGTGTGGACAGTTGGGCCACTTTATTGCTGATTGCAAAGAGAATGACAAAGGAAAACGAAATTTGGCGATTTGGTCCAGTGTACAGTGTAAACAAAAGTTTAAAGATTCGACTTGGTGTGTGGACAGTAGTGCAACTGTTCACATGTGTAGTGACAAAAATTTTTTTTACAGATTTTAAAGAACACAGAGAAAAAGTTCTACTCGCTGGAGAGAACTCGTTGCATTCACAAGGTATTGGTACTGTGTGTATCAACATAGGAAAATTCAGTGTTGACCTATTGAACGTTTTGTACGTGAAAGAATTGCAGACAAATTTCATCTCTGTGTCAAAAGCAACTGAGAAAGGCTTTGAAGTGACATTTAAAAATGGTTGGGCAATAATAAAAGACAGTCGATTTGGCCATTTGAACTTTACAAGTATGCAAAAATGTCGAAAAATGAAATGGTGCATGGCCTAAAGATCAAAGAAAATAATCTAGAAGGAAAAATTGAGGCGTGTACTACGTGCGCGAAAAGTAAAATATCTGTAAAGAAATTTCCCAAAGTATCGGAAAGTAGATCGAATGTGTTGTTGGGCTTAGTGCATACGGATATATGCGGTCCTATGGAAACTATATCGGCCGGTGGTGCGCGATATTTTGTGACATTTATTGCCTGAAGACGCGTGACCAATTGTTAGATTGCTTTAAAGACTTTGTTAGATTCGCGGAGAGGCAAACAGGCCAAAAGTTAAAAGAAATTCGTAGCGATAACGGGCGCGAATATTTAAGTCGTAACTTCGAATATTTCCTAAAGGAAAATGGCATTAAAAGACAATTAACGGTGCCATACACCCCACAGCACAACGGGGTAGCTGAGCGCATGAATCGGACATTGGTTGAAATGGCCAGAAGTATGTTGGTACATTCTGGAGTCAATAAGATACTGTGGGCTGAAGCGGTGAAAACAGCGGCGTATTTACGAAACAGTTCCGAGACGTTTATATAGCCCGGAGAAGAGAATGCTGATTGAGAGCAGAGATGTAATCTTCTGGAGAATGACATAACTGGATCTAGCAGTGAAGAGGGAGACATGGAGTTGTTTAAATACTATTTGCCGAGTAACCTAACGCCGATCGGTTCTGAAGACTGTGACCAAGCGGGTAACAGAGTAAATGAACTGAATCCAGATGAGCAAGAAAGAGATAACGATGCGAGCGACAACTATGAGAGCGCGGCTAGCGATCAGCTTGAAGCTGATGAAGAAAACGAAATCGGTCAACAGCCCCAAGGAGGCGAAGACGAAATCAACGAGGAGTCTGAAGGGGACTCAGAAGCTGAAATTGGTGGAAGACGAGGACCAGAGCGTTATAAGAACGGGTAAACCAGGTAGACCTCGAAAGCAGTATAATATGTTGAATATGCTAAAGGTACAAAAAGGTAAAAGTTCCATTAGGAGTTAACGAAGCCATTAATGGCGAAATGGGCAGCGAATGCATAGCATCAATGCAAAAGGAGATAGATGCACTGAAGGCAAACAATACTTGGGAATTGGTAGAATTACCTGAGGGTAAGAAAGCTATTGGCTGTAAGTGAGTTTTTGCGATTAAAGCAGACAAAAATGGGTTTGTCGAAAAGTGACTTGTCAGAGGAAGTTTATATGAAGCAGCCTAATCGATTTGTTAGCGAAGCCTATCCAGAGAGAGTTTTGAAATTGAAGAAATCGCTTTATGGCTTGAAGCAGAGTGGTAGAGAATGGAATACCAGACTAGATGAAGTGCTCAGAGAGATAAATTTTAGACCATGCATTAGTGAACCATGTGTTTATGTACGTAATGAGAGAGTAGGCTTAATATCATTGCAGTTTACGTCGATGACCTGCTGGTGGCCAGTTCCAGTAAAGATGACTTAATGGACATCAAACGATCGATCGGGAATAAGTTCGACATAGTAGATGGCGGTCAATTGAATCACTTCGGACGGAGACTGGTAATATTGCTATTGGACATCAACAATACATTAAAGAAATGTTATGATCGTGGGGAATGTCTGATTGCAAGGTACACCTCTGGAAGCAGGATATCAAGTCAAATGTGAAGACGCTTCCTGCATACCTACTGACGAGAAGAAAAGTTAGAGACCTCATAAAGAACACGAAGTGGCGGCAAAAAGAGAGTACCTAAAGGGTACAGCTGGCATGAAGCTTCACTATGAGCTGACTGGAACCCAAATCAACGAGTACGTGGATGCTGATTGGGCAAACGACACCATAGACCGAAAGTCATATACTGGATATGTTTTTGTGTATGCTGGCAGCGCAATATCATGGGAGTCCAAAAAGCAAAGTCTGGTGGCTTTAAGTAGTACTGAAGCGGAGTACATTGCATTATCTACGGCGGCAAGAGAAGCGGTGTACTTGAAGACGTTTTTGAACGAGATGGGTTTTAACGATGTTCAAACTGTTTTATTGTATTGCGATAATCAAAGTGCCCAATGTTTAACTAAAAACCCAACTCTGCATGATAGAAGCAAACACATTAATATAAAGTGTCATCATGTCAGAGAGCTTTATAAGAAAAAAGAAATAGATGTTAAGTATATATGTAGTAACGACATGATTTCTGACGTATTGACTAAGAATTTGCAAAAATGTAAACATATGAAATGTATCACTGAAATTAATTGTCATTAGTACTTAAGCATACAAGTAATTTGTTGAGAGGGAGTGTTGATAATTTGGGATTATTATCGCATCTAATAATTTGGCAACAAGATGTACTTGTAGTCTGGGCACACTAATTTTTCAGTTCGGTTAGTTGTTCTCTTTCATCGTACCATTCGGTTCACCATGTAATAGTCTCAATAAATATATATATGTACTCTACTGCGAAACTTTGTTCTAGAATTATTTGGAGTGGGTCATTTCTCATTTCTTTATAATTTTAATAAAAGGAAAAGGGGTGGAAACCCAATGTCGTTCAGCTTAGAAAGTAATAGGTTCTGATTAAGGAAATCAAACGCTTTACTGAAGTCAGTGTATATGACATCAGTTTGTTTACCATTTTTGAACCCCTTAATAATTATTGATGAAAATACAAATACACAAACCCATGCAGAAATGTCGAAGTTTTTTTATTTTTCAAAGACAAAAAGATGGGTGCACAGAGGTCTTACGTATAGAATTAACTAAATTATAAAATTGTTTAGGGTCAGAAGAAAACTGAAGCTTACACCGCTGAAGAAAATTCTTATAGCATTGTGTATTAAGCATCATGAATTTTGAACGAGCGTCTGTATACAGAGCATTCTGATGAACGACGTGTTTTTTGAAACTTCTTCTCTTCACATTTTTCAAATTCGATAACTCACGAGAGAACCAGGGAGGTTTGTTAAGCCGCTCCAGCCTATCAAGAGGTACACAAATATCAAAGAGTGCATTCAGAGTATCATAGAAAAAACGAACAGCTGAGTTCATATCTCTACAATTGTACAGATAAGACCAATCGATAGTAGTAGTAATATTTTCATTAAGGCTGGCAAAGTCAGTCTTACGAATGGACCTAGTTAGAGGTAACTCATTTGAACCAAGTAATGGTTAAAGCAAGGGCAGATCAATTTTTAAATTTAATATAGGATGAAATTTGTCTTCTGGAAGAACAAATGGTTCGATCCTAGAAACCTCACAATAAGAAGAATCCAATAGCATTTAAGACAGGATTGACTTGGGATAAATATAAGCCTAGAAGGCCATCAATAAAGTCATGTGACAAAGAGGGCAGCAACATGGTACATTCATCTGTTGGTGACCATGCTAAAGCGGGTAAATTGAAATCACCTACAACTATGAGCATGTCTTGACTGAAAACTAAAGAGAAGACAACTGAATAGCCTCTAAATGTTATAAATATACCACCATGTCTGACAGTGGTGGAATATAGGAATAAGTAATAAAAGCATTAAAAGATTTAAAATTTACTTTAACACCGACAAACTCAATCTCCTGGGTACTAGAAAATTGAATCATTTCAGATGATAAAGCAGCATCAACAGCTATCAGAACTCCACCACCTATGCAAGAAATCCGGTCACGTCTGAATATAGAAAAGTTTGTGGAAAAAACCGATGCATCAGCAATATCAGGTTTTAGCCACGTCTCTGTAAAAGCTAAAATGTTATGCTCAAGAGAAAGACTATCTACATAGAGGTTAGGAAGTTTAGATTTCAGTCCTCTAACGTTCTGGTAAGCGAATCGGTTGCCGATTTTTCTTTTTACAGTATATTCCTTAAATATTATATATTTCGGTCTAAAATCTTCTCGACATATAGTGTCGAAGATATTGGCAGAACCACTAATTTTAAAGGACGAAATGTCCGGAGAATAAGAAAATTTTAACTTCTCCACCGCAATATTCGAGACGTTAACTTTCTTCCGAATATAGGCTATTACATCATCAGATGTGACAACAGGGTCTAGCCTAGAAACAAATATATGTTTCTTTTGTGGTAGTGAAGCGTCAGCCGCAGCAGTAACGTTGGACAAGACACCCCAGCAATCAACTTGTTTACGGGGCCCTCGATACTTTTAGAACTATCGGCAATTTCCATTGGAGTGGGTAATTGCCCGGACACATCGGACACTACAATAGGCATCGTTTTTAAAAGATCATTCCCAGGTGATACCGGTAATTCCTTACTAATACCATCCACAACCGGGCTTTTAAACGATATCAATTGTTGTACATTAGGAGTGGACGGTACATAAGACCGGTCGGGGACGATAAGAGACGCTGGCGGATCTACAGATACAGAGGTCCGGGGCTAACTTCGACCGCGTCAAAGTTTGTATACCCTTGCAACTGTTTGGTAACTCTTTGCTTACCTATAGCCATCAAAGTGGAAAAACGTTTTATCTAAAAAAGCTGTTTCCAAAAGAACGTCCTACAATCTTAGCATAGCAAATAACGACGTTATTGATCAAAGTCACTGTTTTCCACCGATCGTTCCTATGGGAGCTATATGATATAGTTACCCGATCGTTATCAAATTCGGCACAGTCATTAAAAGATATATTAAACAAAGAAATATTTAATTTGAAAGCAATCACGTTAAAAATAACAAGTTTTTGACAAAAGTCACTGTTTTCGACCGATCGTTCCTATGGGAGCTATATGATATAGTCACCCGATCTTGATCAAATTTGGCATAGTCGTTTATATGTATAATAAACTTATTAATATATAATTTTACGACAATAGCTCAGAAAATAACGAAATTATTGAGAAAAGTCACTGTTCGTGACTTTACGTTTGTATGGGAGCTATATGATATAGTGGTCCGATCCGGCTGAATCCGAGATATACAACCCCTGCAGTATATACAAGCCTACATGCGTTTCAACTCTGTAGCTTTAACGGTCTAGGACGAGTTTGCGCTGATCCTGACGGACGGACAGACGGACGGACGGACGGACGGACATGGCGTTATGAACTCGTCTCGTCATACTGATCAAGAATATATATACTTTATATGGTCGGAGATGCTTCATTCTATGCGTTGCACACTTCTGACCAAAATTAATATACCCTTTTTGCAAGGGTATAATAAAAATTGTAAAGGTAAAATAATCTGTGTATAAGAATATACTGACCAGTTCTGACACAAGGGTTAATGTGCAGAGAAAGCCTTCACAACTAAAGAAATTAATAAGTAGGAATACACAAAAACAAAAACACGTATCACAGAGTCGCGGGTACGCAAAAGACGAGAGCGCAAATCAAACAAGAATAGGAAAGAGCGGGAGAGCGCGTCAAATTGAACACATGCAACAACAATTTGTACGCAAGAGCGCGAGAGTTAGTTAAAACGGTAAGGACACAAAAGCAAAAGAGATAAGCAAAACAACAACACCGCTAATGCAAGTATTGTTGTAAGTTTTGATTTATTTAAATTTAAACAAAAACACAAAAGCGAAAGCAAGAATTCGCGAAATGAAAATAAAATTCGGATGCTGAAATTATTATTAAACCGATAATGAATTTAAAAGTTATAGAAAAGTATTTAATCACGAGAAAAAAACAAAATTTGATAAGGGCAAAAAAACACGTCCGTCCTTTGTTAAATTGTATCCCGTAAATTACTCTAGTACCAAAGATGTTACCGCCGCGTTAAAAAAATATTTTGATTAATATAGCCGACCAAGAAGAGTTTATCGGACAGAGATACGTGTTTACGTCGTTTGAGTTTGCTGATTTTGTAGAAATATTGACCACATTAAAGTAGCGACTGCTGCCTCTCAAGCCAATGGACAGGTCGCGCGTGGGAATCGTGTGTTTACCCAAATGTTACGAAAGCTGTCAGAACCTCTAGCCCAAGCCGATTGGTTAATCGTGTGGATTTCGCTATCAATAACTGAGTGCAGTGTAGTACCGGTAAGACTCCGTCAATGTTGTTGTTTGTTTGCAATCAGCACCAAGGAAAAAAAAGAATTTTTTTTGGAGCGATTTGCATAAGGAAGGATTTCAGCGAATCTCAAAATAATTTTAACGTACATAAAATTTTAGTGACCATTCTTGAATGGTATTTTGAAAATATTTTTGTTTCATATAAAAAAAATTTTTTACTTTGCTTTAAACAAATTTTTTTGTGGTACTTACACCACCACACCCACTGAAACCATTGATCGAAGTAACTGATCCCGATTCCAACCATTTTCTACAACGCATCCTGAACGAGCGCTGCGGAATTCGTTCAAAATAATGTGCCGTTGCTGAATAAACTGCAAAAACAAGTATAAGAAACATTAATGCAAGCGATGGACAATAATACTGGTGGTCTATTCTTTCTGAACGCACCTGGAGGAACAGGGAAAACATTTATCATTTTATTGATTTGGGCCATTATTAGATCAAGATGTGACATACTTTGGCGTTAGCATCATCTGGAATTGCGGTGACTCTTCTAAATGGCGGTCTGGTACTGTACATTCTGCACTTAAGTTGCCATTCAATTTAAACACAATTGATACTCCAACATGCAATATATCCCGATCCAGTGCAATGGGAAAATGTTGATGCAATGCAAGCTTATTGTTTGTGATGAGTGCACAATGGCACATAAGAAATCACTTGATGTACTTAACTTCACACTGAAGGATCTTCGCCGAAATAACAACATCTTTGGCAATTTGATGATATTGTTGGGCGGCGATTTCAGGCAGACGTTGCCAGGATTAACGGTGGATCGCCTGCAGATGAATTGAATGCTTTCCTGAAGGCATCACTTTTGTGGGTTAACGTAAAAACATTATCGCAAACCACTAATATGAGAGTTCAACTTCAAGTCCTGCACAATTTTCCAAACAATTGTTAGGTGTTGGAAATGGAAAAGTCCCGGTTGATGCGACAACTGGATTAATTACTCTTACCAACGACTTTTGCCGATTTGTAGAATCTCAATTAGCTCTTATTGAAAATGTTTTCCCAAACAGTGAGAATTATTAGAATTATTCTTGTTTAAGTCAACGAGCAATTCCCGCCGCAAAGAATAAAGATGTACACGCACTTAAATGCACCATTCAATCAAAACTCGATTACGATTTTGTGACATTCAAATCCGTTGATTCCATAACAAATCCCGATGATGTAGTAAATTATCCAAGTTTTTGAACTCTCTGGAGTTACCAAGATTTCCACCACATAACTTGCAACTCAAAGTTGCTTCAGTTATTATCATGTTGCGAAATTTAAATCCACCGTGACTTTGCATGGTACTCGGCTTGCGGTGAAAAGACTTGTGAGGAACATAATTTTGACAATAATGCTCCACACAACAAACATGAAACCAACAAGGAGTAACACACAGGAAACATACGCAAGACACGGATTCGTGATGCCTGGCAACATGTTGTAAAGAGTGATTAGCATGGCTTTAAAACCTTTGGCCCTAGTCGTTTTCGATTCGCTAGACATTCATTATAATCTTGATGTTTATTATACCCTTGCAAAAAGGGTATATTAATTTTGGTCAGAAGTGTGCAACGCATAGAAGGAAGCATCTCCGACCATATAAAGTGTATATATTATTGATCAGCATGACGAGACGAGTTCAAATAGCCATGTTCGTCCGTCCGTCCGTCCGTCCGTCCGTCCGTCCCTCCGTCTGGATCAACGCAAACTCCTCCTAGACCGTAAGAGCTACAGAGCTGAAATTTTGCATGTAGGCTTGTATATACTGCAGGCGTTGTATATCTCGGACTCAGCCGGATCGGACCAGTATATCATATAGCTCCCATACAAACGGCAAAGTCACGAACAGTGACTTTTCTCAATAACTTCATTATTTTCTGAGCTATTGTCGTGAAATTTAATATTGTTAAGTTAATTACACATATTAACTACTATGCAAAATTTGATCAAGATCGGGTGACTATATCATATAGCTCCCAAAGGAACGATCTTTCGAAAACAGTGACTTTCCTCAATAACATCGTTACTTTTGACGCGATTGCTTTCAAATTAATTATTTGTTAGTTTAATATATCTGTTAATGACTGTGCCGAATTTGATAAAGATCGGGTGACTATATCATATAGCTCCCATAGGAACGATCGGTGGAAAACAGTGACTTTGATCAATATCTTCGTTATTTCCTATGCTAAGATTGTAGGCCGTTCTTTCGCAAACTTTAGCCTTTTTAGAAAAAACGTTTTTCCATTTTGATGGCTATAGGTAAGGAAAGAGTTACCAAAAAAGTTGCAAGGGTATACAAACTTTGACCGGCCCTCTGGTTTTCTTTTCCTTTAGCTTTTGCTCGTGCCGATCTTCTGTGTTTGCGTGTGATCGGTGCTCTTCAGGTACTCCAAGCAATCTTCTCCAAGCGGACCCGCGCGTTTACCTGGACCTCCGTTAGGAGTAGCTCTATCTTTTGGATGTTGCCCTCTCGCTACAGGGCTTAGTTGGTTTAAACGTTCGGCTAGCACATTTTTAGTGCCAGTATCAGATTTGTAACTGAGACTTTGAAAAGTCATCAGGATTTATTGAATCCATTGTTTTTTAATATTTTTTCTTATCTCAATTATAGCTCTTCCACTGTATTTTCACTGGGTTAACTATGACCACTTCTCTCATTCTTTTTATTTAATTCTCTCTGTTCTGTTCTAACAAGTGAGACAGCACACTTCTCTTACTGTACCACTGCATAAAACTTAAAATTAAGTTGTAACAAAGAAAAGAGTAAGATATACTTAATTCTAAACACATTGCACTGAGGGAAAGAGTAAGATATACTTAATACTAATACATATTGCTTCTGGCAGTAAGGATCACCTGATCTTCTTTATGACGACTATTGGTTCTCGTATTATAGCTGTGTGTACTGTTGTCATTCTTAGCGTTTTTCAATTTACTTATTTCTTTGCTTAACATACTGATCTTTTGCGATAACAGAATTTTCATTTACATTTATTTGTTCATTCGTATTTTGATCTTTGACAAATTGAACCATAGCTTCATATTTGCTATTGACCAAATTCGTCGTCACTTACAACGTATCGATCATTTTCGAGGCACTTAACGATTTTTGAAGAGGAGTTCAGCACCGCAAAAACTGAAAGCCCAACTTCATCACTTGAATTCAAAATATGAACTGATTTTATTAACAAACGTCTTGTGTACATCAAAGAATTCTTATACTCTAAGAGGCGACAATTGTTCTTAAAAATGCTTACTCTAATGTTTATATTAATGCTTGTTTATATCATGCACAGCGTTGGCGACTTGATAATGCGCCGTTCTTAAAATCTTGAGCGCTTTCCAACAGAGTGTGGACGCATGTTTTGTTTATTTCTTTGTTCAATCTGATTTGGTGAAGCCATTTCAGATGAACGCGATGTTTATTCTTAAACATTCTGCGAAGGGCCGCCAAATGCGACGTTTAGGAATTGCCGTCTAATCTTAAGTTGTCTTATACAAATTATTAATAATATTAAAATTAGTAAGATAACTAATATTAAGGAAACATGACCGGTTACATGATGGAAGTTTAAACCTAGTAATTCAATATGATGATATGATGTTCCTTTAATGCTTGTAGCTGGTTTCCTACTTTCTCCAATTCTGCTGAATGGTTTACTATATTTGCTTCTACTGGATTCCAAATTATATTTGCTATGTTACTAATATTGCCCACGTGCGCCGTTTTAATGGCTATATACGACTCTGACTGTATGCTATGATGAGCCACTATAACTTTATCTTCTGTCCTAGCTGTGCAGCCTGATCTGAGGCTCAAAATTCCTTGCTCTGGTATAGCCATTATCTCTTGCTGTTCGTTACCGCATTGGACTCTAGCGTTAGTTCTAGGTGGAAGCTTAAATAACCAACTCCTGCTACTGTCTAATTCTACCCAGTAAGACCTTGTTTCCATAATCGTTGTGTATATGCAGTTAGATTTGGTATTTTGTTTAAGAGCTGTCAGTTCACAGACATTATCATTGGCACTACTCCATGGCCAACTTCCTTCACATGTTCTCCTATGCGACTGCCAGTTCAGACATTTTTGCAATGCTGATTCGGACATTAAATGATACGAATCTATTTCAAAATTATAAATTAAGTACTGGCTGTCTATACGGACCATTACCATTTGGTTATTGTTTAATCGTACAGGCAGTGGCATAACTTTATAGAGAAAAGACGGATGTCTACCAAAAAGTGGTATTTTTGCATTAATAATTAGTTTTCTGTCAATAAAAATACCTTTTGCCGTCAACAGAGTGTATACATCTTTTAATTCAGTACCTGTTATTTTACCTAGTAATACTAATGTTTCGGACAACTTGTCGTTAATTTTTGTTATTTCTAACTTCATCTGGCTTGGTTTTAAAATGTTAGGGTTCAACCTACCATGGTTAATGTCTATTAAAAGATTTATAACTTCTGTTTGAATTTTTTCACATTCATCGATCACGGAACTCAGTTGCCTTACAATCATGAAGAATTGCATGGATTCTCTATATACGTAATAGCTTTATTTTAGTACTTCTGTCATATTTTCAATCCGGTTGTTCATGTTGCGAAAGTTTACATTTATTTCGTCTATAGTTGTCTTAAGAATGTTTGCCGTAGAGTCCACTATTGATGTCTGCCTTTCTTCTAGGTGTTTCAAATTTTGCTGATTTGTCAGTAAATTTCTCATGTTTTCTTCCATCTGTACTCTGTCATCTGCATCCATGATGCCGAATAATATGTGGTACAATGAACCCATGAATTCAAACGGTGCGCGCTTGCTTCTTGGCTTATTCTGACTCATAAACAATCTATTATTATCTTTACCGTTATTCCTTTTACCATGTTGTCTAATACGAAATGACACTGGTCTTCAAAATTATATAACTTTTGACATAAATCCCTCATTTTAGGAATCAACCTGTCGCCTTTATTAAGCATTTCAAAATATGCCGACATGTCATAGTACACTACTAGATCCCACGAGGACGCTACTACTTCCACCTCACCCATTGGATCTAAGTACAACGCAGCTGTTGCGTTTAGTTCTTTTACCGTAATTTTTGGTCTATTATCTTTAATGCTTGCTGCATTCCAAAGTTGGATAGATTACAGAATCTGGTACTTTTCCGATATCGCTTCTCCTCAACGTCTTCGGATGATTTTACCCCAAGGCCTTGTAATTGACCCTTCCTGCAATTTGACTTTTACCACTCTTACTTTATCGTCCCTGCCTTTGTGAATTTCCTCAATCTTGCCCAGAGGCCACCTGGCTGGGTGACAATTCTCATCTTTAATCAGTACGACCTGTCCATTCTCTAAATTTTCTGTGGTTCGTCGCCACTTATTCCTTTGCTGGAGAGTATATAGATATTCGTCTTTCCATTTCAACCAGAAATTAACATTGCTAACATCATTACGGTTCCTGCTTTGGACAGATGACCGAATCTGTTACTTTTCCGATATCGATTCTCTTTTTCTAATACAGACTCGGACAATTTTTAACGGAATCTTTTTTTACATTATTTTTTAAATTATCTTTATCTATTTCTACCATTGCCATTGGAACACTCCTTTTTTGTACTGGCTCTGGGATATATAATTTTCTTCCCCAGTTTTTACTTTACCTCCAATGTGAGGTCCTGCCGGGGGCCATAAATTTATTTTTTGAGTTTTGTTGTTGAGTTTGTTTGGCATTGTATTTTTTTTATTTTGACATTTGCCTTTTTTGTTCTCCCAACGTTCTTTAAAACCTGTAACATCTATTGTCGTTGCCACTACAGATTTATTCTGATTTGATTTGGAGCATCCCGAGACGATCCAACCAAATTGAGTGTTTTGACCTAGCAGGCCATCAATTTTTGTAATTCCTCCTTTTAAGATTTGCGTATATACGCTTACCCGGTTTATTAAAGGTAGGGTCAGCTAGCACGTAAGTTTGCCATTTTGACATATCCACGTTTGCTATTTTTAATGGAAGAGCTTTCATTAACTTTGGTAACACAATTGCCTCTACCTTAAGATGTCTTTTCCAGGGATATCGCGTCTTTACATCTATTTTTACCTTATATTTTGATTTTTTGGCTTTTATTGAGGACACGCCACTTATTTCTGTATTTTGTTCAATTTTAGGTAAGTTTAATATTCGAGCGGCCTCTTCGGACAAAATGGTGCTCTGTGAACCACAATCAATAAGGGCTCTTAGAGTCTTATATCCCCCATTTACATTATTTACTTGTATTACAGCTGTGGCCAACAGTGTTGGTTGTGCCGTTACACAAGTATTAATACTCTCCTGTTTTTCTTCAAAATGGAGTAAGGTATGGTGTCCTTTACTGCACAATGAACAGAATGATTCAAGCATCTTGTGCATAGCTGTACTTTTTTGGCTGTTTCATACCTTTCTGTAGGTGTCAATCCTTTAAACTTATAGCACTTATACGCTTTATGCCCGGCAATTTTGCAAATCGGACATTTAGCTTCGAATTCCGCATAATTTAAAACAGTTTGTAGCGGTTTTTTATCTTCTTTGCTCATGCCACTTAACGAGCAATATCTTTGCTCCAAGTATTCCATGACATCAGATAGCGTTTGAATTTCCCTTGTTTTTCTAATTTGGCTATCATACAATTTTAGAGCCTCTCTATCAAATTTTCGAAGTATGTGTTGAGCGAATATTACGTCAACTTCATCGGATAAATTTGCTTTTATTTTAATTAAGTGTATTGACTCATTAACTATGTCAATCACTCCTTTTACACTTTTTGCGGATTCATTGTTGATCATCGGTAAATCAACGATCCGATTTAACTGCTCGGAAAATACCCTCCGATTATTTTCATACCGCTTGGTTAACAGTTCCCAAGCAGCACTATAGTTGTCAGCTGACAACAGATGAGCTACCATGCTCCTTGCTTCCCCTTTTAACGCGGATTTTAAATAATTAAACTTGAGAGCAAGACTTAAATCTTCTCTTTTTTCAATTAATTCTGTAAATAACTCCACAAACAGGACCTGAATCTTTGGCAACACCGGTAGTTCGCCTCTCACGGTAACATTCTCACTCTTACAATTTTCCCTTTTGTTCATTTTCATTTCTAGCATTGACAATGAATTTCGAACATCAAATTGTAAATCATCCGTAATATTCTTAAATTTTGCATCATTTGTTAATACTTGACATGCCTGTACTTTCTCCCATGAATAGTTAATTTTATTAATATATAATATCCATGTCCCATTGCCTGTTGACTTCAACTCTACTACCTCCAAATATTCCTGGAGCTGTCAGACTCTATCCATAAATATCTCCTGGTTAACCTTAGGGTTTTCATTACTGGATGTCGCATTCCCGCGCGCCTCTCCTATGCTATGATCAACTATCTCTGACATGTTTGCCTCCGCTTCAACGCACACTGACTTACTAGTGCGTGGTTTTTCTGCCTCTCCTATGGCTATAATTTTGGCAACTATCGTTAATGCTTCTTCATGTATTTTATTTCTGAAGTAATCATGATCGAAATTTGGAGCAGTTTGGATCAATTTTTTGTTATTAGGTATCCATTGATTCCTTTTCTGTTTTACTTCCTCTACAACTTTGCTAGTTATGTTTGTAGGATCTAGTGCTTCTAACTGCCTTAACATGGTATGTAACTCTGCCTGCTTCTCCAACACTATTGCAGCCTTATTAGTGAACATTTTAACTTATGCGTATATTTGGATTATATAATGATAATAATAAAATATGAAGTACTTATGACTATTTTAATTTATTTCTTATCTGATGATCCTGTTCGCTGCTGCTTGTCCGCCAATGGGTAGAGTTCGCCGTTTTTTATTTTTTATTGTTTCGTCGCTCAGCTGCAGTTGTCCAGGGCCTATGGGCTCAGGCGGTACCGGTGCCGGACATCGCACCAGAATTTCTTATACTGCCACTGCACGTTCTTCAGTTTCTTCTTTGCAGCTATGTATCTTGTTGCTCTGCTGCTGTTGTCCAGGGCCTATGGGCTCAGGCGGTACCAGTGCCGGTCATCACACCAGACTTCCTTCTATTGGCAATGTATGTTCTTCAGCGGCCTCTCCTTTGCAACTTTCTTGTTGCTCTGCTGCTGTTGGTAGTTGCCGACTTGCAACTACATATAGTTCACTTTTTTCGATATTAGGGCTTCGAATACGCCACACATTTATATATTTTATATTGTTTTTCTTTCACTTTGTATATATCTGGGCTTCGAATTAGCCACACACCAACTTTATATTTTTATATTTTTTTCTTTCACTTTATATATATCTGGGCTTCGAATTAGCCACACACCAACTTTATATTTTTATATTTTTTTTTCTTTCACTTTATCTGGGCTTCGAATTAGCCACACACCAATTTTATATCGTCAGTTTTTTTTTTTACCGCCGCCGAAATTATTGCAGTTGCTCGACTAGCCAAACTGCCTTTATATACTCGGTCGCACGCACTTTTTATTTATTAAGCAATATTTTGCTTTTATATTACTGTCTCTTACCACTGTTGGAGGAAAACAAGAGTGTTTTATTTTGCTACCTTTATCCGATCTTATCATAAGAATTCAGACCTTAAGGAGCTGATTCATTCTCTGAGTCTCTTACCACTGGTGGGGGAAAACTACGGAGTTCCTTATTATCGAAGGGCCAAAATGAAGTGGAGTTCAGCACCGCAATAACTGAAAGCCCAACTTCATAACTTGAATTCAAAATATGAACTGATTTTATTAACAAACGTCTTGTGTACATCAAAGAATTCTTATACTCTAAGAGGCGACAATTGTTCTTAAAAATGCTTACTCTAATGTTTATATTAATGCTTGTTTATATCATGCACAGCGTTGGCGACTTGATATTGCGCCGTTCTTAAAATCTTGAGCGCTTTCCCACAGAGTGTGGACGCATGTTTTGTTTATTTCTTTGTTCAATCTGATTTGGTGAAGCCATTTCAGATGAACGCGATGTTTATTCTTAAACAATTTTAAAAGGCCCTTTGAATCTCGACTCTAATTTTTTTTGGATATACCTTTGTAAGTGTCAAAATTTTTAACTACCATAAGTCGCGTTCGCGAATTTCCGCACACATGTTGCAGGGGCATTTCTGTCACAGACCTCCCTCCCGACCAAAAATTATATGCCAGGGCAATGATTTCTTTCAAAACGGAACTCCATTCGATCCGTAAACGGAGCTGCCAACTTTCCTCCGTTAATTTATGTTCAAATGAAACCATTTGTACAGAGACCATGTTGTGTGGCATTTGGGACAATTACAACTATAATTGGCAACTAAATTGCTTCCAATAGTTTCCGTGCCTTTCTCATAAATCGACAAAAAAACCCTAAAGCTCTGTATTTTCTTTGTTTAAAGTTGGTATTTGAAACTTTATAAATTTTTGTATAAATATACATATTTAAGCGACTTGCAACTTGAGTGAAAAACTGTGATTCCATAATATTATCGCAAAATTATTATCGAAAGTTTTTATCATCCCTTAACATTACCCAATAGACAAGTGAATCTGTTATCTGATTTCTTCGTTATGGACTGAAGAAGTCGCTTGGAACATTATTAAATATTAAAACCCTGCAAATAACACGTCATATTTTTAAGGACCAGAAAACATAACGCTATTCAACTGCATCTCAAGGTAATATAGATGAGATATATGTCATCAATAACCGTTGCACTTTTTGTTTTAAAATAAATAATTACTTCTTGGGGGAATGCAAAGCTACACTTATGCCTTCAATTCCCTTAAAATTCAACAAGTTATTATATCATACAGATTTTAGCAAGCGGTGCTAGTCGTTCGACATTGTAAAAAAAAAAACTTTCCGAAAAAAAAGTAAAAAAAAAAATTCAATTTCGTAGTAAAAAAAAAAAGTGTGAAAAAAATGCAAAGTAAACAAAATTCAGCGCCAAGGTCGTCGCACAAGTCCTTGGTAGATTTTCAACCAAAATTTTTGGATTTTAAAGATATCGAGAATGAAAGTCAACCACAAAAAAGATTCTACTATCAATGCAAACTGAAGCGGGTAAATCAATGGTTCAGAATATGGTTGCATCGGCCGCCAAAAAGGTAAACAGCAACATTACCTCGCCTTCAAAGGAGAAAGAACCAGAATTGCTGCTGTTCCCATCGAGATCAAGCCTGGTGGCTCCAAATTTGCCGCTTGCTTCAGGAACTAATATAAGTGGAAAGACGACAAATTCAACAAATGTTTTACGAAAACGCGACTATAATCAGGCCTTCAATCAAGTAAAGTCCTTTAATGATAATGAGAAAATGAATGAGACTGTGAGTTATTTAAATAATTGGCCCATTCATGACGACACAAATAAAGAGAATCAAGAAGGTAACAATTATGGAAAACCACCCGTAGATTTCTTTAATACTGAGTCAAATTTTAAGCCAAATGATTCGATTTCAAAACCTAACATTTTTGATGCTAGGCAAGAAATTAAAAGAGAAATTCTGCACAGAAGCGAGGACAACAGTAGTTGTTTATATGTCGACTATAAACCCAATTCGGATAACCAAGGAAAACCAGAAATTAGTTTTAATTTTACATTTGATAATCTGAATAATGATATAAAGCAGGGATTGAAAATGCAATGCTACGTCGGAGTTTTTTTTTTGCTCCCGCTACTGCTCTGATTTCGAAGGGCTACGTAGCATAGCAGAGAGCACGAACGGAAAACGATTGCTCTGAGTCAAATTTTAAGCCAAATGATTCGATTTCAAAACCTAACATTTTTGATGCATGGCAAGAAATTAAAAGAGAAATTCTGCACAGAAGCGAGGACAACAGTAGTTGTTTATATGTCGA
Source organism: Drosophila willistoni (assembly GCF_018902025.1). Lineage (NCBI taxonomy): Eukaryota > Metazoa > Arthropoda > Insecta > Diptera > Drosophilidae > Drosophila > Drosophila willistoni. The sequence goes on along the minus strand of NW_025814551.1, from coordinate 218,223 downwards.
TAATAAACCCAATTCGGATTCTGGTTCTCCTTGATTAACCAGAAATTAGTTTTAATTTTACATTTGATAATCTGAATAATGATATAAAGCAGGGATTGAAAATGCTATGCTACGTCGGAGTTTTTTTTTTTTGCTCCCGCTACTGCTCTGATTTCGAAGGGCTACGTAGCATAGCAGAGAGCACGAACGGAAAACGATTGCTCTTCTGCTCTGCTCCGTAGCATACATCGTCGGAGCACAGAGCAATAGCAAGAGCAAAAAATTTTCGATACGCTATTCGTAGTTATACCAATAGCACAAGCATTAAAAGCGATATGAGAGCGGTGCAAACAAAATAAATTTTTGTGCTACTGCTACGGAGCTTTTCCTTTTCTGTTGCTCTCGTAGCAAGGTAGAGATAATAGAGAGAAAAGTTCGATAACAAAAGGTGATCGCAAATGTTTTAAGTGTGGTGATCCTTCACACATGATGAGAGACTGTAACAAGAAAACGTTTACTTGTTTTAAATGTGGCAAAACAGGCCATCGCTCATTTGAATGTAAGGAAAAAGATACCACCAAAGTTGAAAGTACCAATGTTGTAGATGATAAATTAGTAAAAGCATCAGGTAAATTTACTGATTCGGGTTTGGAGTTGAAAGAAGTAACTTATAAGTCGATTAAGTTCAACGGTCTAATTGATACAGGAGCAAATTTGAGTCTCATACGTAAAAGCGTGTTTGTCGAGCTTGGAATTAAATCATTAACAGGATATTCGAAGAGCCTTACAGGCATTGGTGGAAGTCATGTGATGACCTTTGGTAGTTTTAGCATAAGTGTCAAGATGGCATTGAGATGGAAGTCGAGTTTCATATCGTTCCTGATGAAGACATGGCATATGAGGCAATTTTGAGTAGAACCATATTAGATCATGTCGATTTGGTTGTTACAAAGAAAGGTACCAAGTTTATGAGCATCAAGAGAAAAGAATCACTGTGTAAAACAAATAAATCTTGTGCTGAGTTGTTTAAGGAATTTGAAAGTATGTGTATGCACAGTGCAGAACAGAATGAAGTGGAAATCAAGAGTGACTTTTCGCATATCAGTACAGAAATCGCTAGTGAAGTCAAGAAGTTGATTAAAAGTTACAAACCTATTAGAAATACAAACACTCCTATCGAAATGAAGATTGTACTAACAGATGAGTTGCCAGTTTATCAGCATCCAAGGCGTCTAGCAGAGTCTGATCAGAAAATTGTTGATAGTACAGTACAAGAATGGTTGGAGGAGAAGATAATAAGGCCAAGTTTTTCCGAATATGCTTCGCCTGTTGTACTTGTAACAAAGAAGAATGGGAAAAAGCGTTTGTGCTGCGATTACAGAAAGCTAAATGAGAAAGTGGTCCGAGATAATTTTCCTATGCCACAGATGGATACCGTATTAGAAAAACTTCAAAGTGCGTTAGTTTATACTACTCTAGATCTAACAAACGGGTTTTTCCATGTTCCTGTTGAGGAAAAATCTCAGAAGTACACAGCATTCGTAACTCAGAATGGTCAGTATGAATTCCTATATGTACCATTCGGAATATCCAACTCTCCAGCAGTTTTTACAAGATTTATAATGGCAGTAATGAGAGAATCAGTGAAGAATGGAGATGCAGTGGTGTATATGGACGATATAATTATACCAAGTGTTAACGTGAATGATGGTCTAATTAAACTTAAAAGAGTGTTGAAGATAGCTGCGGAAAATGGGTTGAGAATAAACTGGGAGAAATGTCAGATACTGCAAAGTAAAGTAAATTTTTTGGGCTATATAGTTGAAAATGAAAGTATTCAGCCAAGTAAGGAGAAGACTGATGCTGTTTCAAGATTCCCGATCCCACAAGACAAGAAGTCAGTTCAACGATTTTTGGGGTTAACATCGTATTTCCGTAGATTTAACGAAGGATACGCAGTAACAGCTAAGCCCTTGACTGACATTTTGCGAAAAGACAAAAAGTTTGAGTTTAAAGAATTGCAAATGGTAGCGTTTGAGCAATTGAAGTTAGCATTGATCAAAGGTCCCGTTTTAAAGTTATACAATCCTAAGCTAGAGACTGAGATTCACACTGATGCCTCGAAACACGGTTTCGGAGCTGCGCTTTTACAGAAAGATTCAGAGATGGTTTATTTCATCCGGTACAATATATGAGTCGGAAAACTAAACCTTGTGAAGAGAAGTATGATTCGTATGAACTTGAGGTTTTAGCAGTTATTGGAGCATTAATAAAGTGGCGTGTATATGTGCTAGGATTGAGATTTAAGATTGTTACAGATTGTAATGCGTTCACGACAAGATTTCGACTATCAGATCGAACATCGTTCAGGTTCAAAGATGCGGCATGTGGATGCTTTGAGCCGTTTGTCTTCTTTTCTGCTAATCGACACCATAACCCATAGATTGAGGGAAGCACAGTTGTCAGATGATTGGACTAAATTTATCAGGAGTTTAGTTCAGGAGAAGGGATATGAAGATTTTTACATTGAAAATGAAATATTGTTAAAAGACCCCAATCAAGAACTTATTGTCGTTCCCTCGCAGATGGAAAAAGAAATAATACAGATTGCACACAAACAAGGACATTTTGGAGCTAGAAAGACTCAGGATATCGTTGAAAAATTGTATTATATTCCAAAATTAAAAGAAAAGGTAGCCCGTGTTGTTGAGTGTTGCGTGGAATGTCTTATTGTTAATGCCAAAACCGGTAAAAAGGAAGGATATTTGATGCCAATAAGCAAAGGAGATCAGCCATTGACGACATATCACATTGATCACGTTGGCCCGATGGAGTCACAACAAAGCGTTACAATCATATACTTGTTATTGTTGATGGGTTCTCTAAGTTTGTATGGTTGTATCCGACTCGTGGAACAGGAGTCGATGAAGTACTTAGTTGTCTTGAAAAGCAGGCGATAATTTTTGGTAACCCGGTGAGAATAATTTCTGACAGGGGAGCAGCTTTCACATCCAATGCGTTTAAGGAGTATTGTATCAGACAGGATATACAGCATTTACTGATAGCAACAGGTGTACCCCGCGGCAACGGCCAAGTAGAAAGGATGCATAAGATAATAGTTCCAATGATTTCAAAGTTAAGCCAAGAGAATGAGGGAAACTGGTACAAGTATGTTGGTCGTATGCAACAACTTGTTAATAATACTGCTCCAAGAAGTACAAGAGTTACACCTTTTAAGGCTGAGTTTATGAAGCCTTGGCTAGGATCATTCGGGTCGAATGACTTGTCAGGACAGCCGATTGTAGGAAATGAAGTGTCAGGCGGGTATAATCATGGCAATCGAGCAGTAGCTAGTGAGCGAGACAGAACGACACGCAGCGGCCGTACCTATCTGGTCGACTCACTCATTGGCAAATAAAGAGAAGCTTTGATTCATAAAGCACTCGCAATCGTACTCTCGCCTCGATCACATCGCGCACCCAAATTATCACTAAGGCCATTATAATAATATAAAATATATGTATTCTTAACACAAAGAAACATTGTTAATAATAAAAGACTAGATAAGGAAATCACATCCTTTAATAATATTGTAATAAATAAACCGGGATAAAGTAAAATCCTACATAAATATTGATTTTTCGAATCTTGTACTGAATACGCAAACAAATGATGAAGTGGTGAAAGGTAAAAAATTTGATATACCATCCGATCTTGAGATAGATGCTCGTCTCCAAGCTGAATTGGACTCATTGCTACCGTCGATGACATCTGAGGAATCCGAAATAGATGCTCGCCTACAGGCCGAACTTGACTCTTTGCCCTTCATCGAGGTGGATATTACAGAAGATAATAAGGAATTGGATGAATTTATGAAATCGCTTTTCGTATATGAAGGCCTACCAGAGGTGGTGGATTGAATGTTCCCCTTGGTTCAGATTCACAAAATTGTGCACTAATCTCATATGCGGCAGTGGAAAATGAAGTGCCAGTGGATGAATTGCAAGTACCCCAAAACGACGCTGATTTTGATAATCCAATATTTTTTCCCTTAGTGGGTGCTCCGAACACAGATTTTCTACAACCGATGCAAACTTTTGGGTATTTCCGAAACGGTCACGGTGAAGATATTCCCGTTTGGTGACCAATGTTTCCATGGTCTCTGATGAAGATAACGGACTTGGTTTGCCACTGGATCAGCAAATGGAGAGCCTAACAGCTGCATGCATATTTAGCCAGACCACTAACGGCTAGCTTCGTCGGCCGCTAATCGCAAAATAGTTCCAAAGAAAGTAGAAGAAGTAGTTTCAGATGATGAAGGTCATCCACGAGAACCAGCTGTGGAAGATGAAGCTGATTATGAGGAAATTGGTGTATCCGATACATTTGCCGAATATTGGCCCAGTAAACTGAAACTTGGCCAGGCCCATCCAGATCCAGTTGTGGAAACTGCAACTCTATCCTCGGTGGAATTACCCGATATAAATATGAAGTTGGCACTGTCAAAAAAGTTTGAGGCTGCTGGCCCTTTGAGCGCCGCAAATGTAGGCAGTTGTCTATGCTTGCCAGGCTCATCAACAGATTCTTCCCAGTGCCCTATGGATATCCGTTTCGAGTGACCTCAAGTTCGATGCTGAACGGGATCTTTCTGACATTGGGGCCGATGATAAGATTCCGGTGGTTGCATTGAGTAAATTCAAATATAGCCGCAATGATTCCCATGAGAATGATAATTTCAAGAAGAATGTAATATTTTGTACATATACCTCCCTCAAAGCGTATGTATAAGACACGTTTGCTGCAGTTGGTGCATTGGCTGACCAAGAAATTTGACGGTGTCATTGTCTTCGATGAGTGCCACAAGGCCAAGAATTTGAGTTTGATGAATGGTGGCAAGTCGACAAAGACAGGAACTACGGTCTTGGAGCTGCAACAGCTTTGTCCCAAGGCCCGAGTTGTTTATGCTTCGGCCACGGGAGCCAGTGAGCCTCGCAATATGGCTTTTAAGATTCGTTTGGGTCTCTGGGATTTCGTTAATGCTGTCGAGAAAAGAGGGGTATCGGTGCCATGGAAATTGAGGCAATGGATATGAAATTACGTGGCACATATATAGCACGTCAATTGAGCTTCAAGGATGTCAGCTTTCGCATTGAGGAGATACTCATGTCCAAGGATTTCCGTAAGGTCTACAATATGTCTGCTAAACTATGGGCTGATATTCACAAGAAATTCCAAAGATGCTGTCGTCTCATGAGCGTAGAGAATCGCATACAGAAGATTATCACTTGCTAGTTTTAGTGTGCCCATCAGCGTTTCTTCAAGAATCTGTGCATTGCATCGAAGCTTAATCAAGTGGTGAAAATGACTCGCATTGCCACACGCACCGGAAAAGCGGTGGTTATTGGTCTTCAGTCCACGGGAGAGCCAAGGACTTTGGAACACTTGGATCGTAATCAGGGAACCATAAGTACCTTTGTGTTTTTGTTTGGGTAAGTCTAAAAAGTAATATTATGGTGCAAATATCGCGAGTAGCAATTAGCTAAGCATTTAATTTAAAGCAGTGGCGGATTTACCCTAAGATCCCAGTAAATCGTGTCCTAGCGCGGTCAGTTAGGGCAATATTTAAAAGAAACTAGAAAATGTACTTACATATGTATTTATAATTTAATTGGGAGAACTTATCGTTCCAATCATCAGGTCGATTCACCGGAATATGTATTCGTTATTACGGATTTGGCAGGCGAACGTCGTTTCGTCTCGACAGTGGCCAAACGTTTGGAGAGCTTGGGTGCACTTACCCAGGGCGATCGTCGAGCCCCCGATGCTAGTGATTTATCGCAATTCAATATCGATAATAACATTGGACGCGCTGCCCTAGATAGCGTTATGCAACAGATTACTGGCATAAAGACATTGGAACGTTGTTTTGTGCCTTCAACGTTTAAGGGCAATTTCGTACTTGATTGCGTGGAAGAGGGAAAAATTAAGATATTCTCCACTGAGAAGGATAGTAGTAATATATCAAAATTCTTGAATCGAATTTTGGGATGCCGTGTTGAGATATAAAGTGCTTTCTTCAAGTTCTTTATGGACAATATGTATTCACTGATCTTAAAACTGAAGCGTTCTGGTCGCTTCGATTTGGGTATACTCGATCTAGATGCCCATGGAGCCAGTGTCAAGCCCATTAGCTAATCCGATTTGTTCGAAAACATTCGACAGAGACTGCAGCCACTGAATTGCATACAGTGTATGTTTGAAGTGGCCCTATCAAAGTGAGTTTCAAGACTTATTGATCCTTTCCACTTTTATTACTTAATAATTTTGTTTTACAGATATCGCAAGGAGGCTCTATATGATTATGAAGGTCTCTATATACTCCAACAGAATAGACAGAATAAGAACTCAGCCATACTCTGTCTGCGTGCTGCAACAGATTCAACGGATCTTAAGTCAGCAAATAAAATAAATTTGTAAATATATCGTCCCAATACCGGGCCACAGGTTCGCACTGAGACGGTCAATTCAATAACCAGCCGATATGTCAAAGTGCCACCCGAGGTTGCACGTTCATTTTGTCAGCATCAATATGACGTGTGTCAGACTAGTCTTTTGTCTTTTGGAATAGAATTTGCCCCATTAAAGGTGGTTGTGAGGTGGGCTTACGTGTTCGCACCTATATTGTGCTATCGGGCTTGATGTTACCCATATGGGATCGCATCGAGCAGAATGCGATCCACAAGAATGGACATAAGATACAAATCCTTCGAGTTAAAACCGATAATTGGGTTTGGGGTTTGGTCTAATTTTTTTTTTTATAAAAATTTTTATTCTGTTTTTAAATAATGTTCAAAAAAATAAAATATGAAGCCAAAACTCAGTGTCTGCGTGTGTGTGGGTATGTGTGTGGCATATAAAAAATATAATCATAACACGTTATTTTGCTTTCGCGCTCATTTTTTTTTTTTGCAACCAGCAATTTTTTGGGCGTGTCTGTGGGCGTTAAAAAATTTAATATTTCAACAAGCGCAAAGCAAAGAAAAACCATACACAGTCGGCTTCTGTATGTATACAGTGAGTACCGTAAATCTACACACAAGTCGCCGAATAACGAAAGCGATGACATTTGTGGCGAGTTTACGATGTCCGCAGTAGTCCTTTTTATTTTGGGTTGAGTTTGGAATTCGGGCTTAATTTATATAAACGAATTGGGACACACACAACATGGGCATATTGATTTCGAATGGTGTATATATTCAGTGAAATTTTAATTTTTAATAATCCTGACAAGACTGAAATATCAATTATCATTCTAAATTAATTCTAAGCAATTCCAATCCTACAAGAGTCCAATAACAAAGAGAATCGTCTAGTTTAGCGGAGTAGTTTACCGGATGCCGCCGCAATTTGAGTTGATATTTTTATACCATACACCCATAGGGTGAAATGGTATATGAAAGTCGCCAAAATATATGTAACAGGCAGAAGGAAGCATCTCCGACCCCACAAAGTATATATATTCTTGATCAGGATCAACAACCGAGTCGATCTAGTCATGTCCGTCTGTCCGTCCGTCCGTCCGTCTGTCCGTCCGTCCGTCTGTCCGTCTGTCCGTATGAACACCTAGATCTCGGAGACTATAAGAGCTAGAGCCACCAAATTTTGTATGTAGACTCGTGTAGTATGTAGAGTGATCAAGTTTATTTCAAATTTTTGCCACGCCCCTTTCCGCCCCCGCAATTTAATAAAAGCGTTTATCTCAAAAACTATTCCAGCTAGAGACACCATGTTTGGTATGTATATTCGCTTAGTAAATGCACACATTTTGTATGTATACAAATTTTGCCACGCCCTTTTCCGCCCCCGTAATTTGAAAAACTTGATTATCTCCCGTATTTTTTTACCTTATGCAATCAAATTTGGCACACTTAAATTTAATACTAATATCTAGCAAATAGCAAATTTGATCAAAATCGGACAGAAAACAGTCGAGTTATGCATATAAACGTTTTTCCATAAGGCCGGAGTTGGCCGTTGGATGGTGGGGGCGCTAGGGTGCTCGTATGATTGAGTGAGCGAGATACTAAGATATGCTTGTAAGAAGCATGTGAAAATGCATTTGTTTAATATGGTATACCTAAGTCGGCGAGACGACTTACTTACTTCATTAAAAGTGGCCAAGATACAAGTGAAGAAAAAAATTGAGAGCGTAAACTTTTCAAAAATGACAATAAAATGGGATACATCATTGCCAATTGGTTTTATTCTTTTCTTCCGGGTATATTTTGAAATTCCATTACGGAACAGAGGCCAAATTGTTAACAAGTTCATTATAGACAGCATGGGGGACAACTGACAATTTTCTTATTTTTATCGGTTTTAACTCGAAGGATGTGTATCTTATGTCTATTCTTGTGGATAATCTGCTCAATGCGATCCCATATGGGCAACATCAAGCCCGATAGCACATGATAGGTGCGCACACGTAAGCCCACCTCACAACCACCTTTAATGGGGCAAATTCTATTCCAAAAGACATGCGAATATCTAGTCTGACACACGTCATATTGATGCTGCCAAAATGAACGTGCAACCTCGGGTGGCACTTTGACATATCGGCTGGTTATTGAATTGACCGTCTCAGTGCGAACCTGTGGCCCGGTATTGGGACGATATATTTGCAAATTTATTTTATTTGCTGACTTAACATCCGTTGAATCTGTTGCAGCACGCAGACAGAGTATGGCTGAGTTCTTATTCTGTCTATTCTGTTGGAGTATATAGAGACCTTTATAATCATATAGAGCCTCCTTGCGATATCTGTAAAACAAAATTATTAAGTAATAAAAGTGGAAAGCATCAATAAGTCGTGAAACTCACTTCAAACAGACACTGTATGTAATTCAGTGGATGCAGTCCCTGTCGAATGTTTTTGAACAAATCGGATTAGCTTAATGGGCTTGACACTGGCTCCATGGGCATCTAGATCGAGTATACCCAAATCGAAGCGACCAGAACGCTTCAGTTTTAAGATCAGTGAATACATATTGTCCATAAAGAACTTGAAGAAAGCACTTTATATCTCAACACGGCATCCCAAAATTCGATTCAAGAATTTTGATATATTACTACTATCCTTCTCAGTGGAGAATATCTTAATTTTTCCCTCTTCCACGCAATTGATCATACCAACGCTAGCCAAGGCATGGGCACAATCAAGTACGAAATTGCCCTTAAACGTTGAAGGCACAAAACAACGTTCCAATGTCTTCTGCCACTGCTTTAAATTAAATGCTTAGCTAATTCCTACTCGCGATATTTGCACCATAATATTACTCTTTAGACTTACCCTTATCTGGATTTGGTGGCCTTCCACGACGTTTGCGTGTAGTTCCTGCTTTCTTATTTTGTTGCTTAGGTTTATTATTATTATTATTATTATCCTCATCATCTGCTGGGTCCGGGTCTTCTTCTTCGTCGTCATCGGAGAATTCTGAACGAGATTTTTTAGTATGTGATTGTTTCAAAAATTCTCCAATATTAACTAAATGACGAAATGCATCTCTATTTGGGGCTGGAAAATGTTTCTCCACAAACGATTGCAATATCATTTTCGATGTGGACACAAAGGTACTTATGGTTCCCTGATTACGATCCAAGTGTTCCAAAGTCCTTGGCTCTCCCGTGGAGTCATTTTCACCACTTGATTAAGCTTCGATGCAATGCACAGATTCTTGAAGAAACGCTGATGGGCACACTAAAACTGGCAAGTGATAATCTTCTGTATGCGATTCTCTACGCTCATGAGACGACAGCATCTTTGGAATTTCTTGTGAATCTCAGCCCATAGTTCAGCAGACATATTGTAGACCTTACGGAAATCCTTGGACATGAGAATCTCCTCAATGCGAAAGCTGACATCCTTGAAGCTCAATTGACGTGCTATATATGTGCCACGTAATTTCATATCCATTGCCACAATTTCCATGGCACCGATACCCCTCTTCTCGACAGCATTAACGAAATCCCAGAGACCCAAACGAACCTTATAAGCCATATTGCGAGGCTCACTGGCTCCCGTGGCCGAAGCATAAACAACTCGGGCCTTGGGACAAAGCTCCCGTCTAGTTCCCGTCTTTGTCGACTTGCCACTATTCATCGAACTCAAATTCTTAGCCTTGTGTCACTCATCGAAGACAATGACACCGTCAAATTTCTTGGTCAGCCAATGCACCAACTGCAGCAAACGTGTCTTATACATACGCTTTGAGGTTTGCGACTCACCAATTAGGGAGGTATATGTACAAAATATTACATTCTTCTTGAAATTATCATTCTCATGGCAATCATTGCGGCTATATTTGAATTTACTCAATGCAACCACCGGAATCTTATCATCGGCCCCAATGTCAGAAAGATCCCGTTCAGCATCGAACTTGAGGTCACTCGAAACGGATATCCATAGGGCACTGGGAAGAATCTGTTGATGAGCCTGACAAGCATAGACAACTGCCTCCATTTGCAGGGCGTTCAAAGAGCCAGCAGCCTCAAACTTTGTCGGCAGTGCCAACTTCATATTTATATCGGGTAATTCCACCGAGGATAGAGTTGCAGTTTCCACAACTGGATCTGGATGGGCCTGGCCAAGTTTCAGTTTACTGGTCCAATATTCGGCAAATGTATCGGATACACCAATTTCCTCATAATGAGGTTCTTCATCTTCCACAGCTGGTTCTCGTGTATGACCTTCATCATCTGGAACTTCTTCTACTTTCTTTGGAACTATTTTGCGATTAGCGGCCGACGAAGATGTCGACGATGACGATGATTTAGCCGTTGGTGGTCTGGCTAAATATGTACGGCCACTTTGCAGTATTTAATCAAGTTGTGCAGCTGTTAGGCTCTCCATTTGCTGATCCAATGGCAAACCAATTCCGTTATCTTCAACAGAGACCATGGAAACATTGGTCACCAAACCATCTGGTCCAAGAACAAAAGACACGGGAATATCTTCACCGTGACCGTTTCGGAAATACCCAAAAGTTTGCATCGGTTGTAGAAAATCTGTGTTCGGAGCACCCTTTAACCCTCTAGGACGTAAGAATGCCTCAAGGCACGTATTTTATTTTTATTTTTAAAAAAATAACTAAGAGCTTTTAGTTAATTTAAAAATTGTTGAACTTTTAAAAATAACTGCCAAAAAGCACTGCCAATGTTGTAAAGCGCTCGGAAACTTTTATCGATGCTTTTGATAAACATATTATCGAATCATGTGTTACTTCGCATCAAAAAAATTTCAGCTTCTGCACATTGTCTTTTGCTGTGTTGATAAAAGTGAATTTATACAACCAATTGAACTCAATATTTTTTTTTGTGAAAGGTAAGTTAATGTGCTATTTAAATAAAGTTTAATATGTGCGAATATGTTAAAGTTCTGCTTTGTAGCATCGTAAAAGTGATAACTGCCTTGAGGCACTTTTGGGGCTCCACGGCAAAATTTGTTGCTAGCAGCTATTTCACAACTGCTTGCACTTCTTGTGTAATTTGTGTGTGATTTTATTTATTGTTGAATTTTTTTAATAGAGATTGAATAATGGCTTTGAGAGCTCGCTATAAATGGTCTGATTTGACCGATGAACAACTGCTGGAGTTGTTCGAATCAGTCCCGTCGGATGTGGACATGTCGAGTATTTCGAGTGACGACGAGGATGAAGACGTGGCAGAGTCACTTAACACTGCATTAGTAGATGTCTCTACTGTATCCTTAATGTGCAGTAATATTGAAACAATGAAAATACTGTGCAGAGCCATGAGCCTTCCCGAAAAACTCGTAAGAGGCCTCGATCACCATTGCCAGTTATTGAAGGAGCAACACCTGTATCTTTACCGTTTATGGCTTTAATGGGCTTGGTAAGCAAATCATTACTTTGAGTTGTGATACAACTCATTAATTTATTTAATGAATATCTATCGAATCAATTATAAAGAAACCTAGTAAAGTTATGTGGCGACAGCAATCTATGCAATTGCACATAAACAATGTTGCTTTTCAAGGCGACTCTTCGTTGCCATCCAAAATAACTGATCTGAAAACTCCGTTTCAACTATTTTGTTATTTTTTAAACTCGGACATTATAAGTATGATCGTCGAGGAAACATCGCGCGCAGCCTTAAAGGACAATATTGCCAACAAGTTTTAGATAACAACGGAAGATATTCATCACTATATAGGAATTTTAATTTACATGTCTATATATCGCTACCCTGATTTGAAAAGTTACTGGGAGCAAAACGCATTTGCACCCATACAAACCTGTATGACCCGTAGCAAATTTGAAGCAATTAAGAAATACTTCTCATTGTGTGACGAGAGTAAATCAAAAAGGGTGAGCCTGGCTACGATCCACTATTTCGCACGCGAAGAGTTATTGACATTTTGAATGAAAGATTTGACTCCGTGCCTAAGCAAGCTCGATTATGCGTTGACGAACAAATGTGCAGCACAAAAATGAAGCACCATTTGCGGCAATACATGCCCAATAAACCACACAAGTGGGGTATTAAATTATTTGTCCTATGTGATTCTTTTGGATATGCCTACCGATTTGAAGTATATAGCGGCGCAGGTGATAATGCGATATTACCTGGTTACCCTGATATCGGTGCGTCAGCCAACATAGTTGTACGCTTGACGAAAACTGTTGAAAGTTTCAAACATCATATAATATATTTTGACAATTTTTACACATCGCTGCCTTTGATGGTATACCTTCGGGCAAAAGGGATTTATAGTTTGGGAACGGTTCGGGTAAATCGGATACCAAACTGCAAGCTCCCAAACGATAGTGCCATCAAGGAAAAGCCAAGAGGTTTTTCAGTTGAGTACGTGGGTTCCTCATATGGAGTGGATGTTAGTAACGTACTGTGGAAAGACAACAAGGCGGTTCGCTTATTATCGACCTATGTGGGCGTTAAGCCGTTTATAAGTTCAAATACTCAAGGAGGAACACCAAAGGCAGCTCGTTACGACAGAAAGTCGAAGCACAATGTAGAAATTGACTGCCCACAAGTTATACGGGAATATAACGCTCATATGGGAGGCGTGGATCTGATGGATGGGCTTATGGGACGATACCATATAAGAAGTAAAACTCACGATGCTGCAACCCGAATTTTCTACCATTTAGTAGATATGGCAACAACAAACGCCTACATCCTATATAGACGAATCCAAAAGGAAACCATGAGCAGCGAGAAATTCATTGAATTTCCGGATTTCCGCGAATCTATTGCTGCGGGTCTAGTGGGCTACCAGTCAAAAAACTTGCCAGGTCGTCCACTCATGAAGAACAATTTACCTTCACCATCTTCATCTTTGTCTGCGCGATCAAGTCGGTCGCCATCACAGACTTTGCTGTCGCCAATTTCTCGGCATCCATTGCAGTCACAACTCAAACAAGGCCAAAAATCAAATCACCCAATAAAGGACTTGAGGTTTGACCATTTCAATCATTTTCCAGAGTGGTTGGATCGCATTACGGGAAAAAGAAGTTGCAAGCACTGCAAAACTTCCCAAACGCAGTGCATTTGCACAAAATGCAACCTGCATTTATGCTGCTCGGCCAACAAAAATTGTTTTGCTGAGTATCATAGCAACAAAAAAATTATTTAATCAAATAAAATAAAACAAAATTAAAAAAAAATTCAATTTATTTGGAAACTACTTTTTTACCCTCAAAGCCCCAAGCATGCCTTGAGGCACTTATTTATGTTTTCTCACCTTCCAGGTAAACGAAAGCTTCTATATTTTTTCTGAGTTCATATTTAAGCTCAGCAGCCGCTATTTACTTAAAAAAAATTATTCGAATTAACTTCTGCTTTTACTTTAGAAAGTAGTCTTAGAGGTTTAAGGGAAAAAATATTGGATTATCCAAATCAGCGTCATTATGGGGTACTTGCATTTCATCCACTGGCACTTCATTTTCCACTGCCCCATATGAGATTTGTGCACAATTTTGTGGATCTGAACCAAGGGGAACACGTATCTGTGTTTGTGGACCTTCAATGGCACTAGCAGTTGTGGGCACCTCCTCCACCACCATTCCCTCCACCACCTCTGGTCGGCCTTCATTTACGAAAAGCGATTTCATAAATTCATCCAACTCCTTATTATCTTCTGTATTATCCACCTCGATGAAGGGCAAAGAGTCAAGTTCGGCCTGTAGGCGAGCATCTATTTCGGATTCCTCAGATGTCATCGTCGGTAGCAATGAGTCCAACTCAGCTTGTAGACGAGCATCTATCTCAAGATCGGATGGTATATCACATTTTTTACCTTTCACCACTTCATCATTTGTTTGCGTATTCAGCACAAGATTCGAAAAATCAATATTTATGGAAACATTATTCACATCATTTATATTCACAATTCCATTAATATTGTTATGTACTGTTGGCATCGACTTTATTTCAGTGTTTGCATTTGCTGCTACATAGCAGCAATTTCAATAAAAATATTGCTCTGCTCCTGCTACTGCTCTGATTTCGAAGGGCTACGTAGCATAGCAGAGAGTACAAACGGAAAACTAGTTTGTGAAATTACAGTTTCCTCTGAATGTCCAAATTTTTTTTAGCTTTCGGGTGCGGGTGAAATTTTAAGCCCATGGGCTGAGTTGGGTTGGATGTAACATTTCGGCCCATGCCCTCCTCTAGTACAGATCTACTATGAGAGCGACTACGAAGTTGCTACGACTACGAAATTGCTACGAGAGCAACAGAAAAGGAAAAGCTCCGTAGCAGTAGCACAAAAATTTATTTTGTTTGCTCCGCTCTTATCTCGCTTTTAATGCTTGTGCTATTGGTACAACTACGAATAGCGTATCGAAAATTTTTTGCTCTTGCTATTGCTCTGTGCTCCGACGATGTATACTACGGAGCAGAGCAGAAGAGCAATCGTTTTCCGTTTGTGCTCTCTGCTATGCTACGTAGCCCTTCGAAATCAGAGCAGTAGCAGGAGCAGAGCAATATTTTTATTGAAATTGCTGCTATGTAGCAGCAAATGCAAACACTGCACTCATTTATTTCTTGTTTTTTTGTTGATTTTGCATAAATTTTATTATTTTGAATATAGTAAGTTTCTTGAATGTTTTCTGTTCAAATGTTATTATTTTCATCTGGGTAGGATATAATTTTGAATAGCGATGTTTTAGATATTTGTCTAGGTATATGCGAAATTATTAATATTTCATTTGTGTCTGATTTTAACCAAGTAGATGTTTTTATGTTTAAGATTTTTTCTGTATTTATGTTAAATATTTCTTGATGGTTTAAAAGTTTTGGATTAAATATTCCTAGTCTTGTCAACTGCATTCCTAACTCTATGTCTTCTATGTATTCTGTAAAATGCTCTAAGTTGAACACTAGTAGATTTAATTTTTTGTCTGCATCCTGTTGAATAGTAAGATTATTTAAGAGTTCTATATTTTTGTTGACTGCTTCAATGATATGATTAAGTTCATTATCTTGGGCGCTATTTGCTGATAGATTATCAATTTTTCAAGTTCTTCTTTATCGTATAGGTCTAAGGTGCCGAAAAGATATTTATGTGCTGTGCCTATTATGTTAACAAGTCCTCGCTTATTACTTTTTATTATTTTTATCCCGTTCATTTCGCGATTAAATTTTTCGACTAAATACTGAATGTAGACTACGTTCTTATATGGTTCTGACTGCTCAACCAAGTTGTTATAAGTGGCTTGTATGTTGGTTAAATTTACAGTTAAATAATGATATTCGAAATCTGAGGGTAAATCCATGGTTCCTGTTTTGAATACAAGATATCCATTAGGTGCCTTTATGGGATTAATTTCAATGCTTTGATTATGTCGTTTTGTGAAAATAGTGAGTAACTTTGACTTTATTTTCGTTGCATTTATTAAATAATATTTGACGATTGTAGAAATTCAGGGGTTTTTCTGAAATGGCTATTAGGTTTCGTTATCTTCTTGAGCACTATGTACTGTAGCTCTAGAACTACTTATTTCTTCACCTAAAAGATTTTCATCTAATTTTATTCTGGAAAGGGCGTCTGCCACATAATTCTCTTTCCCTGGTAAGTATTTTATTTTGTAATCAAATTCGTTCAATTTTATTTTCCATCTCTGTAATTTCATGTTAGGTTCTTTGATATTGTCCAACCAGACAAGGGGTTTATGATCACTTAGGATTTCAAAATGTCTACCGAAGAGGTATGGCCTAAAATATTTGGTTGCCCATAAAGCACCTAAAGCTATGTTGCTAGCATCAGCGGTTAGAAAAAGGGTTTTTTTAAAATCGGGATATGCAAGAATGGGATCGTTCATAAGGAGGCATTTTACTTTTTCAAAGGATGAAATATAATGTGGGTAGTTTATGTTAATCTTAGCTCCTTTCTTTAATCCAAGGGTTAAAGGCTTTGCAATGTGTGCAAAATTTTGAATGAATTTACGGAAGAATCCGCATAAGCCTAAGAATGATTTTATTTCTTTCGGGGTTTTTGGGATTGGAAATTTTAGAATAGCTTTGACTTTGTCTGGGCTTGATTTGATTCCTTCTATAGTTATGACGTGACCTAAAAATTCTGTTTCCTTTTTCAAGAACTCGCATTTATCTAATTGTAGTTTTAGATTAGCATTGCACAATTTAGCAAAGACCTTTTTTAGTGATGCCAAATGTTCTTCTAATGAGGAATAAACAATAATATCGTCTAAGTAGACTAAACAATCTTTATAGATTAAATCTTCTAATAAATTGTTCATATATCTTTGAAATATTCGCATTAGTCTCTAAAAATAACAGGCATGGGAACTTTTAATATAAGAAATTACTATTTATTTTATATTCTTTGGAAAATGCATAGCTAGACTATCTTAAATCTAAATAGTTGAAAGTATACATTTTGAATATCTAATATCAAGACACAGATATTTCTTCAAACATTTCTGGATTGGCTGACTAGTATAAATATTAAAGTAAGAGATACATTATTTGGCCAATAAATTTCTCAACGTTTGAATAAACATAATTTAAAAACAGAATTAGATCCAAACCACATCGGATGACTTCTTTTGGCACGGATGACTTCTTTTGCGCCACCTTGTATGTATATACATACATATATACCTGAAAGTTTGTTCGTTTATTGTTCGACCTATTTAGAAACCACTGACTTGTCTATCACTCACTTTTTCCTTTCAGTCCTACTTTCGAATTAACCTTTAACTGAACCATTTAATGTTCTTTGAGGAAAACTTGCACACAAGGGAAATAACCCATTAAGAATTTTAACCAATAGACTCCCCTTAATTTTGAAGTGTGGGGCCTTCTTATGCAATAATGTTTACCATACCGCCTCCATAAGGCGTGAGTTATTATGCCAAGTTCGTTTTTAGCTTCTCTAGGCACGACATTTGCCAAGGCCATTTGGCATACTTTATGCCATTGCATAATTTGGTTTATGTCTATGTGCTAGGAGAATCCGAGTGCGTAAGTTTTAAAATTTATAATGTAACATACACACACACATAAATACAGAGCAATAAGAGTAAAACGAAAGCTGTCAGGGGGACGCAACGGAGAGGCAAGACTCAGACAAAGATGGAAAAGAAAAGTCTTATAAGCAAGTACCGCCAACGGTACTTAAGATACCCTCTTTAAAAATTATTAATACAATCCTTTGCATATCTGAAAATAACTAAATTTCCCTGAAAGATTTTATGGGCGACTTTTTCTTGGCCTTTAATGCCTGTTGCAAACACCTTGACGACCTTGTAATACCCCAATTATTCTCTACACCATGGTAAAGAGTAAAAACATGCAATGCAAATACAGACGTCGTAGAGAGATTCCCCCTGCAGCAATGCAGACGATACATATCCCAGAGCAAGTAGGTCCCTATTGTTCCATTGTTTATGGCTTGACAACATTGGCTCCGCTTCTGTCTTGTTTTAACTTTCATGGGTTCTCTTCTTGTGCGTGCTTGGCATTTGGTAAAAGCGAAGCTTGTGCCACACACATACACAAACATACATATATATATATACTATAGTTTACCGGATGCCGCCGCAATTTGAGTTGATATTTTTATACCATACACCCATAGGGTGAAATGGTATATTAAAGTCGCCAAAATGTATGTAACAGGCAGAAGGAAGCATCTCCGACCCCACAAAGTATATATATTCTTGATCAGGATCAACAACCGAGTCGATCTAGCCATATCCGTCTGTCCGTCCGTCCGTCCGTCTGTCCGTCTGTCCGTCTGTCCGTATGAACACCTAGATCTCGGAGACTATAAGAGCTAGAGCCACCAAATTTTGTATGTAGACTCGTTTAGTATGTAGAGTGATCAAGTTTATTTCAAATTTTTTAGTAAATGCACACATTTTGTATGTATACAAATTTTGCCACGCCCTTTTCGGCCCCCGTAATTTGAAAAACTTGATTATCTCCCGTATTTTTTTACCTTATGCAATCAAATTTGGCACACTTTAATTTAATACTAATATCTAGCAAAATCAAAATCGGACAGAAAACAGTCGAGTTATGCATATAAACGTTTTTCCATAAGGCCGGAGTTGGCCGTTGGCTGGTGGGGGCGCTAGGGTGCTCTTATGATTGAGTGAGCGAGATACTAAGATATGCTTGTAAGAAGCATGTGAAAATGCATTTGTTTAATATGGTATACCTAAGTCGGCGAGACGACTTACTTACTTCATTAAAAGTGGCCAAGATACAAGTGAAGAAAAAAATTTGAGAGCGTAAACTTTTCAAAAATGACAATAAAATGGGATACATCATTGCCAATTGGTTTTATTCTTTTCTTCCGGGTATATTTTGAAATTCCATTACGGAATCAGAGGCCAAATTGTTAACAAGTTCATTATAGACAGCATGGGAGACAACTGTACCAACAATTTTCTTATTATTATCGGGTTTAACACGAAGTATTTGTATCTTATGTCCATTCTTGTGGAGAATCTGCTCAATGCGATCCCATATAGGCAACATCAAGCCCGATAGCACATGATAGGTGCGCACACGTAAGCCCACCTCACAACCACCTTTAATGGGGCAAATTCTATTCCAAAAGACATGCGAATATCTAGTCTGACACACGTCATATTGATGCTGCCAAAATGAACGTGCAACCTCGGGTGGCACTTTGACATATCGGCTGGTTATTGAATTGACCGTCTCAGTGCGAACCTGTGGCCCGGTATTGGGACGATATATTTGCAAATTTATTTTATTTGCTGACTTAACATCCGTTGAATCTGTTGCAGCACGCAGACAGAGTATGGCTGAGTTCTTATTCTGTCTATTCTGTTGGAGTATATAGAGACCTTTATAATCATATAGAGCCTCCTTGCGATATCTGTAAAACAAAATTATTAAGTAATAAAAGTGGAAAGCATCAATAAGTCTTGAAACTCACTTCAAACAGACACTGTATGTAATTCAGTGGATGCAGTCCCTGTCGAATGTTTTTGAACAAATCGGATTAGCTTAATGGGCTTGACACTGGCTCCATGGGCATCTAGATCGAGTATACCCAAATCGAAGCGACCAGAACGCTTCAGTTTTAAGATCAGTGAATACATATTGTCCATAAAGAACTTGAAGAAAGCACTTTATATCTCAACACGGCATCCCAAAATTCGATTCAAGAATTTTGATATATTACTACTATCCTTCTCAGTGGAGAATATCTTAATTTTTCCCTCTTCCACGCAATTGATCATACCAACGCTAGCCAAGGCATGGGCACAATCAAGTACGAAATTGCCCATAAACGTTGAAGGCACAAAACAACGTTCCAATGTCTTCCGCCACTGCTTTAAATTAAATGCTTAGCTAATTCCTACTCGCGATATTTGCACCATAATATTACCCTTTAGACTTACCCTTATCTGGATTTGGTGGCCTTCCACGACGTTTGCGTGTAGTTCCTGCTTTCTTATTTTGTTGCTTAGGTTTATTATTATTATTATTATTATCCTCATCATCTGCAGGGTCCGGGTCTTCTTCTTCGTCGTCATCGGAGAATTCTGAACGAGATTTTTTAGTAAGTGATTGTTTCAAAAATTCTCCAATATTAACTAAATGACGAAATGCATCTCTATTTGGGGCTGGAAAATGTTTCTCCACAAACGATTGCAATATCATTTTCGATGTGGACACAAAGGTACTTATGGTTCCCTGATTACGATCCAAGTGTTCCAAAGTCCTTGGCTCTCCCGTGGAGTCATTTTCACCACTTGATTAAGCTTCGATGCAATGCACAGATTCTTGAAGAAACGCTGATGGGCACACTAAAACTGGCAAGTGATAATCTTCTGTATGCGATTCTTTACGCTCATGAGACGACAGCATCTTTGGAATTTCTTGTGAATCTCAGCCCATAGTTCAGCAGACATATTGTAGACCTTACGGAAATCCTTGGACATGAGAATCTCCTCAATGCGAAAGCTGACATCCTTGAAGCTCAATTGACGTGCTATATATGTGCCACGTAATTTCATATCCATTGCCACAATTTCCATGGCACCGATACCCCTCTTCTCGACAGCATTAACGAAATCCCAGAGACCCAAACGAACCTTATAAGCCATATTGCGAGGCTCACTGGCTCCCGTGGCCGAAGCATAAACAACTCGGGCCTTGGGACAAAGCTCCCGTCTAGTTCCCGTCTTTGTCGACTTGCCACTATTCATCGAACTCAAATTCTTAGCCTTGTGGCACTCATCGAAGACAATGACACCGTCAAATTTCTTGGTCAGCCAATGCACCAACAAACGTGTCTTATACATACGCTTTGAGGTTTGCGACTCACCAATTAGGGAGGTATATGTACAAAATATTACATTCTTCTTGAAATTATCATTCTCATGGCAATCATTGCGGCTATATTTGAATTTACTCAATGCAACCACCGGCACTGGGAAGAATCTGTTGATGAGCCTGACAAGCATAGACAACTGCCTCCATTTGCAGGGCGCTCAAAGAGCCAGCAGCCTCAAACTTTGTCGGCAGTGCCAACTTCATATTTATATCGGGTAATTCCACCGAGGATAGAATTGCAGTTTCCACAACTGGATCTGGATGGGCCTGGCCAAGTTTCAGTTTACTGGTCCAATGTTCGGCAAATGTATCGGATACACCAATTTCCTCATAATTAGCTTCTTCATCTTCCACAGATGGTTCTCGTGGATGACCTTCATCATCTGGAACTTCTTCTACTTTCTTTGGAACTATTTTGCGATTAGCGGCCGACGAAGATGTCGACTATGACGATGATTTAGCCGTTGGTGGTCTGGCTAAATATGTACGGCCACTTTGCAGTATTTAATCAAGTTGTGCAGCTGTTAGGCTCTCCATTTGCTGATCCAATGGCAAACCAATTCCGTTATCTTCAACAGAGACCATGGAAACATTGGTCACCAAACCATCTGGTCCAAGAACAAAAGACACGGGAATATCTTCACCGT
The DNA here is from genome assembly GCF_018902025.1 of Drosophila willistoni. Taxonomy (NCBI): domain Eukaryota; kingdom Metazoa; phylum Arthropoda; class Insecta; order Diptera; family Drosophilidae; genus Drosophila; species Drosophila willistoni. The sequence goes on along the minus strand of NW_025814551.1, from coordinate 196,717 downwards.
GACCGTTTCGGAAATACCCAAAAGTTTGCATCGGTTGTAGAAAATCTGTGTTCGGAGCACCCTTTAAGGGAAAAAATATTGGATTATCCAAATCAGCGTCATTATGGGGTACTTGCATTTCATCCACTGGCACTTCATTTTCCACTGCCCCATATGAGATTTGTGCACAATTTTGTGGATCTGAACCAAGGGGAACACGTAACTGTGTTTGTGGACCTTCAATGGCCTTCAATTACGAAAAGCGATTTCATAAATTCATCCAACTCCTTATTATCTTCTGTATTATCCACCTCGATGAAGGCAAAGAGTCAAGTTCGGCCTGTAGGCGAGCATCTATTTCGGATTCCTCAGATGTCATCGTCGGTAGCAATGAGTCCAATTCAGCTTGTAGACGAGCATCTATCTCAAGATCGGATGGTATATCACATTTTTTACCTTTCACCACTTCATCATTTGTTTGCGTATTCAGCACAAGATTCGAAAAATCAATATTTATGGAAACATTATTCACATCATTTATATTCACAATTCCATTAATATTGTTATGTACTGTTGGCATCGACTTTATTTCAGTGTTTGCATTTGCTGCTACATAGCAGCAATTTCAATAAAATATTGCTCTGCTCCTGCTACTGCTCTGATTTCGAAGGGCTACGTAGCATAGCAGAGAGTACAAACGGAAAACTAGTTTGTGAAATTACATTTTCCTCTGAATGTCCAAATTTTTTTTAGCTTTCGGGTGCGGGTGAAATTTTAAGCCCATGGCTGAGTTGGGTTGGATGTAACATTTCGGCCCATGCCCACCTCTAGTACAGATCTACTATGAGAGCGACTACGAAGTTGCTACGACTACGAAATTGCTACGAGAGCAACAGGAAAGGAAATGCTCCGTAGCATGCACAAAAATTTATTTTGTTTGCTCCGCTCTTATCTCGCTTTTAATGCTTGTGCTATTGCTACAACTACGAATAGCGTATCGAAAATTTTTTGCTCTTGCTATTGCTCTGTGCTCCGACGATGTATACTACGGAGCAGAGCAGAAGAGCAATCGTTTTCCGTTTGTGCTCTCTGCTATGCTACGTAGCCCTTCGAAATCAGAGCAGTAGCAGGAGCAGAGCAATATTTTTATTGAAATTGCTGCTATGTAGCAGCAAATGCAAACACTGCACTCATTTATTTCTTGTTTTTTGTTGATTTTGCATAAATTTTATTCTTTTGAATATAGTAAGTTTCTTGAATGTTTTCTGTTCAAATGTTATTATTTTCATCTGGGTAGGATATAATTTTGAATAGCGATGTTTTAGATATTTGTCTAGGTATATGCGAAATTAATAATATTTCATTTGTGTCTGATTTTAACCAAGTAGATGTTTTTATGTTTAAGATTTTTTCTGTATTTATGTTAAATATTTCTTGATGGTTTAAAAGTTTTGGATTAAATATTCCTAGTCTTGTCAACTGCATTCCTAACTCTATGTCTTCTATGTATTCTGTAAAATGCTCTAAGTTGAACACTAGTAGATTTAATTTTTTGTCTGCATCCTGTTGAATAGTAAGATTATTTAGGAGTTCTATATTTTTGTTGATTGTTGTTGTTATTACTTTTTATTATTTTTATCCCGTTCATTTCGCGATTAAATTTTTCGACTAAATACTGAATGTAGACTACGTTCTTATACCTATTTAGAAACCACTGACTTGTCTATCACTCTCTTTTTTCAGTCCTACTTTCGAATTAACTTATAACTGAACCATTTAATGTTCTTTGAGGAAAACTTGCACACAAGGTAAATAACCCATTAAGAATTTTAACCAATAGACTCCCCTTAATTTTGAAGTGTGGGGCCTTCTTATGCAATAATGTTCACCATACCTCCTCCATAAGGCGTGAGTTATTATGCCAAGTTCGTTTTTAGCTTCTCTAGGCACGACATTTGCCAAGGCCATTTGGCATACTTTATGCCATTGCATAATTTGGTTTATGTCTATGTGCTAGGAGAATCCGAGTGCGTAAGTTTTAAAATTTATAATGTAACATACACACACACACACATAAATACAGAGCAATAAGAGTAAAACGAAAGCTGTCAGGGGGATGCAACGGAGAGGCAAGACTCAGACAAAGATGGAAAAGAAAAGTCTTATAAGCAAGTACCGGCAACGGTACTTAAGATACCCTCTTTAAAAATTATTAATACAATCCTTTGCATATCTGAAAATATCTAAATTTCCCTGAAAGATTTTATGGGCGACTTTTTCTTGTAATGCCTGTTGCAAACACCTTGACGACCTTGTAATACCCCAATTATTCTCTACACCATGGTAAAGAGTAAAACATGCAATGCAATTACAGACGTCGTAGAGAGATTCCCCCTGCAGCATTGCAGACGATACATATCCCAGAGCAAGTGGGTCCCTATTGTTCCATTGTTTATGGCTTGACAACATTGGCTCCGCTTCTGTCTTGTTTTAACTTTCATGGGTTCTCTTCTTGTGCGTGCTTGGCATTTGGTAAAAGCGAAGCTTGTGCCACACACATACACAAACATACATATATATATATATACTATAGTTTACCGGATGCCGCCGCAATTTGAGTTGATATTTTTATACCATACACCCATAGGGTGAAATGGTATATTAAAGTCGCCAAAATGTATGTAACAGGCAGAAGGAAGCATCTCCGACCCCACAAAGTATATATATTCTTGATCAGGATCAACAACCGAGTCGATCTAGCCATGTCCGTCTGTCCGTCCGTCCGTCCGTCTGTCCGTCTGTCCGTATGAACACCTAGATCTCGGAGACTATAAGAGCTAGAGCCACCAAATTTTGTATGTAGACTCGTGTAGTATGTAGAGTGATCAAGTTTATTTCAAATTTTTTCCACGCCCCTTTCCGCCCCCGCAATTTAATAAAAGCGTTTATCTCAAAAACTATTCCAGCTAGAGACACCATATTTGGTATGTATATTCGCTTAGTAAATGCACACATTTTGTATGTATACAAATTTTGCCACGCCCTTTTCCGCCCCCGTAATTTGAAAAACTTGATTATCTCCCGTATTTTTTTACCTTATGCAATCAAATTTGGCACACTTAAATTTAATACTAATATATAGCAAAATCAAAATCGGACAGAAAACAGTCGAGTTATGCATATAAACGTTTTTCCATAAGGCCGGAGTTGGCCGTTGGCTGGTGGGGGCGCTAGGGTGCTCTTATGATTGAGTGAGCGAGATACTAAGATATGCTTGTAAGAAGCATGTGAAAATGCATTTGTTTAATATGGTATACCTAAGTCGGCGAGACGACTTACTTACTTCATTAAAAGTGGCCAAGATACAAGTGAAGAAAAAAATTTGAGAGCGTAAACTTTTCAAAAATGACAATAAAATGGGATACATCATTGCCAATTGGTTTTATTCTTTTCTTCCGGGTATATTTTGAAATTCCATTACGGAATCAGAGGCCAAATTGTTATCAAGTTCATTATAGACAGCATGGGAGACAACTGTACCAACAATTTTCTTATTATTATCGGTTTTAACACGAAGTATTTGTATCTTATGTCCATTCTTGTGGATAATCTGCTCAATGCGATCCCATATAGGCAACATCAAGCCCGATAGCACATGATAGGTGCGCACACGTAAGCCCACCTCACAACCACCTTTAATGGGGCAAATTCTATTCCAAAAGACATGCGAATATCTAGTCTGACACACGTCATATTGATGCTGCCAAAATGAACGTGCAACCTCGGGTGGCACTTTGACATATCGGCTGGTTATTGAATTGACCGTCTCAGTGCGAACCTGTGGCCCGGTATTGGGACGATATATTTGCAAATTTATTTTATTTGCTGACTTAACATCCGTTGAATCTGTTGCAGCACGCAGACAGAGTATGGCTGAGTTCTTATTCTGTCTATATTGGAGTATATAGAGACCTTTATAATCATATAGAGCCTCCTTGCGATATCTGTAAAACAAAATTATTAAGTAATAAAAGTGGAAAGCATCAATAAGTCTTGAAACTCACTTCAAACAGACACTGTATGTAATTCAGTGGATGCAGTCCCTGTCGAATGTTTATGAACAAATCGGATTAGCTTAATGGGCTTGACACTGGCTCCATGGGCATCTAGATCGAGTATACCCAAATCGAAGCGACCAGAACGCTTCAGTTTTAAGATCAGTGAATACATATTGTCCATAAAGAACTTGAAGAAAGCACTTTATATCTCAACACGGCATCCCAAAATTCGATTCAAGAATTTTGATATATTACTACTATCCTTCTCAGTGGAGAATATCTTAATTTTTCCCTCTTCCACGCAATTGATCATACCAACGCTAGCCAAGGCATGGGCACAATCAAGTACGAAATTGCCCTTAAACGTTGAAGGCACAAAACAACGTTCCAATGTCTTCCGCCACTGCTTTAAATTAAATGCTTAGCTAATTCCTACTCGCGATATTTGCACCATAATATTACTCTTTAGACTTACCCTTATCTGGATTTGGTGGCCTTCCACGACGTTTGCGTGTAGTTCCTGCTTTCTTATTTTGTTGCTTAGGTTTATTATTATTATTATTATTATCCTCATCATCTGATAACCAGTTGTTTCATACATTTCAACATCACTGTCAGCTGGGTCTGACCGGAGAATTCTGAACGAGATTTTTTAGTAAGTGATTGTTTCAAAAATTCTCCAATATTAACTAAATGACGAAATGCATCTCTATTTGGGGCTGGAAAATGTTTCTCCACAAACGATTGCAATATCATTTTCGATGTGGACACAAAGGTACGTATGGTTCCCTGATTACGATCCAAGTGTTCCAAAGTCCTTGGCTCTCCCGTGGAGTCATTTTCACCACTTGATTAAGCTTCGATGCAATGCACAGATTCTTGAAGAAACGCTGATGGGCACACTAAAACTGGCAAGTGATAATCTTCTGTATGCGATTCTCTACGCTCATGAGACGACAGCATCTTTGGAATTTCTTGTGAATCTCAGCCCATAGTTCAGCAGACATATTGTAGACCTTACGGAAATCCTTGGACATGAGAATCTCCTCAATGCGAAAGCTGACATCCTTGAAGCTCAATTGACTATATATGTGCCACGTAATTTCATATCCATTGCCACAATTTCCATGGCACCGATACCCCTCTTCTCGACAGCATTAACGAAATCCCAGAGACCCAAACGAACCTTATAAGCCATATTGCGAGGCTCACTGGCTCCCGTGGCCGAAGCATAAACAACTCGGGCCTTGGGACAAAGCTCCCGTCTAGTTCCCGTCGACTTGCCACCATTCATCAAACTCAAATTCTTAGCCTTGTGGCACTCATCGAAGACAATGACACCGTCAAATTTCTTGGTCAGCCAATGCACCAACTGCAGCAAACGTGTCTTATACATACGCTTTGAGGTTTGCGACTCACCAATTAGGGACGTATATGTACAAAATATTACATTCTTCTTGAAATTATCATTCTCATGGCAATCATTGCGGCTATATTTGAATTTACTCAATGCAACCACCGGCACTGGGAAGAATCTGTTGATGAGCCTGACAAGCATAGACAACTGCCTCCATTTGCAGGGCGCTCAAAGAGCCAGCAGCCTCAAACTTTGTCGGCAGTGCCAACTTCATATTTATATCGGGTAATTCCACCGAGGATAGAATTGCAGTTTCCACAACTGGATCTGGATGGGCTTGGCCAAGTTTCAGTTTACTGGTCCAATATTCGGCAAATGTATCGGATACACCAATTTCCTCATAATCAGCTTCTTCATCTTCCACAGCTAGTTCTCGTGGATGACCTTCATCATCTGGAACTTCTTCTACTTTCTTGGGAACTATTTTGCGATTAGCGGCCGACGAAGATGTCGACTATGACGATGATTTAGCCGTTGGTGGTCTGGCTAAATATGTACGGTCACTTTGCAGTATTTAATCAAGTTGTGCAGCTGTTAGGCTCTCCATTTGCTGATCCAATGGCAAACCAATTCCGTTATCTTCAACAGAGACCATGGAAACATTGGTCACCAAACCATCTGGTCCAAGAACAAAAGACACGGGAATATCTTCACCGTGACCGTTTCGGAAATACCCAAAAGTTTGCATCGGTTGTAGAAAATCTGTGTTCGGAGCACCCTTTAAGGGAAAAAATATTGGATTATCCAAATCAGCGTCATTATGGGGTACTTGCATTTCATCCACTGGCACTTCATTTTCCACTGCCCCATATGAGATTTGTGCACAATTTTGTGGATCTGAACCAAGGGGAACACGTATCTGTGTTTGTGGACCTTCAATGGCCTTCATTTACGAAAAGCGATTTCATAAATTCATCCAACTCCTTATTATCTTCTGTATTATCCACCTCGATGAAGGGCAAAGAGTCAAGTTCGGCCTGTAGGCGAGCATCTATTTCGGATTCCTCAGATGTCATCGTCGGTAGCAATGAGTCCAATTCAGCTTGTAGACGAGCATCTATCTCAAGATCGGATGGTATATCACATTTTTTACCTTTCACCACTTCATCATTTGTTTGCGTATTCAGCACAAGATTCAAAAAATCAATATTTATGGAAACATTATTCACATCATTTATATTCACAATTCCATTAATATTGTTATGTACTGTTGGCATCGACTTTATTTCAGTGTTTGCATTTGCTGCTACATAGCAGCAATTTCAATAAAAATATTGCTCTGCTCCTGCTACTGCTCTGATTTCGAAGGGCTACGTAGCATAGCAGAGAGTACAAACGGAAAACTAGTTTGTGAAATTACAGTTTCCTCTGAATGTCCAAATTTTTTTAGCTTTCGGGTGCGGGTGAAATTTTAAGCCCATGGGCTGAGTTGGGTTGGATGTAACATTTCGGCCCATGCCCACCTCTAGTACAGATCTACTATGAGAGCGACTACGAAGTTGCTACGACTACGAAATTGCTACGAGAGCAACAGAAAAGGAAATGCTCCGTAGCATGCACAAAAATTTATTTTGTTTGCTCCGCTCTTATCTCGCTTTTAATGCTTGTGCTATTGCTACAACTACGAATAGCGTATCGAAAATTTTTTGCTCTTGCTATTGCTCTGTGCTCCGACGATGTATACTACGGAGCAGAGCAGAAGAGCAATCGTTTTCCGTTTGTGCTCTCTGCTATGCTACGTAGCCCTTCGAAATCAGAGCAGTAGCAGGAGCAGAGCAATATTTTTATTGAAATTGCTGCTATGTAGCAGCAAATGCAAACACTGCACTCATTTATTTCTTGTTTTTTTGTTGATTTTGCATAAATTTTATTATTTTGAATATAGTAAGTTTCTTGAATGTTTTCTGTTCAAATGTTATTATTTTCATCTGGGTAGGATATAATTTTGAATAGCGATGTTTTAGATATTTGTCTAGGTATATGCGAAATTATTAATATTTCATTTGTGTCTGATTTTAACCAAGTAGATGTTTTTATGTTTAAGATTTTTTCTGTATTTATGTTAAATATTTCTTGATGGTTTAAAAGTTTTGGATTAAATATTCCTAGTCTTGTCAACTGCATTCCTAACTCTATGTCTTCTATGTATTCTGTAAAATGCTCTAAGTTGAACACTAGTAGATTTAATTTTTTGTCTGCATCCTGTTGAATAGTAAGATTATTTAGGAGTTCTATATTTTTGTTGACTGCTTCAATGATATGATTAAGTTCATTATCTTGGGCGCTATTTGCTGATAGATTATCAATTTTTCAAGTTCTTCTTTATCGTATAGGTCTAAGGTGCCGAAAAGATATTTATGTGCTGTGCCTATTATGTTAACAAGTCCTCGCTTATTACTTTTTATTATTTTTATCCCGTTCATTTCGCGATTAAATTTTTCGACTAAATACTGAATGTAGACTACGTTCTTATATGGTTCTGACTGCTCAACCAAGTTGTTATAAGTGGCTTGTATGTTGGTTAAATTTACAGTTAAATAATGATATTCGAAATCTGAGGGTAAATCCATGGTTCCTGTTTTGAATACAAGATATCCATTAGGTGCCTTTATGGGATTAATTTCAATGCTTTGATTATGTCGTTTTAAATATAAAGTGCGTTATTTTTTGAGCATAAATATTCCTTAATAATTACTTTAGCAAACTGATTGGTCATTTCTACATATGATATTTCTATTTTCGTTTTGTGAAAATAGTGAGTAACTTTGACTTTATTTTCGTTGCATTTATTAAATAATATTTGACGATTGTAGAAATTCAGGGGTTTTTCTGAAATGGCTATTAGGTTTTCGTTATCTTCTTGAGCACTATGTACTGTAGCTCTAGAACTACTTATTTCTTCACCTAAAAGATTTTCATCTAATTTTATTCTGGAAAGGGCGTCTGCCACATAATTCTCTTTCCCTGGTAAGTATTTTATTTTGTAATCAAATTCGTTCAATTTTATTTTCCATCTCTGTAATTTCATGTTAGGTTCTTTGATATTGTCCAACCAGACAAGGGGTTTATGATCACTTAGGATTTCAAAATGTCTACCGAAGAGGTATGGCCTAAAATATTTGGTTGCCCATAAAGCACCTAAAGCTATGTTGCTAGCATCAGCGGTTAGAAAAAGGGTTTTTTTAAAATCGGGATATGCAAGAATGGGATCGTTCATAAGGAGGCATTTTACTTTTTCAAAGGATGAAATATAATGTGGGTAGTTTATGTTAATCTTAGCTCCTTTCTTTAATCCAAGGGTTAAAGGCTTTGCAATGTGTGCAAAATTTTGAATGAATTTACGGAAGAATCCGCATAAGCCTAAGAATGATTTTATTTCTTTCGGGGTTTTTGGGATTGGAAATTTTAGAATAGCTTTGACTTTGTCTGGGCTTGATTTGATTCCTTCTATAGTTATGACGTGACCTAAAAATTCTGTTTCCTTTTTCAAGAACTCGCATTTATCTAATTGTAGTTTTAGATTAGCATTGCACAATTTAGCAAAGACCTTTTTTAGTGATGCCAAATGTTCTTCTAATGAGGAATAAACAATAATATCGTCTAAGTAGACTAAACAATCTTTATAGATTAAATCTTCTAATAAATTGTTCATATATCTTTGAAAATATTCGCATTAGTCTCTAAAAATAACAGGCATGGGAACTTTTAATATAAGAAATTACTATTTATTTTATATTCTTTGGAAAATGCATAGCTAGACTATCTTAAATCTAAATAGTTGAAAGTATACATTTTGAATATCTAATATCAAGACACAGATATTTCTTCAAACATTTCTGGATTGGCTGACTAGTATAAATATTAAAGTAAGAGATACATTATTTGGCCAATAAATTTCTCAACGTTTGAATAAACATAATTTAAAAACAGAATTAGATCCAAACCACATCGGATGACTTCTTTTGGCACGGATGACTTCTTTTGCGCCACCTTGTATGTATATACATACATATATACCTGAAAGTTTGTTCGTTTATTGTTCGACCTATTTAGAAACCACTGACTTGTCTTTTTCCTTTCAGTCCTACTTTCGAATTAACTTATAACTGAACCATTTAATGTTCTTTGAGGAAAACTTGCACACAAGGGAAATAACCCATTAAGAATTTTAACCAATAGACTCCCCTTAATTTTGAAGTGTGGGGCCTTCTTATGCAATAATGTTCACCATACCTCCTCCATAAGGCGTGAGTTATTATGCCAAGTTCGTTTTTAGCTTCTCTAGGCACGACATTTGCCAAGGCCATTTGGCATACTTTATGCCATTGCATAATTTGGTTTATGTCTATGTGCTAGGAGAATCCGAGTGCGTAAGTTTTAAAATTTATAATGTAACATACACACACACACACATAAATACAGAGCAATAAGAGTAAAACGAAAGCTGTCAGGGGGATGCAACGGAGAGGCAAGACTCAGACAAAGATGGAAAGAAAAGTCTTATAAGCAAGTACCGGCAACGGTACTTAAAATACCCTCTTTAAAAATTATTAATACAATCCTTTGCATATCTGAAAATAACTAAATTTCCCTGAAAGATTTTATGGGCGACTTTTTCTTGGTAATGCCTGTTGCAAACACCTTGACGACCTTTGTTGCCGCCGAAATTCGCTAACTGCCCAGCAGACCCGACGCAGCCATCAATGGGTTAACCCATATCACTCATTCTCTTTCATTTTCATACTTATTCTTAAGCGCCAGCCTACGTGCTGGGAAATTAACCGTTGCATCTTGCGCTTTAAGCTTACATGTTAGGTTCTATGCTTGTTACTAAGCGGCGGACAGAACAGTTTGGTTACAACCGCGAGTAAGGGCGATTAATTTATAGCGGCTCGCTTACAAACGGCTCGCTACAAACGGCTCGCTTACAACCATAGCGGCTCTCAACGGCTCGCTACATCAACGGCTCGCTTACAACCAAGCGGCATAATAACGACTCGCATACGGCACACACACCATACACACACCCATTAGCATAAGAAATACACGTGGAAGAAATAAATGAAGTATCACGTGAAAAGTGGAGTGTTTTCTTGTGGGCCCGCTAAAACATCGAACCTTAGCGCTAAACTCAACAATTCTATAAATTAATGGCACGAATTAATTCTATAAATTAATTCTATAAATTATGCCAGGAATTAATTCTATAAATTAATTCTATAAATTACGCCATAAAGGCAATTCTAAAAATTACTTCTACAGATTAATTCCATAAATTAATCTAACAGTGGTAAACCACTAAATGAACCGAAAAAGTTAATTATTTAACTCAACTCGACGGGTCAACCCACGGTTCTACACGCCAATCATATAGAGGTTAACCTCGATGATTGCATAACCAATCACTAAATTGTGATACATAACCTCAACGGTCAACCGTTTACGACCTACATAGGTCACATAACTAATCAACATCGCTTAAAAGTATAAACTCATTGGTAAACCATGGCAACAAAAGACTTATCAAGTGGAATATATCATTGCAAGAAATGCATGCAGGAAGACAATGACCGCATGGTGCAATGCAATCGATGCTGTTCCTCGTATCATTTCGACTGCGTTGGAGTAATAGACGAGAAATCTGAGAACAGCTGGAACTGCGACTGCGTCAACGTGTCATCGGAAGTCATCACAACCATATTGAGCAACGCCCTGCAGAACCTCGGAAATACCACACGAGCAGGCGAACCTCAGGCTACTTCGTCACCAGCAAAACCAACGGGGCCGCTACCAGAACCGGATCGGGACTTTGGACTATGCCCGCCAAAAATATTCCCGGACAAAGCTAGGACGCTGTTCCTATTTTTACTTCTGCCAAACAAAAAGCGATGGTCACACACTCAGCTGTGCGTGACACGTGGCACTACGATCACGAGGCACCGCAGCTGCCGTTCCTAACCTCAAACAACACGCGTGCTACGACACGCGAACAACCGCACCTAAGTGCTACGCCGATGGCGCCCTGGAATTTCACAAATACTCAAAACAGGGCTGCATCGTACTATCCAGAAAGTAAAGTGCGAATGGACATAGACCTAAACACAGCAATACCAAGCGCGGCACAACTTGCAGCCCGTCAAGCGATACCGAAAGAGCTTCCAACATTTGATGGCAATCCTCAGAACTGGCCTCTATTCTACAGTAGTTTTCAGACAAGTACGGAAATCGCTGGGTATACGAATGCAGAAAGTCTTATGCGGCTGCAAGCTAGCCTAAAGGGAAAAGCACGTGAGTTAGTTCAATCCAAACTCCTTTTACCAGCAATGGTCCCTGAAATCATACAAACATTACGTATGTGTTTCGGTCGGCCAGAGCATATTTTGCACAACTTACTGGAAAAAACGCGCCAACTACCCGCAATAAAAGATAAGCTTGAACCACTTATCGAATACGCACTGTGTGTACGAAACATCTACTCAACGATGGAAGCATGTGGACTCACAGGTTACATGCAAAACCCAATGCTCGTACAAGAGCTACTAGAGAAACTCCCCACACAATTGAAGCTGCAGTGGGCAATGTTTCCCAAAGACACTACGGTACCATCAATAGAATCTTTTAGCAAATGGATCTAGGACATAGCTGAAGCAGCAAGCCAGGTAACATCGCCGCTTTACCACAAGAAGAGCGGAAGCCTAAATCATCACACAGAGGCACCTAAAGAGCAGGTCAAGGAAATTACGTGCGTCGTATGTAACGAACCTGGGCACAAAATACACAGCTGCCCATCGTTCAAAGCCACGCCACATCAACGAAAGATGTCTTTTCTGAAAAATCACAAGCTCTGCCAACAATGCCTAAACCGTCATCACCAAAAGTGCCAACGTGAAAAGGTTTGCGGCATCCGAGGCTGCCGAAGCAAACATCACCCATTGATCCACGAGATGCAGCCAATACCAGAGGCTGCGAAATTCAGCAGCCCAAACAGACCAGCTATGGTCACCATCGTGCATACGCCGGAGGGCAAGCACACCCAGCGATCCAGAGAGTCTGGCTCAACATATTTCCGTGTCATTCCAATACAAATCATCAATAAAACGAAAGTCACTAACACTTTTGCATTTCTAGATGAGGGATCGACACTAACGCTAATCGACAACAAGGTCTTTAAGCAACTCGGCTTAAAAGGCGTTCCAGATCCACTGTGCCTAAAATGGACCAACGATACAGCACGCGAAGAAAATGCATCGGAACGTGTCACGCTTACGGTTGCCAATCCACATAATGGCAATCAATTCTACTTGCAAGAGGTTCACAGTGTAGATACCCTGGATCTACCTGTACAGTCTATCGACATAAGGGCTCTCGCCAAAGAATTCCCCCACCTAGCGGGACTACCGATAGCATCATACACCAACGCACGCCCAAGCATCCTAATCGGCACAAATAACTGGAACCTCGCCGTACCCCTTAAAATCAAAGAGGGGGCATGGCACCAACCAATAGCGTCAAAGACGCGACTGGGATGGGCACTACAAAGCTCCACGCCATCAAGGGCCACTAGAGCTAGCGTTCACATGTGTGGATGCCGAGACGCAGACGCCAAGCTGCATGAGATCATCAAACAAGCGTTCTCATTAGGCGTTACCACAGCAAAACCGCTATCATCACCAGAAGAAACTCAAGCTCTAACCAGACTTGAATCTACTACCGCCTTGAAAAACGGCAGGTACGAGGTCGGTCTAATGTGGAAAAACCCTGAAGTTTTATTACCTGATAGCTACGCAAACGCACTAAAACGGCTTAAATGCCTACAAAAGCAATTTTCAAGACAACCACAGTTGAAGGAGCAAATCACCAAGCAAATCGAAAACATCGAAAAGGGCTATGCTCGCATGCTGACGCCGGAGGAAATAGCTGCACCAAACAGACGGACATGGTATCTACCAACCTTCATAACTAAAAATCCAAATAAACCAGAGAAGGTCCGGCTTGTATGGGACGCAGCCGCCCAATCCAGCGGCAAGGCCCTGAATGACTACATCTGGAGTGGTCCAGATCTCCTAAACTCCCTGTTTGACCTCTTACTCTCATTCCGAGTGGGACGAGTGGCGATCTGCGGCGATATCGCCGAGATGTTCCACCAGATCCGAGTGAGACCGCAGACACCCATGCGCAAGGGTTTCTGTGGTTCGACAGCAAATCCGAGAGGCAAGAGCCTAACGTCTATGTTATGGAAGCGCTTACTTTCGGAATCAATTGCGCACCCTGCATTGCACACTTTATTCGTGACAAAAATACTAAAATACTAAAGAGCGATTCGCTACTTCCCGAAGCTGTCGAAATTACCGCAACAGAAAAGGTACTCGGCTTATATTGGATGCCGAACTCCGACGTATTCACATTCATCTGCAAGTTCGCCAGGCTGAAGCGCAACGTTTTAGACAGCGACAAAACACCAACCAAACGCGAGCTCTTGCAAGTACTTATGTCAATGTACGACCCACTCGGCTTCATCTCATGCTTTACAATAGAGCTGAAAATCCTACTGTAAGAAGTCTGGAGAAGCGGCGTTGGCTGGGATACTGGTTTGCCCGACGCATTGTTACCCAAATGGATACGATGGAAACGGATCCTTACAACAATAGCCGGATTGACCATCTCGATATGTTATTTCAACAGCAGCGATCAAATCCATGATGTCCAGTTACACACGTTCGTTGACGCCAGCGAATTGGCATACGCAGCGGTCTGCTACCTTCGGATACGCCGGGGGGAAAGAACCTACCTCAGCTTCGTGGCCTCCAAGGCGAAAGTGGCCCCGTTGAGTCCACTATCTATACCAAGGATGGAACTGAAGGCCGCAGTTATCGGAGCAAAGCTGAGTAACCGAATCCAACGCTCTTATGGATCCAATGGCTTCTTATGGATCCACGAAAGTTTCAGCAATTCGTCATGCACCGCGTGGGCGAAATACTGGAATTCACAAACGTTAGCCAATGGAACTGGGTTCCAACCAACCTTAACCCTGCAGATCTTGCTACTAAAACAAACAACGCCAATAAATATATAACTTGGCTACACGGTCCAGACTATTTGCTGCAGGATCAACACGAGTGGCCAAAATGCGATGATTTGGGCCACCAAACAATGCTGAAGTCAGGCATAACATACTCTTCATCGACAATTCGCCGATGGAGCTAAAACTTAACGCGGAATATTTTTCCGACTGGCGCAGGCTATATCGAGCTTTAGCGCGCTTTATTCTCTACATTGAGAAACTGAAAGCGAAACAAAAGAAGGCATCGCCACCTACAGAGGTGTCTTACGAGATGATTCAGCAGACACGCACACTCCTACTGCGGCATGCGCAGTCATCTGAATTCAACCCAGAAATTCGCAACTTAACGAGAGGTAAACCTTTAAAAACAAATTCTAAACTCATATGTTTGAATATCTTTCTAGATGAAAACCAGCTCCTACGTACCCGAGGGCGAGCAGAAAACCTAAACGGCCAAAACCAAATACTGCTCCCATATGGGCACCACATTACTCGGCTCATAGTGAACTGGTATCATCAGGAAATGCACCACACATCCCATGAGACGTGTATTAACGAATCCTGTGATTCGAGGCATGTTTTACATACCACGTCTACGAGTCTTATACAAAGGCATGCGGAAGTCTTGACAACGCTGTAAAAATGATAGCGCCATGCCTGTTCCACCGCAAATGGCTCCCTTGCCCATCGCCAGGCTGGCTGCCTACCAACGTCCTTCACTTACGTCGGTATCGACTACTTCGGGCCCTTCTTGGTTGCTGTAGGACGGCGAAGCGAAAAAAGATGGGGCGTTATTTTCACCTGCTTAACCATACGGGCAGTGCATATAGAACTGGCGTGCTCTTTGGACACTGCATCGTGCATAATGTGCATCCGAAACTTCATCAATGTGCACTAACTTCAAAGCTGCTGAAAAGATTATCTGTGACAAAGCGCAGACGATCAACTTCAACGCCGTGCAACCGGCGTTCGATGACATCAAATGGAAATTTAATCCACCAGCCGCTCCTCATATGGGGGGAGCATGGGAGCGACTTGTACGTTCCGTCAAGACTGTACTCTACGCAATCTGCCCAGCGAGAAAATTCACCAGCGAGGGCCTACAAAGCGCACTCTGGGAAGTGGAATTCATCCTAAATTCCAGACCGCTTACTTTTGTCTCTCTGGACAGCAAAGACGACGAGGCTATCACCCCTAACGATCTACTGCTAGGATCAGCAAGCGGCTATAAACCAGTCTTCGAAACCACACATACCGTACAGCACATGTGGCAAGCTGTACAAGAATTCGCCGATCAATTCTGGCGACGATGGGTACGCGAATGCGTTCCAGATTTAGCCAGGCGAGGAAAATGGTTTACGAAGAGACCACCAATAGCAGCTGGAGACGTCGTTGTAATATTGGACGAGACTCTGCCCCGAAATAGATGGCCAAAAGGTATAGTCGAGCAAACAATCCTGGCCAAAGACAACCGGGTGCGTCGAGTGATCATCAGAACTACCAACGGGACTCTTCAACGGCCCGTGGCTAAAGTAGCTGTATTAGACGTCAGCTGTTTTGGAGCAAAGCAACCCCCTGAAGAGAGCAGCTTTACTGGGGGGGGAATGTTGCCGCCGAAATTCGCTAACTGCCCAGCAGACCCGACGCAGCCACCAATGGGTTAACCCATATCACTCATTCTCTTTCATTTTCATACTTATTCTTAAGCGCCAGTCTACGTGCTGGGAAATTAACCGTTGCATCTTGCGCTTTAAGCTTACATGTTAGGTTCTATGCTTGTTACTAAGCGGCGGACAGAACAGTTTGGTTACAACCGCGAGTAAGGGCGATTAATTTATAGCGGCTCGCTTACAAACGGCTCGCTTACAAACGGCTCGCTTACAAACGGCTCGCTTACAACCATAGCGGCTCTCAAACGGCTCGCTTACAATCAAACGGCTCGCTTACAACCATAGCGGCATAATAACGACTCGCATACGGCACACACACCATACACACACCCATTAGCATAAGAAATACACGTGGAAGAAATAAATGAAGTATCACGTAAAAAGTGGAGTGTTTTCTTGTGGGCCCGCTAAAACATCGAACCTTAGCGCCAAACTCAACAATATGGTATGAGGCATGTTAAAACAATTTAATAGACATACATTTGGTTTTCGAAATTTTAAATATTTGTTTCACCTGGTGTATGGTATACCCAAGTCGGCGAGACGACTTACTTACTTCATTTTTATATATATACAAGCAGCTAATGCAGAGCTTGAACTTCTGTGATAGGCCCGTTAGCTGCAGCCACTGGCCGGGTTTCATTTGCTTGCATTATTATACCCTTGCAAAAAGGGTATATTAATTTTGGTCAGAAGGGTGCAACGCATAGAAGGAAGCATCTCCGACCATATGAAGTATTTATATTCTTAATCAGCATGACGAGACGAGTTCATATAGCCATGTCCGTCCGTCCGTCCGTCTGTCCGTCTGTCCGTCTGGATAAACGCAAACTCCTCCTAGACCGTTAGAGCTACAGAGTTGAAATTTTGCATGTAGGCTTGTAGATACTGCAGGCGTTGTATATCTCGGATTCAGCCGGATCGGATCACTATATCATAAAGCTCCCATACAAACCGCAAAGTCACGAACAGTGACTTTTCTCAATATCTTCGTTATTTTTTGAGCTATTGTCGTGAAATTTAATAATGGTGAGTTTATTATACATATAAACGACTATGCAAAATTTAATCAAGATCGGGTGACTATATCATATACCTCCCATAGGAACGATCGGTCGAAAACAGTGACTTTCTTCAATAACTTCGTTACTTTTGACGCGATTGCTTTCAAATTAAATATTTGTAAGTTTAGTATATCTGTTAATGACTGTGCCGAATTTGATAAATATCGGGTTACTATATCATATAGTAACCCGATAGTAACCCGTTCCCATAGGAACGATCGGTGGAAAACAGTGACTTTGATCACAATCTTCGTTATTTCCTATGCATAGATTGTTGGCCGTTCTTTCGCAAACATTAGACTTTCAGATAAAACGTTTTTCCACTTTGATGGCTATAAGTTAGGAAAAAGTTACCAAAAAAGTTGCAAGGGTATACAAACTTTGACGCGGTCGAAGTTAGCCCCGGCCCTCTGGTTTTTAACATTCATGTTGTGGTACGGGGTGAGAATTTTATACCCTTGCAAAAAGGGTATATTAATTTTGGTCAAAAGTGTGCAACGCATAGAAGGAAGCATCTCCGACCATATAAAGTATATATATTCTTGATCAGCACGACTAGACGAGTTCAAATAGCCATGTCCGTCCGTCCGTCCGTCTGGATCAACGCAAACTCCTCCTAGACCGTAAGAGCTAAAGAGCTGAAATTTTGCATGTAGGCTTGTATATACTGCAGGCGTTGTATATCTCGGATTCAGCCGGATCGGATCACTATATGATATAGCTCCCATACAAATGGCAAAGTCACAAACAGTGACTTTTCTTAATAACTTCGTTATTTTCCGAGCTATTGTCATGAAATTTAATATTGGTGAGTTAGTTATACATATAAACGATTATGCCAAATTTGATCAAGATCGGGTGACTATATCATATAGCTCCCATAGGAACGATCTTTCGAAAACAGTGACTTTCCTCAATAACATCGTTAGTTTTGACGCGATTGCTTTCAAATTAAACATTTGTTAGTTTAATGTATCTGTCAACGACTGTGCAAAATTTGATGGGGATCGGGTAATTATATCATATAGCTCCCATAGGAACGATCGGTGGAAAACAGTGACTTTGATCAATATCTTCGTTATTTCCTATGCTAAGATTGTAGGCCGTTCTTTCGGCAACATTAGCCCTTTTAGATTAAACGTTTTTCCACTTTGATGGCTATAGGTAAGGAAAAAGTTACCAAAAAAGTTGCAAAGTTACAAACTTTGACGCGGTCGAAGTTAGCCCCGGCCCTCTGGTTATTTGGTCAAATATGTATGCATTTACATGCGTGTGTGCATATTAAACTATAATATAATGAGCTTTACTAAACTCTTACTTAGTGCTATTCTAAGGCAGCCGCAAAAAGCAAAAGCGGCGATGTCAATGACCGGATTTCAATCTTTGTATTCGATCACACCTCCAATGTTTACGTTCACATTTTCCGTAAATAAAAATTAATCTTTAAATGACGATGATGATAATGAAGACGAGGAAATTGTTTGTGTCGATGTTATGGATGTTGGCAGAAAATTACAGGAAATGGGCTCTGATGTGCCCTTCATCAAGGATGTGATGCACGCGCACTGGCTGTGAGTTGGAAAAACTGGTGCAAATAATAGCAAACAAGTCATGAAATTTCATTTTGTATTGTAATAATCAACCTTCCTACGAACTTTTCAGTCGAAATGTATCCATGACAGTCGTAAACAAAATTGAAGTTGTCATTGGAAATCTAACATCGAGATTCAGTTCGGTAAGTTCTTCTATCTCTATAAATAAAAATTTAATAATTTTTAACCAACCTTTTATTGAATTATAACGGGTGTTTTTTTAAGCGTTTGGTTTTTAAAATTGAAATGAAACACACAAAATTTGAATATTATTGTTAAATTTTTATTTGAGATGATAAAACAATCTCTGCCAATTACTTTTTAAAAATGACTTCATGTAAATGTTGTCCGCGACTGCGTTTCAAGTGATCAACACGGAAGGTCCAATTTTGCACCACTTTTTCCAGCATGTCTAAGGGAATTTTCATTGCACCGGCCGCTACAGCTGCAATATTCTCTTCTGTGCGATCTTCATTGACACTGGCTGCTACAGCTGCAATATTCTCTTCTGTGCGCACTCTCCGTACACGATTCGATGGTTGAATGTCCAATAAAGTAAAATGTGTGCGAAATTTGTCCACAATTGCCTTTATGGCTTGCTCGGTTGGTCGGTTGTGTCGACCATAATATGGACATAATTTGCGAAACACATTTTTCACAGAACACAAATTTTGATAATAAATTTTAATGATTTGTAAACGTTGTTCGGGCATAAGTCTTTCCATGATGAAATGGCAAACTAAACTGAGCATTTTTCACTTTCACAGCTGTCATGAACATCATGCGGTATGTCAGTGTTGCCAACGTGAAAAACCAAACGCTTAAAAAAACACGCGTTAGCTATTGGCTCCTATAGAGACCATTGATATTAGTAACGACTGTGCCGCAATGGCAAAATCCAAAACATTGGGCACTACAAAGAATGGGAACTCAGCCGATTCATCTACACCTGCAAAAGGTTCTTCTGTTGCGTCGTCATAATCTTGGCTACTTCCCAATGCACAACCATCATAATTTTCTGAAAAGTCAGTGACACCAGCAAAAGATGCAACTCAACCCACAACAAGTTTGTCTAAACAAAAAGCTGCAGCTAAAAAAGATGTAATACGAACGCAAAATCCAAATCCTTCTGCTTTGCCATTAAAAAGCAAACCACTTGCTACTTTGGAAGATCCATTGACTTCTAAATTAACAGACAAACCAACGCTAGCAACGCTGATGCGTTAATTGTCTAGTACCAGAGATGCTGTGACAAATAAAAGTGGAGCCAGTAATGATCGTCGAACTAGTTCTGGGGCACCTAGAAATATTCATTCCAAGTCCTCCATCTGGGTCGGAAAAAACAGTCCACCTGCAGTCAGTGTGAATAAACCCCCCGAAATCAAGTCAATCGTCCACCAGTACTCTAACTAGGGTGGACGCCAAGAGTGACAAATGTTATGATTTTGTGCGCTGCACTAAATCTATAGTTCCAAGTGATTACCTTCGAAAAATCAATCCAAGTCCTCCTCATGATTCATTACAAGACAATCCAGTTTCAGCTAAAGTGAATGATACATTGAAGACATCGTCAAGACTTATTGTGCAAGCATCGGCATCGCGTCAACCATTTAGCAGTCCAAATGAGTTGACCTTTAATAGTAGACTAGTTTTGATTTTGTGCGTCGAAGTAAACCTGCAGTAGTCGATTTCACTCGTAGGTCCAATCCTTGTAATCCAGTAACACCACAAACGACCACAATTGTACCCGATTTCGTACGCCGTTCACATACTGAACCCGAAAAGAAAGCAATGCCTGCAAATTCTCTTCAAGAGGCACGGAAAAAGTTCGCTGCTCTTCGAGGAGATGTACCATTAGCCTTAAACAGTAATGATCCGCGCGGAAGAAAACGAAATTATACATTCAGCTTAGCTGCCACATCGCTACTACCAAATAGATATTTCAAAAGCGCTGTGGCCTAGAACAGCAGATATTTCGACGGCAGCGGCTGGTGGCGTTCCCAGCGTGTCCATTAAATCCGCACCCGCGTGGACCATCATCTGAGCCTCTGTGTCCTGGCCATGCTGATACAAATTCCAAATGAAACCCGGAATGGAAGACTTCACTACAGACTTGGATTCGACACACAACTTGGCCAATGCTCAAAATGATGACTTACGTGTTTTGAACCATTTAGCGATAGAGATTCCAGCTTTATAGATCATTACATTCACATCACTATTCTGGTGTCGTTCCTGAACGTGGACAGCCTCCGTACTGGTAAACGTATTTGTGCATCTCCAAATGTTCAGTCAGAGTGTCAGCCGGGACAGGATTTGTGGTAAATTCTTTATATACAGTGGACACATGACAATACAGCCTTATAGCTGTGATCCGTGGCCAAGTGATGCCAGATCTGTCTGACATTGACTGCGAACATTTCAAAGATCCACAATGTTAGAGCTTCTCAGATGGCACAAATATTAATTTGGGTAATACGATCTGTTGTTGTCCAGGCTTGGGCGGTTTCCCAATCATATCTAGTTGTTTTTCAGATGTGTCACAGTGTCGACTGGGGGTACACTAGGATTAAGATTTGGATTTGAATTGGATAATTCCATCGTCTAATGAGGTCGATGACGATGAGGCCAGCTCTTGGCTAGAGGTTGGAGTGTCGGATAATGATGCTTTTCCCAGTTGATAGGCTTCGGATATTTCATGGTCTTTGTGTGCAGAGATGCATTTGCAAGGCTTTTCTTTCTCGACTTTCGTATTTATTGCAATCGCCACATTTAAGATAATTGGGTAATTAACGCACTTCGGAGTGACGGTACATCACTTTATGTAATCACTTTGGAAGCTGAAGAAGTGGGTGTCCCAACTTCAGGAGAAGCTACTAGTCCAGCTGACATTGAGGAAGCTGTAGATAATGTCGGTGTCCACGATTCACATAGTCGCATTTCAAGTAATCATTGCGGCTCCAACTCGACTAGACACCCTAGCTATAGCGAGACCAGTAGGCGAAACTTGAACAGTAACTGGAATTGCTGGAGCAACAGGTTTAATTGAAATATTTATTTGCGACGGTGTCTGATCGTCTAGATTTTTGCCCAAGCAGCTTTGAGTGTCAATAATGTCTCCAGTATGTTGCGGAGGAGTACTGTTTTGAACCAAACTGAATACTTGGTATTTTGATAGATCCAATCCACTGGCATGATTATTCACTAACACAGGATCTGGTTCTAAAATATTCTTCGTTAAGAATTCACGTAGCCCAGCAGCGGGAAAATCAATAGTCAATCAAAGTTTCTAAGTTAAGGCTTACGGTGCGGCAAAAGTGTCTCATTTCCAGAAAGGTGTCCTAACCTTCGGTAAACCGGTTTTTTTGTACGGCAAGGCTTTAAAGGCGAGTGGCCTACCTAACCTTCTGCCGCTGCTGACCCAGACAAAGCTTGGTTTTTATCCCAATTCTGGATACTGCTTGCTGTCGCCCGATTTAGCGCATTCCATGTGACCACTTTGATAGCTTCTAAAATTTTTTTTTAAATTATCATCGTTTTGAACGAAATCGGCGGGGTAAAAATTCTAATTAACCTACATACCTGCTACAATTTATAACCAGTGTTTGCATTTGCTGCTACATAGCAGCAATTTCAATAAAAATATTGCTCTGCTCCTGCTACTGCTCTGATTTCGAAGGGCTACGTAGCATAGCAGAGAGCACAAACGGAAAACGATTGCTCTTCTGCTCTGCTCCGTAGTATACATCGTCGGAGCACAGAGCAATAGCAAGAGCAAAAAATTTTCGATACGCTATTCGTAGTTGTAGCAATAGCACAAGCATTAAAAGCGAGATGAGAGCGGAGCAAACAAAATAAATTTTTGTGCTACTGCTACGGAGCATTTCCTTTTCTGTTGCTCTCGTAGCAATTTCGTAGTCGCTCTCGTAGCAACTTCGTAGTCGCTCTCATAGTAGATCTGTACTAGAGGTGGGCATGGGCCGAAATGTTACATCCAACCCAACTCAGCCCATGGGCTTAAAATTTCACCCGCACCCGAAAGCAAAAAAAAATGTGGACATTCAGAGGAAACTGTAATGCCACAAATCGGGAGCACAACAGAGATAAATCCAACATGGAAGTTAAGATGGAGAAGATGGTATAGCGGACGCATCTGCAATATTAGCAGTGGCCACGATCGCTGGGTAACATGAGTCAGCCAATGCTTATGGTTCTTGGATTTGGCGCCTACATTCACAGTTGCTTGGCGATAAGCATCAATGTGTTTCGCAAGGTGAAAGTCCAAGGATCAACTCTGGAGTGATGCCACTGTTGTGCTCCTAGTTTGTAGAATTACGGTTTCCTCTGAATGTCCTCTTTTTTTTTGCTTTCGGGTGCGGGTGAAATTTAAAGCCCATGGGCTGAGTTGGGTTGGATGTAACATTTCGGCCCATGCCCACCTCTAGTACAGATCTACTATGAGAGCGACTACGAAGTTGCTACGAGAGCGACTACGAAATTGCTACGAGAGCAACAGAAAAGGAAATGCTCCGTAGCAGTAGCACAAAAATTTATTTTGTTTGCTCCGCTCTCATCTCGCTTTTAATGCTTGTGCTATTGCTACAACTACAAATAGCGTATCGAAAATTTTTTGCTCTTGCTATTGCTCTGTGCTCCAACGATGTATACTACGGAGCAGAGCAGAAGAGCAATCGTTTTCCGTTTGTGCTCTCTGCTATGCTACGTAGCCCTTCGAAATCAGAGCAGTAGCGGGAGCAAAAAAAAAAACTCCGACGTAGCATAGCATTTTCAATCCCTGTTTATAACCAAAGATTTGGGCTAAAGCTTTTTTTCCACAACTTTTCTCCTCAGAATTAAAATGAAATGAAGCTTAGCAAAATGAAGTAAGTCGTCTCGCCGACTTGGGTATATGAAATAAATATTTTAAATTGCGAAAACCAAATGTATGTCTATTAAATTGTTTTAACATGCCTCATACCATATGTTATCCTTGAACCTTGCTTAGCAAACATATATAAAGTGAATTACAATACCATGCTCAAGGATTTATTAAATTCAAGTCCACGTACTTCCAGTCAACAGACTATTGATATTTTTCCTTTCTGATATTATTTTAAATTCCAAAGTCCTAATCAAGTTAAAGAAAAAAATGAAGTACCATACACCAGTAAAGCAAATATTTCAACTTTATTAAACAAATGCATTTTCAAATGCTTCTTACAAGCATATCTTACAATTAGTATCTCGCTCACTCAATCATACGAGCACCCTAGCGCCCCCACCAGCCAACGGCCAACTCCGGCCTTATGGAAAAATGTTTATATGCATAACTCGACTGTTTTTTGTCCGATTTTGATCAAATTTGGTATTTTGCTAGATATTAGTATAAAATTTAAGTGTGCTAAATTTGGTTACATAAGGTAAAAAAATGCGGAGATAATTAAGTTTTTCAAATTACGGGGGCGGAAAAGGGCCTGTCAAAATTTTTATATATACAAAATGTGTGCATTTACTAAGCGAATATACATACCAAATATGGTGTCTCTAGCTGGAATAGTTTTTGAGATAAACGCTTTTTTTAAATTGCGGAGGCGGAAAGGGGCGTGGCAAAAACTTGAAATACACTTGATCACTCTACATACTACACGAGTCTACATACCAAATTTGGTGGCTCTAGCTCTTACAGTCTCCGAGATCTAGGTGTTCATACGGACAGACGGACGGACGGACGGACGGACAGACGGACATGGCTAGATCGACTCGGTTGTTGATCCTGATCAAGAATATATATACTTTGTGGGGTCGGAGATGCTTCCTTCTGCCTGTTACATACATTTTGGCGACTTTAATATACCATTTCACCCTATGGGTGTATGGTATAAAAAGAGAGAATGTAAATAAGTCAAATATTGAATAAATTAAAGTCTCGTTAAGGCTATATTAAATAATTCAAGTCGAGAGTAACGTAAAATAGAGTAAATGTAAATGCAAAGTGAGTGAAACGGAGTTTAATGGTGGTCATAAAGCGCGAAGGAGAAATCATCATATAAAACATCCTCCCACAGTGCATCGATGGAAGGCCTTTCAGCGCCTAACCTATGGGGTAAATGCCTAGTGTATTAAGCGGTATCAATTCGGCGACTTTCACCCAAGTTTTTGCGAACTATGGGTGATGGTAGTCAATTGATACTCTGATTTGTTGATGTAATTTCTGTTTCAGCGTTTTGTGATCAACCAAATAATTAAATTACAAAAAAACCAGAGGGCCGGGGCTAACTTCGACCGCGTCAAAGTTTGTATATCCTTGCAACTTTTATGGTAACTCTTTCCTTACCTATAGCCATTAAAGTAAAAAAACGTTCAAGCTTAAAAGGCTAATTTTGCGAAAGAACGGCCTACAATCTTAGTATAGGAAATAACGAAGATATTGATCTGAGTCACTGTTTAGCACTGATCGTTCCTATGGGAGCTATATGATATAGTTACCCGATCTTTATCAAATTCGGCACAGTCATTAACAGATATATTAAACTAACAAATGTTTAATTTGAAAGCAATCGCGTCAAAAGTAACGAAGTTATTGACAAAAGTCACTGTTTTCGAAAGATCGTTCCTATGGGAGCTATATGATATAGTCACCCGATCTTGATCAAATTTGGCACAGTCGTTTATATGTGTAATTAACTCACCAATATTAAATTTCATGAGAATAGCTCAGAAAATAACGAAGGTATTAAGAAAAGTCACTGTTCGTGACTTTGCCATTTGTATGGGAGCTATATGATATAGTGATCCGATCCGGCTGAATCCGAGATATACAACGCCAGCAGTATATACAAGCCTACATGCAAAAGTTCAGCTCTGTAGCTCCAACGGTCTAGGAGGAGATTGCGTTGATCCAGACGGACGGACAGACGGACGGACATGGCTATTTGAACTCGTCTCGTCGTGCTGATCAAGAATATATATACTTTATATGGTCGGAGATGCTTCCTTCTATGCGTTGCACACTTCTGACCAAAATTAATATACCCTTTTTGCAAGGGTATAAAAAAAAAGGTGTCCGCAAATAATGTTTGACTTGAAGAGCAATGAAAAGTAATGAGTGAATTTGTGCAACTTGAAAATTTAAAAAAACCAGTACTTGAAATGAGGTGAATAATTACAAAAAATATATTAACTTTATTTATTTGATATTCCTTTTATGTTTTTTTTATTCTATAATATTTTACAATAATTAATAACATGTAACTAGTAAGCTCTCTTTTATACTACTAGTTTTAGTCCCTCTTATTCAATAGTTTAATTTACTTGGAGTTCCATTGGTTTTTAAGTCTGAAAGTTCTGAATCTCAAAATGTTGAGTCATACCAGACCATCTGTTTAAAATAGTCTGTATTAATTTTCTTTAAACTTTATTGTGTAAAACAAGATATGCTTCTATCTGAAATTATAATGAATTTGAATATGATTGCTTAAGCTTTATAATTAATTTTCCTAGTGACATGGGTACATGATTTGATATCGATCAGTTTTTTTTAATGGGAAAGATTCCCATTAAATGAAAAGTAAAGATACAAATAACAACAAAGATTCATGGTTGGGAGGGTATAGAACTGACAAGGTCTATCTACATCTTGACCTCAGTAACCGCTAGCTTGTGATAAAAAAAATACACCTTCATTCCTTTCGTTGTTTTTTATTAACACTATATTTACCAAGAAATTTGTTTACCTAATTATACCAGAGCCAGTCAATTTGACTGGTTAAGAAAAGTCCTAATATTTATATTAAAATTCGTAGTCCTTTAAAAGATTTAATGAGAAATAAAAAAATATAAATAAAATAATAACAAAGTTTGTATACCCTTGCAACATTTTTGTTTAACTCTTTCCTTACCTATAGCCATCAAAAGTGGAAAAACGTGTAAGCTAAAAAGGCTTCTGTTTCCGAAAGAACGGCCTACAATCTTAGCATAGGAAAAAACGAAGATATTGATCAAAGTCACTGTTTTCCACCGATCGTTCCTATGGGAGCTATATGATATAGCTACCCGATCCTTATCAAATTTGGCACAGTTATTAACAGATTTATTAAACTAACAAATGTTTAATTTAAAAGCAATCGCGTCAAAAGTAACGAAGTTATTGACAAAAGTCACTGTTTTCGAAAGATCGTTCCTATGGGAGCTAAATGATATAGTCACCCGATCTTGATCAAATTTGGCATAGTCGTTTATATGTGTAATTAACTTAACAATATGAAATTTCATGATAATAGCTCAGAAAATAACGAAGTTATTAAGAAAAGTCACTGCTCGTGACTTTGCGGTTTGTATGGGAGCTATATGATATAGTGATACGATCCAGCTGAATCCAAGATATACAACGCCTGCAGTATATACAAGCCTACATGCAAAATATCAGCTCTGTAGCTCTTTCGGTCTAGGAGGAGTTTGCGTTGATCCAGACGGACGGACGGACGGACGGATGGACGGACGGACGGACATGGCGATTTGAACTCGTCTCGTCGTGCTGATCAAGAATATATATACTTTATATGGTCGGAGATGCTTCCTTCTATGCGTTGCACACTTTTGACCGAAATTAGTATACCCTTTTTGCAAGGGTATAAAAATGCATCAATTGTGTTTTAGTTTTAATCAAAACCAGAGGGCCGGGGCTAACTTCGACCGCGTCAAAGTTTGTATATCCTTGCAATTTTTTTGGTAACTCTTTCCTTACCTATAGCCATCAAAGTGGAATAACGTTTAAGCTAAAAAGGCTAATGTTTCCGAAAGAACGGCCTACATAGGAAATAACGAAGATATTGATCAAAGTCACTGTTTTCCACCGATCGTTCCTATGGGAGCTATATGATATATATACCTGATCCTTACCAAATTTGGCACAGTCATTAACAGATATATTAAACTAACAAATGTTTAATTTGAAAGCAATCGCGTCAAAGGTAACGAAGTTATTGAGGAAAGTCACTGTTTTCGAAAGATCGTTCCTATGGGAGCTATATGATATAGTCACCCGATCTTGATCAAATTTGGCATAGTCGTTTATATGTGTAATTAACTCAACAATATTAAATTTCATGATCATAGCTCAGAAAATAACGAAGTTATTAAGAAAAGTCACTGTTCGTGACTTTGCCATTTGTATGGGAGCTATATGATATAGTGATACGATCCGGCTGAGTCCGAGATATACAACGCCTGCAGTATATACAAGCTTACATGCAAAATTTTAGCTCTGTAGCTCTAACGGTCGAGGAGGAGTTTGCGTTGATCCAGACGGACGGACGGACATACGGACGGACGGACGGACGGACGGACGGATGGACGGACATGGCTATTTGAACTCGTCTCGTCGTGCTGATCAAGAATATATATACTTTATATGCTCGGAAATGCTTCCTTCTATGCGTTGCACACTTTTGACCAAAATTAATATACCCTTTTTGCAAGGGTATAAAAATCATGTTTGTTACATGTTTTACAAATAGAAACTTTTTTCTTGTTGTTGTTACAATGCCCTATTTGGCACCATTTACGTACAGGCCGGGCATTCTGCGTTACTGGACGGTGATTTTCAATTGCCTTTCTTCGGCTTGATAAGTGATATTCAGCTGTGAGATCTTCAGGGATGTGTAAACAAACTTACAAACAGTGATGTTTCAAACAAGGGAACTTCCTAAAAGGAAAAAATATAAAATATTGGCATATCAAAATGACTGGTTACGGTATAAGTGCCAAAAACAAAAAAAATCTCTTTTCCTATGAACACAAAATGAAATTAGCTTATCAAATTGTATGTATTTAGTAGTTATTTAAAAAGTAATAACATAATATCGAAAAAAAATAAAAAACACTTCAAGTCAATATTTAAGAAATAAAAAGTAAAACCAGTCATTTTGACTGGTGTGGTAGATCAAGTGTTAATAGGAATTCCTTACTGTGTTCGGAGGTATTTTCTGCCAGTCATTCGATTTTCATTTAAAGTTAGTTTCAGTAGAGATCTTAATGAAATTAAATTTTATAATTAAAGGTAGAGATACAGCAAACAACCCCTCCACCTCGCAAGAGCTACGGAACCAGAGGATCTCAATCTGCTGCAATTCACCTACCGCCTTCTTTCGGTTATCGATTGATTTATTGTCGCTGGGATAGGAGAACCTATTATATAAAAATTATGGCGCACAGCGAGGAGCCGAGGGAAGGTTAGGAAGGTTACTCAACTCCTTGACAATATTAGATATAGACAAGAAGTTCATTAAAGTTACGTTTTTGTTATTTTGACAGCAGACCACATTAGAAGTATGTAGTTCTACCCTAAGTGATATAAAGTGTTGAGTTCAAGTATATCAGGAAATTCATAAGATCAAAACATGAGGTTTCAAATTTTTCGTCGTTTTTGTTAGACTATATTATGGTTTAACTTACGCGGATAAATAAACCTGCACTGTTTAAGTCTGCTTGGCGAAGCCGATGTTTCTGTTAGGAATATTCAGCCGCAAAGTTAAAAGCAAGAATGAATGTAAACAAGAATATCAATACTGTGTATCATAAATGGCTCGTTTAGTTACTGTCCTCGATAATTTAGCACTCGTTTAGTAAAGGCACTTAAACTTTTCTTAACAATTTAGATTATTGTATATTGGATGTTTCGATATCAGTACTGATTGGATTTAAGATCATGTTACGACAGCTGAACGTCTAAAGAAATCGAAGAGAACACGAACAAGTTCTTTTATAGTAAGATTTGGATGATTAAATGTTCTGGTGTCTGGATCTTGGTAATACAGATAGTATAGCCTTGCCGATCAGAAGATTCGAAAGGCCAAAGCTTGACTAAAAGAAACAATTTTGTAGATGCCATAGCCCAAAAACAAAAATAATAAAGTTACCAATATTCTTTAGGTTCAGATTAGGTTTAGATAGTTACGATTTCAAATCATGTACCAAGTCATGTCACTTTTAGGAAAATAATTAAAAAAAAAGAATGGCTCTAGTTCAACATAGTCCCCCAAATACGGACACTCCAGCAGAACACATATGCAAAATTTGTTCTTTGTTTTTGGACAACACGCAAACATGTTTCTGTACTCCCTGTAAACACATTTTTCATAAATCCTGTTTGGAAGCTCTACTCGAAAAGGAAAAGCATTGCCCAATTTGTGAGAGTGAGATAAAAAGCGATGTGGTAGCTTCTTTGATTGACAAGTTCGGTATAAAGTTTGAGGAAGAGGAGCTGATGGAAATTTTGCAAAACAACCTGTTGCCAGAGATACTGTTGGAGGAGAACTCCTGAATTTAAATTCATTAATTTAATTATTCTGAAATATTAACCATTGGGTTAAATAGCTAAACTATCGATATATCGCAAGCTCAAAGAGAGTTCAATATAGCATCACTGGTTCTCTTGCGTTTCCCTTTACATTTTACTTTGTATTACTCTCTCTCTCGTAGCATATAAGAATTTAAGAATTTACTGTACCAAGAGAACTCGAATGCGACGGACGCAAAAATAAATGGAAAACTACTAACGTCGTCTAATCTGATTGTGGCAAGGGAAGTTTTGATTCATCGAATCCAACGAGTAGCAGATTATAATTATGGCCGAGAAATTGGCCAACAGATACGACAAAAGTTACTATATCAATCCATCGCATCAATAGGTCACCTTCATAGATTCGTACAGATGCAAGAAAATATAACACAAGAGCTCAGTCCTCAATTAAAAGTAATTTCTAACGCCAAAAAAATTTTGGAAATACAAGAAGAGGAAACCGAGGATAATAAAAATTGTCCCAGACCCAGATGAGAAATATGAAGTTGCCGCTGTGCAAGGGAAGTTCGTTTATTGGAATTATCGCGAAGCCGGCCACACATGGCAAAACTGTCTAGAAGAACGCACCATTTTTTGTTACGGTTGCGACACGGCCAATGTTTACAAGCCTCAATGTCAAGATTGTATAAAAAGGTTAGCGGAAGACCGACCGAAGGCTGCATCCAGACAACGCCGGATGCTCCCGCAATAGTTACAGCAAACTCGGAAAACGTTCAACAAAGTATCAACATTGTGAATCATAAAGTAAACGTACGAAAGACTCACAAACTCCCACTAATTGTAAGATTTTTGTCATATCCTGAGCGTTTACAACATTACCTTACGGTTAAAAACAGAATTTTCAGATCTGACCAGTCCACCGTAATGTTCACGCCACCGGGTGAACAGCAGAGAGTGAGGGGTAGTGTTTTTTTTTTGCCCAAACCCGAATTCGGTCATATCTTGGAGGGTGACGAAGGGTTCTCCAGTAAGTCGGTATATTCAATCCAGGACGAGTTTTTAATCCGAACACCCGTTTTTTCCATGCGCTCTTATCTTTCGATATTGTAACTTTTTCAACCCGAACCATTTCGTGTGTGTCGGGATATCTGGTGAAATAAATAAATCAGAATTAATTTTAACCGAAGTTCTCGCGCGTTTTAATTTCATTACGCACTCACCAGAACCTAAAGAAATTGGCACCCGCCAATTTGTACACCACAAATCGTTCCGCCCCTCCACGAACACGTAAAAACTAAAGGTCAAGTGCGCACAGCGGACGGAAACGGCCAAAATGTGATTGGTATGTTAGAAGTGATGGTACGGTACGGTAGATTGGAAAGAATGTTGAAATTGTTTGTAATTCCCACGTTGAAGAAAAGATTAATATTAGGTCATGACTTTTGGAGAATTTTCGAACTTTCCCCGTCAATAATTAGTTCGATCGAGATCGGTTGTGAAAAGAAGTTAGAGACTGACCCTAGTTCTTATTCTCTCACGTATTCGCAAATTAGACAGATTGAAGCCGTCATGCAAATGTTTCCCAATGCAAGTCATCATCTCGGACGTACTTCCTTAATAAATCATCATATCGAGATTGGCGAAGCCAAACCCGTAAATCAACGTTTTTACGCTATTAGTCCCGCTGCTGAAAAATTAGTATACACGGTAATTGATCGTAAGATTCAACTAGGAGTTATCGAACCAGCTGTTAGCGCCTGGAGCTCTCCTTTTCGATCAGTGATAAAGCCTAATAAATTGCGACTGTGCTTAGACGCTCGCAAGTTAAATGCAGTCACAATTAAGGATGCTTATCCTTTGCCCAGCATTGACAGTATTTTTTCAAGATTACCCAAGGCTAATATTATTTCCAAAATCGATTTAAAGGATGGCTATTGGCAAATAGAATTAACGGAAGCATCCAAACCTCTTACTGTATTTACAGTACCAGGGAGACCGTTATATCAATTCAAAGTTTTGCCTTTCGGCCTTTGTAATGTAATGAGTCGTCTAATGGATGAAGTAGTCCCCCTGGTGTTAGCAAGAATCGCGGAGCAATTTCGGATAGCTAATCTGTCCATTAAGATAGAGAAAAGTCAGTTTTGTGTCGCAAGAATTAGTTATTTAGGATATGTACAGTAAAGGTATCAGCACCGATCCGTCAAAGATTGATGTATTAAAAATTGGCCACCACCTAGGAATTTGAAACAAACTAGAGGATTTCTTGGAGTTTGCGGTTGGTACCGCCGTTTTATACCAAATTTTGCTGATCTCACTTATTCTATAATGGAACTGTTGTCAACAAAAAGAAATTTTGTTTGGGCTCCGGAAGCTCAAGCTTCTATGAATAAGTTGAAGGATCTATTAACTTCTGCCCCTATCCTACAAAACCAGGACTTTAATAAGAAATTTTTCTTACACTGTGATACCAGCGAGTATGGCGATTAAAAATTGAGGTGTTATTTGGAATTACAAGAATTTGAAGTAGTTACTGATCACTCTAGTTTATTGTGGCTAATGCGTCAACAAAATGTTTCTGGGAGATTAGCTCGATGGATTTTCTCAGCAGAATTTCTGGTTGTCGTTGCCTTCTGGAAGTGGCATTCGGACATTGAAAAGACACCGACAACTAACCACCGGCAGTGCCACAAAGTTTCTAAGTTAAAGTGTCCTAACCTTCGGTGAACCGGTTTCTTTGTACGGCAAGGCTTTAAAGGCGAGTGGCCTACCTAACCTTCTGCCGCTGCTGACCCAGACAATTCTGGTTCTGCTTGCTGTCGCCCGATTTAGCGCATTCCATGTGACCACTTTGAAAGCTTACAAATTTTTTTTTAAATTAACATCGTTTTGAACGAAATATTTTAGTGCAGATATTTTTCCTTTCTGATATTATTTTAAATTTCAAAGTCCTAATCAAGTTAAACAAAAAAAAAAAGAGAAAATGTAAATAAGTCAAATATTGAATAAATTGAATAAAATTAAAGTCTCGTTAAGGTTATATTAAATAATTTAAGTCGAGGGTAACGTAAAATAGAGTAAATTTAAATGCAAAGTAAGTGAAACGGAGTTTAATGGTGGTTATAAAGCGTGAAGGAGAAATCATCATATAAAACACCCTCCCATAGTGCATCGATGGAAGTAATGAGTGAATTTGTGCAGTTTGAAAATTTAAAATAACACTAACGAATTTAAAAAAAAAAAAAAAGAGAACTTGAAATAAGATGAATAATTAAAAACAAAAAATATTAATTTGATTTATTTAATATTCCTTCTATATTTTTTTTATAGAACTGACAAGGTCCATCTACATCTTGACCTCAGTAACCTCTAGCTTGTGAACAAAAGAATACACTTTCATTTCTTTCGTTTTTTTTTATTAATATGAATTCTTTACTGTGTTCGAAAGTATTTTCTGCCAGTCATTCGATTTTCATTTAAAGTTAGTTTCAGTAGAGATTCTAATAAAATTAAATTTTATAATTAAAGGTAGAGATTCAGCAAACAACCCCCCCACCCTGCAAGTGCTACGGAACCAGAGGATCTCCATCTGCTGCTATTCACCTAACGCCTTCTTTCGGTTATCGATTGATTTATTGTCCCTGTGATAGGAGAACCGATTATAAAAAATTATGGCGCATAGCGAGGAGCCGTTACACACTTATCGATAAAACGAGGGGTAGAGCATAACTTCGCTCGCCCAGGGCTGAAGAAGTATATTTATAAACGTCTGGTGACAGTTCGATTCAGGAATATTTGAACACCAGGGTTTCATATTGTCCGAAGAGTATACAGAAAAGTATTTACGTCCTGTAATCAGTATGCCGGGGATATCTCGTCAAGGACTTTGACGACTTCATAAGGACCTCGGTATCGTGATTCCAGTTTACGTGATTCGCCTGTCGCAGCTGGTTCGTTCTCGACTACTACAAGATTACCTGTGGGATAAACAAAGGGTTTAGCGTGCTTGGCATCAAAACGTTTCTTCCATTTAGCTCTTTCTGATTTTCGCTGACGGTTTCGCTGGAATATGGCTTATCCAGGTCTGGGTGTATCGCTGCAGTAAGGGTGGGTGTATCGCTGCTGACGGTTTCGCTGGAATATGGCTTATCCAGGTCTGGGTGTATGGCTGCAGTAAGGTTGCTCTGCACGACATCAATGGCATTGAAATTAAATACGAGATCAATTGGACTGAATCCAGTGATGCTGTTTTTCTGCGAGTTGACGGTCCATTGAAGGTTATGAAGAGTAAGATCCCAATCCTTTGGATTTTCGTTCATCGTTTGTATATAATTCAGAATTAATTGATTAGCGCGTTCCACTTGACCATTTGCAAGGGGTGTTCGTACAGCATTCTTAACGTGTTGGATATGGTTTTGCTTACAGTAATCCTCAAATAATTTTGACGTAAACGCTGTTCCACGGTCTGTTATAATAAAATTTGGCAAGCGTTGATAGAACAGGTAATGATTTTGTACTTTTAACGGTTTTTTCAATTAGAAATTTACTGAATGGATCAGATATAGCCAGTATTAGTATTTCCTCGTTTGCTTCGAATAAAACGAGCCAAGTGATCCGCGTGAATTCGACGAAAAGGGACCGGTTCAATATCGTTGTAATGCATGCGACCTTCAGGCTTTCCTCCTTTAGACTTATACTAGCAGCATTGGATGCATGTAGAGATATATTCCTTCCCGTATTTCCTTATCTTTGGAAACCAAAATCGTTTTTGAATCCTCTCAACGCACCATCTAACTGCCTTTGGTACAACAAACGCAATAGTGTTTTCCGTTTTTCGATAAAGGCGATGATTTTCGATGACATAAACAGTACGTAGTTGCTTCAGATGATCACTGTGACGCATTCCTTTCAGTACTGCGATTATTTTGGTAATTATTTTATCGTGTAGTTGCATTGTTAACAACCAGTCGTCGATTTCCAAAATGATGGTCCGAACAAGTTCATCTAGTGATCCTTCCGGTTGTAAATTTTGAGCACGGCTCAACGCATCTACATGAGCCATTTTGCTTCCATCTCGATGAACACATTCACAGTCGTAATCCATTATTTTAATCCACCAGCGCGCCACCTGTGGAATGAGTTCTTTATTCGTTTTAACCTTGGCAAAAGCGAAGCAATCGGTCATTAGACGGAAGGACTTTCCCAAAAGGTACACTCTGAACCTTTGGAGTGTTTCTACTACTGCAAGCGTTTCCAATGCGTAACTGTGGTATTTACTCTCAGCGTTGGTACAGTGTCGACTAAAATAACAAACGGGACGCCAATCATTGTCATACTGTAACTGCAGTAAAACTCCTGCTACGCCTAAAGCACAAGCATCGATGTGTACTTCGTGTTTAGCCGAAATATCGTATAGAGTGAGAACAGGTTCGCTACATAGTTTTTCGAATAGTTCCATAAATGCATGTTGCTGGGCTTCTCCCCAACTAAATGTATTCGCCTCCGTTTTACGTAGAAGTTCTGTTAAAGGACTTGATATTAATGGGTAATTTTCAATAAATTTTCTGAAAAAACCTGTGAAACCAAGGAATCTTCTTACTTCTCTTACATTTGTGGGTATTTTAAAATTTTTAATTGCGCTTACTTTACATTCGCCAGGTTTTATTCCATCTTTATTGATTATGTGGCCCAAGAACGTAATTTCCGATGGCAGAAACTTGCATTTGTCGTACCGTAGGGTTAAGCCACTGTCTTGTAAGATCGATAAAAACTTTTCAACTGGTTGCATACCATATTCAAAGGTCTTACTTGGGATTATTCCGTCATCTAAATATGCGAGTACCTCACCTGGTTCCATACGTTTTATGATTTGGTTCATTACAGATTGAAAGACTGCTGGAGCGCTATGGATTCCAAAAGGCATTCTGTTGTATTCATAATGTCCGTCAGCTGTAACAAACGCCGTGTACTCTTTGGACGATTCACTTATATCGATTTGATGATAACCCATACGTAAATCAAGTTGCGTAAAATATACGTTTCCAGCTAGCTGCGCGAATCGCTCCTCCATGTTTGGCATAGGAAATGGAATTTTGACCGTGATACTGTTAAGGCGACGATAGTCAACGCAAAGACGATGTTCTCCATTCTTTTTATCTACGATGACGATTCCCGAGGCGTACGGCGAATCCGAAGGACGAATTATTTCGTTTTCCAGTAGCTCAGATATGATATTCGTAACAATAGGTCTGAGCGCAAACGGTGTTCGGTATGGTTTCATATAACATTGGACGGTTGATGTTAAAGCGATTTCCATTTTCGATATTGAGCATTTACCTAATTCGTTGGTCTTCTGCGCGAAACCTATCTATTAAGACTTTTTCCAATTCTTCGTTTTCGGTATCCGCTCGATTTTGAGTCGTTTCTATTTGGCGTATGTTAACAAACATTTGTTTCCGTGAATAATTAGTTTATTACCATCCCGACAAAGAATATCCTTACCCAATATAACGTTTTTAAATATTAAGTCATTTTCCACTACAAGAATTTCGACTTCGTGACCTAATCTTGTCAAGAACGATTTTCGCATTTAGTTTTTGGTTACAAAAGAATTTTCCTTCTCCAAATCCATTCAGGGTTATTGCACATCGTTGCAAAACGCATACGTTTTCTGCAAATGATCAAAGTACGTGTACTACCTGGATCGACTAGTGCGTTTGTTTCGTTTCTGTTAACTGAAATAAATTTACAGATATCTGAGTTGATGCTCGAGTCAATTTTATTTACTTTCGTAACGTTTTTAAATTTTTCAGGGCAGTTGATAGAGTAGCCGTCTTTTGATTGATTTGATTGACGGCACTATATTTTCTTTGGGTATCCGTTTTATTACGGATTGACTTGACTTCTGCGTATTACACGTTTATTTTAAAAGCTATGTGGATTATATTTGCATGTATATCTCGTAAAAGTTCGTTACATGATCTTGTGGTGATTCCGTTGTTTCCCGTTTGGTTTTCAGCATTTTTAAATGAACATCAGCTGCGTTGCTGATACATGGAAAGCCGTGCAGGAATTTCGAAACAAATTCTGGCCATGTTTGAAATATTTCATCCATTGCATCGACCCAGTAACGAGCTGCACCTTGCATCTTTTGTTGAACTGCAAAAATTACCTTTTTGTCGTCCCAGTTATATGCGTTTTTCAGAGTTTCCACACGTTTAACAAAGTGATGCGAATCCAATGATTTTACGGACGATGGATTAAATTCAGGAACAAGAGCTAAATTTTCGTTCATGTTTCCAAAAGAAAGATTAAAATTATTATATTTTTCTTCGCAGTTGACTTCACGTTATTATTGTCGTTGGGTTGCGAAATTCGGAGAATTTTCCAAATACTGACCTACATTTGTTTTGGACCTACTTTTGCTTACGTCATTTCGTGACGTTGGAACATTAGTGTCTTGCTGTGATGTAACGACGTTATTGTACTGCTGGGTCGCAGCATTGTTACCACTTTGATGAGTCGGAGCGAAGGGTACGTGTTGGTGAGGCGTAACCATATAGCCGTGTTACGATGTAACAATGTAATTGTGTTGCCGAGACGTAGCAAAGTAAGCGTGCTGCTAAGACGTAGCTACATAACCGAGCTGTTGCGAAGTATCGACATGATCGTACTGCTGAGAGGTGGCAGTGTTACCGAGTTGCTGAAACGTAGCAACATTATCGTACTGCTGAGACGTGGCAGTGTTACCGAGTTGCTGAAACGTAGCAACATTATTATACTGCTAAGATGTAGCAGTGTTATCGTTTGGCAAATACGTTACGTTTGTACGTTCTTTTGTCAAATGCACATTTCTTTCTCCAGAAACTTCTTGTACGTTTACGTCACTAAGCTCAATTGGTGACGAAATCATTGCAGGTTGAAATGAACGCTCCTGCAATACTAATCGTTATTTCTAATTCGTTTACCTTTTTAGCCATTGATTGATTTTCCGCACTGGCGTAAAATCGTGGTTAATTTTCTCTGAAATTGTTCTCGATTTCCTGACGTTGACAATCCAGCTTGTCTACATTTTTGATGCAAAGCTTTCTTTGACACATAGTTTTTTGTATGTTCGTTGATTTTTCGTTTCGCTTATTCGTCTTTCGTTCTCGTTTCCACGAGTTCGTTTATGCATAGAACACACACTATTACACTATTACGGAAAATTGCGCGTTACCTATTGTTCAGGAACGGATTGCGTTTATCGATAAGTCAGATGTAGTTGTAAGAATCGACACATACATAAGCATTGTACACACACATATATTTGTGCGCTGCTGCGACAGCGCTTTTTCTCGTTTGGTTTAGTAATAAATTGGCACTCAACTGATAGCGAAGAAATACAAAGTGAAGTTATCCAACTTAATTTTAAGGTACAGTCCACTGCTAGATCAAATCATAATTTGGTCCTTCGAGCCGGATAAGGGAATCGGTTTTCGATCGAATAAAGTGCTTTTCGTTCGAATTTCTTGGATCTATTGGAAAGTTTGGAGGATTATTACTCTGGAATAGTTCTGTAAAATGGAAGAACTAAAGGCATTGGTGGGTCGACGGAGCCGACTCAAGGCCAGCATAACAAGAATTCTGGATTGGTCGGAACGAACCCAAACTACATCAACTACTGAGGTAGCCGCTCGGATGGATCAACTCCAGTCCGTGTGGAAGAAATTTAATGGAATCGTGGATTCCATAGCCCTTCTGGAAGATGTGGACGGCTATGTGGATCCAGAGATCGATCACGTGACGTACGAAGAGAAGTACTTGAAGGCATATTCTTTACTTCTGGGAAAAAAACGGCTAGTTCAACAACAAGCATCATTGTCTGGCGACGGCGATGGCGCCATGGGTCTGCACGCATATAACGACGACATCGTTCATCTGCTGCAACAACAACAACAACACTTTGAACAGTTAGCTGCAAATCAGAGCAGTTCAAACTTGTCGATGCCCGCTCGCAATGAGATGGCTGCTTCGGGTTCGACTTCGGGAAACGGCACGACGGCATTCGTGCATGGCGGCGAATTGCCAAAAATTCAAATAAAACGGTTCGCTGGACTCTACACAGAGTGGCCAGCTTTTCAAGATATCTATGAGAGCACGATACACAACCAAAGGGAGTTAACCAACACTCAAAAGTTCCATCATTTAAAAACACTCCTCGTCGATGATGCTGCCAACTTGGTGCGGCACCTGGCGATAACTGACACGGCTTACAACACTGCTTGGGAACGCTTAAAGGAAAGATACAATAGGCCACGCCATATTGTGAACTCATTTTTGGAGAAATTTATGGGTCTACCAACGACAAACAAAATTGATGTGTCCATCTTACGCAATGTATCAGATGGCACAAATGAGATTGTTCGCGGTCTGGATGCGATCAATCAAACAGGACGGGACTGCTGGATACAATATCTGGTGTTGGAAAAGCTTGACGCTGATACACGGCGCAGGTGGATTGAGCGCAGCATGGGCAACGAGGCGCCCACACTGGAGGAATTCTTCAAGTTCTTAGATGATCGTTGTGAGGAATTAGAGCTCAGCAAACGGGAGATTGCCTTTGGAGGCAAAACGCCGGCGCAAATCACACATACAAAACGTGTCACACATTCGATAGTTGCAGTTCAAGCTGGCAGCTGCACCAAATGTCAGGCGACGGATCATAAGTTGTATGGCTGTCAACAATTCATGGATTTAACACTTGCAGAACGTCGTATGTTCATCAGGGAAAAGGCTTTATGTTATAATTGCCTGAAATCAGGGCATATGGTCAAAAACTGTCCATCATCATTCTCATGCAAATATTGTAAAGGTAAACACCATTCTCTGATCCATGATCCAGGTAACTCAATGGCTTTAAGGAACTTGCAACAAGGAAAAAGGGAGAATCAGCGTAGTCTAAACGCTTCTCATCACGATTTGTCTACAACAAGCCTAGTGGCTCATAATGGGAGTGCACCAGCAACGGTTTGTTCACAAAGCTCTGCGAAATTGAAAACAGGAAAAGGTTTAAATCGAAGCATATTGCCTACTGCAACGGCTTATGTTCAAAAGGTAAATGGAGACTACATTACATGTCGTATCTTACTAGATACTGGGTCGGAACTTTCATATGTATCAGAACGATGCATACAAGCACTTGGATTGCCACGGTCGGCATCATCCATTTTGGTCACAGGAATCTCTTCGGTTCAGGCTGACACCACAAGGGGAAGCAGCACGCTTCGGATAAAGTCAAGGTATTCAAACAATCACTTAACGGTACAGGCTCATGTTCTTGGCAAAATCACATCAACACTGGATCTTCAACTCGCTGACGAGGAATTCACCACAAGCGCTCCAATTGACGTTCTTTTGGGCGGTGAGCACGTTTGGTCTACAATCACAGGGAAAAAGTTGTACGACAATACGGGCAAACTCATTGCAATATCATCGATTTTCGGATGGGTCATCAGCTCTATAACGATGCCCCAAGCTAACAACGCTTTCGCTTTGACATCATACATTGATGTTAACGCTTCGCTCCAGAGGTCTTGGGAGCTAGAGGACATCAGTTCCACAACCAAATTGGAACCTGATGATGAGCAGGTGGAGAAACACTTTCTCGCTACGCACACTCGAGATGAAAAGGGGAAGTACATCGTGGAACTTCCATTCAAGGTCACTAATCCTGAATTCGGGGATACTCTACAAGGAGCTCTTAATCGTTTCCAATCGGTGGAACGACGCCTACAACAAGATGCAAATCTAAGAGCAAAATATGTCAACTTTATGAGGGAATACTTCGATTTGGGGCATATGCGCGAACTGCCACCAGATGAAGTCAATAATGCACAACGGTTTTATCTACCACATCACCCGGTTTTGGGTCGGAAGCTGAGAGTAGTTTTCGACGGATCATTTTGCGACGCCAAAGGCAAATCACTAAACGATTATCTCTCTACAGGGCCTAGCATTCAACGCGATCTATTTGCTGTCTGCTTGCGCTTTCGGATGTATAAATTTGTATTCTCAGCCGACATAGTCAAGATGTTTCGGCAGATTTGGGTGAACGACAAACACATCAGCAGGAATTCCCGAATGCTGCAAAAATCTTACAAGAGGATTTTTATGTCGACGATGTGCTCACTGGGTCAAACAGTGAGGAGGAACTGATACAAAATCGAAAGGAAGTTATTCAACTTATGTCCTGTGCTAATTTGGAGCTTGGGAAATGGGTATCAAACACACCTCGCATACCAACAGAAGGAACTGATTCTACACAATCATCTCCAGTCAAGGTTCTTGGACTTTACTGGCAACCTGGTCTTGATACATTGTCCTATAATGTTGGTCTAAAAGGAAATGTCGATTGTACAAAACGACAAGTTTTATCGGATGTCTCGCGGATCTTCGATCCACTTGGGCTTTTGGCACCAATTGTGGTCAAATTCAAAATACTCTTTCAACAATTATGGCTTCTCGATTTGGGATGGGATAACAAACTCCCTAAGCAACTAGCGGATACTTGGCTCAAATGGCGAGCAGATTTGGATATGCTACAACACATTCAAATACCCCGGTTGGTTGTCAACGACACCGACAACATTGAATTGCATGGGTTCTCCGATGCATCTACGAAGGCATACGCTGCTGTAGTGTACAGCAGAGTAATCAACAAGGATGGCTCGATTTCTACATCGATTATGGCTGCGAAGTCTAGGGTGGCTCCGCTAAAGCAGCAATCTCTGCCCCGCCTAGAGCTTTGCGCTGCACTTCTCCTAAGTCAACTCATACGTTCGATAAAGGCGGCACTTCGACATCAAAAGGTCACGGTTTTTGCATGGTGCGATTCCACAATCGTTTTCTATTGGCTATCATACGCACCCTCTCGACTAAAGACATTTGTTGGGAACCGAACTTCGGAAATTCTGGACACCATTCCAAGGCATTATTGGCGTCATGTGGACTCCAAATCAAATCCAGCTGATTGCGCATCCAGAGGTCTCATGGCTGCAGACCTAAAGGACTTTCAGTTATGGTGGAATGGCCCGTCATGGATACGTGACGCGGATCAGTTTCTGGTAAGGTTAAACAACTCACAAGTCTGTTTGAATATTTCAG
This sequence comes from Drosophila willistoni, assembly GCF_018902025.1. Taxonomy (NCBI): domain Eukaryota; kingdom Metazoa; phylum Arthropoda; class Insecta; order Diptera; family Drosophilidae; genus Drosophila; species Drosophila willistoni. The sequence continues at coordinate 154,436 of NW_025814551.1, read as the reverse complement.
AAAAGAACATAGAAAAGGAAGTCAAAAGCAATTGTCTGACTGCATTAGTAGAGGCAGCTCCTGATCATCCACTTGATCATCTTGTTCAACGAGTATCTTCATGGTTGACGCTCGTTCACACGGTTGGCTATGTCCTTCGCTTTCTACGGTGCACGAAGGGTCCATTTGGGGACAAGGGCTCAAACTGTCTTACGTTTGAGGAAATCACCGCGGCACGCATTGTATGCTTGCGCCACGCGCAAACCTGCTTTCAGGATGACTATCAATTGCTACTCGCAAATAAACCATTGCGAAGTCGATCTCAGCTGGCTAAACTCTCGCCAATGATCGACAAGGACGGACTACTCAGGGTTGGAGGACGCTTGCACCACTCGCAATTGTCCACAGAGGCGAAACATCCAGTTTTGCCACCGAAATCTCATCGCATCACCAAGCTGATACTTGAATACGAACACAGGGTCAACCTGCACCCTGGCGTCTCATCACTCTTTGTTATGGTACGTCAAACATTCTGGATATTTGGCGCAAGGAACTTGATAAGGAAAGTCACACACGACTGTTTGGCTTGTTTTCGACAGCGTCATCATACATCACAACAAAGGATGGCTGATCTACCCAGCATTCGTGTCACTCAGGCACTTCCATTTGTAAACACTGGATGTGACTATGCTGGTCCAATCCTTCTTAAGGATGGAAAGGGGCGCAAACCGCGCATTGGTAAGGGCTACATATGCCTATTTGTTTGTCTGGTCACATCGGCAATCCATCTGGAACTTGTAACGGACTTGAGCACCGACTCATTCTTGGCCGCGCTAAGACGTTTCGTCTCTTTGCGTGGCAAGTGCAACAAAATCTATAGCGACAACGGAACGAATTTCATTGGAGCTAAACGCTCTCTTGATGAAATGCAGAAGCTGCTGGCATCTCAGCCACACATCGAAAAGGTTAGGAATGCTCTGGCGAATGATGGCATTCAATGGGTATTCATTCCACCACATGCTCCTCATTGGGGAGGAAAATGGGAATCTGCAGTCAGATGCGTAAAGCTGCATATTCGCCGAGTCATTGGGAAATCTACTCTCACCTACGAGCAGATGCGAACTCTACTTGCACAAGTCAGTGCGGTGGTCAACTCACGACCCTTGTGCTACAACTCGGACACAGATATCAATTATTTGTCGCCAGCACATTTCTTGATCGCCAGGCCTCTCACAACTATACCAGAGTCAGACTTAGGCCACATCCCCGTGGGCCGACTTGGGTACTGGCAAAGTATCCAATCTATGATGCAAGGTTTCTGGAAGCAATGGCATCAGGAGTATCTTACCACATTGCAACAGCGTCCAAAGTGGACCACTACAACACCAAATATAGCAGTGGGAGATGTGGTGCTTGTAAAGGAATCCAACACCCCACCAGCTCACTGGCATCTGGCGCTGGTTCTCGAAGCCTACCCAGGCAAGGACCAATTGGTTCGAGCGGTTAGACTCAAGACCTCTTCGGGAGAATTAACTCGGCCAAGGTTGCGGTATTGCCACGTTCAGAAACTGTGTTTCAGGGCGGGCCGGGATGTTCAGGAACGGATTGCGTTTATCGATAAGTCAGATGTAGTTGTAAGAATCGACACATACATAAGCATTGTACACACACATATATTTGTGCGCTGCTGCGACAGCGCTTTTTCTCGTTTGGTTTAGTAATAAATTGGCACTCAACTGATTCAGTAGCGAAGAAATACAAAGTGAAGTTATCCAACTTAATTTTAAGGTACAGTCCACTGCTAGATCAAATCACCTATGTCTTCACACACTTCTACTTATGAAAAATATCAGTTTCTTTTTGCACACTATCCAAATTCTGAAAATAGGACATCATCCCATCTGAAAATTGTCACCTACTAAATCCACTTCTGAGAATGTCGGTTATAAATCACATTAACCAGTAGAAGATTGTAGATGGAGAAGCTGTCAGGAAGGCTTCGGCGGGGAGTGCAACTTACGGGAATAATAAAAATGCTAGACTCGTACGATTAGGTAGATAATTAATATAAGTTTATTAATTAATTGGGACTTAAAAATAAAAGTACGTTTGCAAAGCGATCCCCCGATCGTAGGAGCTTATTTGTTCTACTACCACTTCTACAACACTACTTCTTCACTTATCGATAACACCAGGGGTAGAGCATAACGTCGCTCGCCCAGGGCTGAAGCAGTATATTTATAAACCGTCCGGTGACAATACTGCGTCATTTCTGTGGAAAACCAGGACACAAAATCCCAGAGTGCAGAAACAAAAAAAAGCAACAAAAACCCGATGCGACACCTCAGAGAGATAAGCCAAGAACTTTTACGCATACCGTTTAATGGTTTGGAATAACGAGGACAACCATATATTGAAATATCGTCAGTTGTTTCATCAGTACATTGTCGATATGTACGCAAAAATTGAAACAGAACGTTTGCTATTTCTAAGATTGCCCTTGTGAACGACCGTAAAACAACCAATGTTGGAAAGTGGTTTATCCGCTAGTATGTGTGTTTTGGTTTGCATGGGAATTCAACTCTGACCATTTTCAGGTGGTTTTCGAATCTGCTGTAAAATGTTCCCAAGCAACAACTAGAAAAAAAAGTAAAAATCGTCTCTGAGCCAATTAGATAAATTTCCAGCTGACCATAAAAGTGGTCATAAGTACGAGTGAGCGTGCATTTGTTTTGTTACCACTATCATTATATAAATTAAACACTTCCTTCACTCACGGGTTAAAAAAATGAATTTTTATTTATAAAGTCACTCTTATTACAATACAGTATGTTTTAATTATAACTGAAAGATGCTGACTTTGGTGAGCGAATTCGGCGGAGTTTAAGCGAAGTTACCGGTTGGTTTGTACTTAGGCTCAAGACTGATTTGCTATGGTTCAATTATGTTGGATGAAGGCTTGGGTAATCGACGTCGTCGCAGGCGGCGGCGTTGGCTGAGTTCAATAGTCCACTTTAAGTGCGTGGGACCATTCTTTGTTTACACAAGTGTTCAGGACCATTCTTTGTTTATTGCCGAAATTTGTGGCGTGATTCTGCGTATGCACCGAACCCGACACCATTCTTCTAGGGCCTGGGAAAATGGGGTGCAGGCTTATTGTTTATCCTAGCGATCGGACTGTTACTTGAGATTGGCGATCATGCGACAAATGGGCATGTGACGATTGAGTGGGGTTGACCAATGGGTATTGCAAGTGATGATGAAATAGGGTCGGCCAATGGGCATGCGGTTAATGGGCATGTGTTAACGGACTTGGGTTTATGGCTTCTATGTTATGGTATGAGTTGTGATAGAAGTGCTTAACTCCTCCCCCTTTAAGTGCGGACGTCCTCGGTCGCAACAACATATTGGACAGGCCCGATTGAGACTTCCATTGGTGGACCATGGTTGCCTGTTCCGTGGCTGCAGTATTTTTTAATGATGCAATATGTTATCATCGCAGCTGCTAGAAGAGTTAGAATAATCCAGTTTGACGAAGACATAATCAAGTTGTTTCTTTGGATACGCTCCAGATTATTAGTATTATTGATGTGTAACTCCTTGATCATTTCCAGCGATAGCTTTTCACCTCTCTGCTGCTTATTTGATAGTAACTTTAACAGCGGTGGTTGAACCTCGGCTTCAAAGCGTGTCTTCACAATATACCAGGAGTCTTCTATAATGACTGTCGCGTTTTCCGCTTGGATTATGAAGGTGCCTTCTAGGGTGATGTTTTCTCCATTGATGCTGATGTCTCCTTGGAATTGGTTCAGCAGCAAGGTACCGGCCATTATTTCCGAATGAGATTTTACGTGCTGATTGTTGATGACCTTACATTGGGGATTCCTTCTTTGCAAGTAGGCTCCTATACATTTACTGTTTTCTAAATTAGTCAGATCTTCCAGTTTACAAATTGTCTTACCATTATGAATTTTACAATTACTCTTATTGGTTAACCCGAAATATTTCTTGTTACATTTCATGATGTTTTCATAGTCTATTTCTTCTATAAATTTTTGATATTTAATTGGTATTGCTAGGATTTGTTTACAAATTTCATTAATTACCCTGGGAAGGCTAACAATATAAAGGAGTATATTTCGGAGTATTTTAGTATATTTCGGTAGAGGATAATATTAGTGAATTTACTGTATTGGCCTTGGCCCAATCGATTGCATAGATAATATTTGTTATTTCTTCTCTTAGAAGACTCAATTTAAATTTGGTTATTTCAATTTCTTTTGACTTATTGTTAGATTCGGGTTTACCTCTAATTAATACGATATTAGTTATTTTAATTAAATCATTTATCTTATTTTCTATTAGATTATTAATTACGACCTGCCGATTATTGTTTACCAATTGTTCATTGATCTTATTTACCACAATCATATGATCTTCATGATCAGGTGTGCCCGCTAACCATTTCCACGCCGTGCCAAGTATATCAAGCGATCTTTTGTTTCTAAACTGCATCGGCTGAAGCCTCCTCAGTTCATTCTGTATCCGCGTTATCTCATAGGCCAAAAAAGGCTGATACGGACTTAGGTTTGTCGAATTTTTGACGACTTCTTTTAAAACGGATATGGACATTTGATATTTTTCTAGTTCGATGACATGGACGATTTTAAAGGTTCCATTCTGGCGCGCGGCTAACCCAGTTTCCAACATGACCACTCTTGACTTAGTGTAGTCTAATACGGTTGTGTGACCCCAGCAAAGTGGTAACATAAGCAATCTGTCGGAAGAGGATGTTTATCAATATTTCAAGTGGTTTTTATGAACTATCCTGCCTGACCTGGTTTTAATTTTGGTATTAAGATCTTCGGCTACTATTTCTTTTTTGTATCTAGACGTTAGTTTCGAACCTAATCGTTTATTAATCCTAACGTAGATGGTTTCACCTAGATCGTAAATTTTTATGGGTTTTTTGTTTTGTTATGGTACACTAGGTCTTTGTTTTGTTTCTTTAGGATGTTTTCCGAAATCTTTTCCCTTTCGAGTGCTAATTTTTCTGGTGTATGGATTAAATTTGTTGCGAAAAATGCTTCTATTGGCTTTTTATTGGTTGTACTGTGGATCGTTTTATTGTATTCATCTACAGCCTTGAATATCAAATCCTCAAATTCCATTTCGGGGTGCTCTAACTTCAAGCATCTCATTATTTCCGTATATGTGGAATGAAATCTTTCTATTTGGCCGTTGCTGGATGAAGTATAAGGTGGGGTAGTGTGGACTTGTATCCCTAAATGATTATTTAAAAGAAATTTTATTGATGCAGAATTTAAAGCTTTTTCGTTATCCATTACCACGGTTTTCGTCATACCGAAGGCTATCAATAACTCACGTAAGGGCACTTTAAGATGTTCTGCTGCTTTTGAGTTTACGAGTTTAACTTGCGCATACTTAGAAAATTTGTCTATGGCTGTTAAAATTATCTTATTTTGGGTGGAATATAAATCTATATGGATTATTTCGCCTCGATATGTCGGAATAGGGGTTGGTTGTATTTCTTGATTCGGAGGGTGTTGTTGATACTTCGAGAGTTTACATGTTTGGCAAGAGTTTACTATTGCTTCTACTTTTTTCTTCATACCTGGGAAAAAATACTCAGATAAAATTTGCTTTTTATTTTCGATGGAATTTCTATGTGCTCTAAGGTGTTCTTTAATTATGATTTCTTGTTCTTGGGTCTGATCATGGACATCTACAGTTTGAATTTGGGTGAATCTTGCCTTGTAATTCCTAAAATGCTCCGGAAAAATTTGTTGAATTTTACCCATGATACTTTCAGAAGTGAAAATACCATTTACTATTCTCGGATCCATCTTTTCTTTTAGAATAGTTACAAGATCGTTTTCAGAATAATTACTTCTCACTATTGTATGTCTGTGGTATGTGGAGAATGGTATTTCGAAAGTGGTGGATTCGTTATCACCAGTGAGGATAAACAATTGGTTTTTAAAGACATTGATGGGTACTTCCATTGCTGGAATGAGTTCATGCCCTGAGCTTTCATCACTGTGGACTGTAGCTGACGTACTACTAGCATTTATGTTAGTAGGGTTCCTAGAGAGTGCGTCTGCTACGACATTTGAGCTACCCGGTTTATATTTCAACTCGTAGTTGTATTCCTCCAGGTAACTTTTCCATTTCTTCAGCTTTATGTTGTTATTTTTTGGGCTGAGAGCATATGTGAGAGTCTGGTGGTCGGTGTAAATGATCACCTTTGATTTGCCGTATACATACATTCTTAGCTTATCCAATGCCCATACTATTGCTAGCATTTCTCTTTCATTTGTGGCATAGTTTTCTTCAGCTTTGGATAACGCACGGGAAAGAAATGTAATGGGTCTCCCATTCTGTTCTAGAGAAGCTCCTAGTGCGATGTTTGAGGCATCGGTGGTTAGATGGAACTCTTGTTTAAAGTCAGGGTATGCTAGCATAACGTCTTGTGACACTAATGCATTTTTCACTTTCTCAAAGGCATCGGTTTCGGCTTCACCGAATCGGATTTCGATCTTACTTGAGACATTTTTCTTGGCTCTGCCATGTTCTCCTCTCAATAACGCAGTCAAGGGTCTAGCTAATTTAGCAAAATCTTTGATAAATCTTCTGTAATAACTAGCTAATCCCAGGAAGGACCTTAGTTGTTTTAGGTTCTTTGGTATAGGGAACTTTTTAATGGCTTGGATTTTCTCTGGATTGGTTTTAACTCCTTCCCTAGAAATTACTACGCCTAGGAAGTCAACGCTATGTCTTAGGAATTTGCATTTATCAACTTGGACTTTCATATTTGCCTTGGACAAGGTAGAAAATACCAAAGCTAGATGTCGGAAATGCTCTTCCTCCGATTTACTGAATATTATTATGTCGTCGATGTAGACGTAACAGATCTTTCCAATGAGATCTCTCAAAATATCATCGAGAGCTCTTTGGAATATTGATGGGGAATTCTTTAGGCCGAAGGGGAGTCTCGTGAACTCGTATTTCCCTCCATTCACGGCGAATGCCGTTTTTTCAATATCAGATTCCTTAAGGGAAATCTGATGAAATCCGCTCTTTAGATCAAGAACGGAGAAATACTTATTGTTGCCCAACTGCGCAACCATTTCTCCGATTTCGGGGATAGGATACCTATCCGAAACTGTAACTGCATTGAGCTTTCTATAATCTATGACCATCCTATATTGCTTATTCCCAAGGCTGTCACTCTTTTTAGGGACTATCCACACAGGGGAATTATAGGGCGACCGTGAGGGTCGTATTATACCATCTCGTAATAATTCTTGTAGCTGGTCTTCTACTACTTCTCTTAGAGAGGCTGGATATGGGTAATGCTTGGTGTAGACTGGAGTGTCTGTTGTCGTTCGGATTTCTCCTTGGACATTAGTAGCATAAGTCAATTTTTTATTTGGGTCCGCGAATAGCGATTTGTACTCCTCTTGGAGCGCCTTTCATCCTAATTTCTGCTGATTAGTGAGCTCATCTGATTTGAGGGTATGGACCTGATGGGCTCGCATCTGCTTCACTTTAACAACATGAGAGTTGTTGACGTATAGTAGATCTTTCCCTACATCAATGATAGCGTTTAACTCTCTTAGTGAGTCATTACCTAGAATTCCGTGGAACGGATTCAGATTAGGTAATAGGAAGAATGTTATTGGTTTATTGGGTTCGTTAAATAAACCCAAATGGATATGGCTGGTTATTAAAATGCGACCGCTTACGGTGTTCGCGTAAAACTTGTGTTCATTCGTTTTTATATTTTTTGCTATTTCTGGTTGGACATAGTTCTTGTTCGAGCCGGTATCTATCAAGAAGTTGTATGAGGTTCCGTCTTTGTCCCGGACAACAAAGTACGGCAAAGAGGAACACTTTAACCTAAAAAATTAACGGTGTCCTCAATTTGTGGTTGTTGAGGCTCCTGCGATTGTGGTCTGGTTTCCTCTTTGTTCTGTGGGACTAACTCTGAGTTGTCTCCTTGTGAGGTAAAATATTGCTCCTGCTGTTGATATTGTTGAACCTCAGAATATGGGACTGATTCAAAAGGGTCTTCTTGGCCCTGATAAGCAGCCTGATAATCGGACATATCGGAGTAATGCTCTTCTTGAGGCGGTATGGTGATATATTGTTCACCTGACGGACCGGTTTCTATATGGAATTGCCTCTGCACTTTATTGGGAAAATTTGCGGTGGACTGGTTGACTCTCTTGAGAGCAAATTGTTGTGGTAAATTAACATTTGGTTTATTCATGTAGTTAACTTTTTTGGTTAAAATAGAGCCGTCGACATCCATTGGAGTTGGTGCCGGCTGAGGTTTCGGGGCAAATGGCCTCGGTGGTGCGTTGAAAAATACGGGTTATTAGATTGAGGGTATCTATTTTGTGGAATGAACACGTTTTGCATGGGTTTCTGATTATAAAAGTTGTTGTTGTTGTAAGGTTTGGGTGGAATTGCTGGTATGAACGATCGTTGAGGTTGCACGTTAATTTTAGCATACTGTTGGGGTTTTGGTCCTACAGGTGGACGAATGTCACGATGGCCGATAATGTTTCTAGCCCTCTTATTATCCAACATATTGCACAATTGCAATGCATGCCTCAGATCTTTGGGTTCAGCTAAGCTCATTCTGTCTGAGAGATCTCCGTTCAGACCTCTGATGAAGGTATCTAGAGCCCTATCTCTGACCTGTTTAGCCATGGCTTCCATAGTCTCGGGAGAATAACCCATCGTTTCGATTTGGTCTAGTATTAGCGACATCTGTTGGTGAACTGCGAAGTAGAAGTCATGAATGGAGGTGCCCTTCTGGGTCATGGTAAACAGCTGATATTCTAAAGTGCTTAAATCTCGTCTGTCCGTGTACTCAGTTAACAAACACTGCGAGATTGCGCCCCAATGTAATGCGGTGCGATAGACTTTCAACAACGTATTGGCATGGCCTGTAATTTTTCCTCGAATGGTCATAAGAATTGCATAGTATTTGGGTGTTCCCTGAATGGGGGCATACAATTCCATCAATTTTGTGGCGGTAGTAAACCATGTTGAGAAATCCTCACGGCTACCTGAGAATTTGTCAAGATTCTTTACGATGTCTGGCACTTTATCTAGTTCATGCCAATCATCCTGAACGCCAGCTGCCTGGTCCCTAAAGGGTATATGTCCTGACTGAGAATGATTTAATTGTTTCACTATTTCCTTAACGACAAAATTGTCTGGATAGCTACATCTAGTCCCTGAATTGACAGTGCTTCGATTCTATTTGCGGTTGATGCACTTGAGGTGGATGCTGTCTGGGAATCAGAACCTGCTGCATGAATACCACCCTGCTGAAGGACTGCGGCTTTAACCCAGTTGTCTTTAGTCATTTTGGAAATGGATTGTTTTTTAATTAGGGTTAATTCAAGGTGTTACGGTATCGCGAATACGAAAAATATAATTCGCGAAAATTAAATTTTTTGTTTATATTGATACAAATTAATTCAAGGTGTTACGGTATCGCGAATACGAAAAATATAGTCCGCGAAAATTAAATTTTTTGCTTATATTGATAAAAATATAGCGGTATGTCCGCTAATCTTGGATTGATAGAAATATAGCGGTATGTCCGCTAATCGTGGATGGAAATGGCTTGTGGTATTATACAAAATTTTCAATATTATGTGGTTATCTTTTATAAAAATATTTTTCCCAAAATTTCAAAATTATTTTCTCTACTTTTTTTTAATATTACTTATTAATTTTTTCTTAACTTTTCATTATTTTCTTTTTCTTTTTTGAATATTACTTATTATTATTTTCTTTCTTAATTTTTCATTATTTTCTTTTTCTTTTCGAGTGGGGAAAAAATTTAATTAAGGATTTTATATAAAAAAATTTTTTTAGTTTCTTGATATTGATTCACAAAATTTTTTTCACCTACTGTGTTTTCACAATAAAAATTTTATTTCGGTTTTCTTTTGCTTAAGTTTATTTTACTTAACTTACGTTAATGCTATCATCCTCGGTGCTTTTTACTGATCGGTTTGTAGGAGGTCTCGCTTTTCCAACGTCGAAGGTACTAACGCTCCTGGGCAAACACTTTTGGGTTTTCAGTTTTCCTCCTAACTAGTCTTAGAGGAATTCGCAGCGATTAAAATGACCCTGTCTGATTCGTGGTATAGTTCGATATAGTGTTTTTGTTTCACTGACTCTAAAGGCCTTTAACGCGTTTTTTGGTCACGAATCACTGGTATCTTTCACTAACTCATGATCACGTTGTATTTAGCAGGGTCCCTGCTCGGGCGCCAATTAAACACTTCCTTCACTCACGGGTTAAAAAAATGAATTTTTATTTATAAAGTCACTCTTATTACAATACAGTATGTTTTAATTATAACTGAAAGATGCTGACTTTGGTGAGCGAATTCGGCGGAGTTTAAGCGAAGTTACCGGTTGGTTTGTACTTAGGCTCAAGACTGATTTGCTATGGTTCAATTATGTTGGATGAAGGCTTGGGTAATCGACGTCGTCGCAGGCGGCGGCGTTGGCTGAGTCCAATAGTCCACTTTAAGTGCGTGGGACCATTCTTTGTTTACACAAGTGTTCAGGACCATTCTTTGTTTATTGCCGAAATTTGTGGCCTGATTCTGCGTATGCACCGAACCCGACACCATTCTTCTAGGGCCTGGGAAAATGGGGTGCAGGCTTATTGTTTATCCTAGCGATCGGACTGTTACTTGAGATTGGCGATCATGCGACAAATGGGCATGTGACGATTGAGTGGGGTTGACCAATGGGTATTGCAAGTGATGATGAAATAGGGTCGGCCAATGGGCATGCGGTTAATGGGCATGTGTTAACGGACTTGGGTTTATGGCTTCTATGTTATGGTATGAGTTGTGATAGAAGTGCTTAACTTATACATATACTTAAGAAAATCAGCATTATGACTATGCTATAAGCAGAATGTCGTATTCAGCATAGGGAGAGCCCTTTCTTTATATACTTGAATGTATTAGAAATTCAACTGTTTGCATATCATTGTAGCTGACTCCCACCTGACGATTAGGGCCAAGACGAATTTGTTGAATTGATGATGCTAATATTCAATAAAAGTTTTCTATTGTTTAACTTTAATTTTAAAGGTTGATTAGTTATAAAATTTTACGAATATTTTTCACTGCAACACCGGGACCACATGTACACCGATCAAGATTTCACAGCGAAAGAGCAAGTTAAAAAGCAAGTGCGAGCAGTCTTTAAAAAGATGACAGTTTTGCGAATTAGCGCATTCCATGTGACCACTTTGAAAGCTTCTACAATTTTTTTTAAATTAACATCGTTTTGAACGAAATCTTTAAGTGCAGATATTTTTCCTTTCTGATATTATTTTAAATTTCAAAGTTCTAATCAAGTTAAACAAAAAAATATCAAAGAAGCTAACATCGGCTATGCCGAAGTTTATATACCCTTGCAGTCCTTGGTAATAATAATTTTACATGTTCAAAATTTGTTTTCTGCAACTCAATTCATCAATATACAAACAAAACAATTTTACTCTCTATTTTACAATTTGTTCTTCCCTTATTCCCAAAGCAAAGCAACGCACGCATACACATACAGTTCATGTAGCGTTGCGTCTGTGTGTGTTATATTTATCCCATCACATTGAAATTTTGGGATCTGGGGTTTTATATCCAATATTATCACATATGTAAATTTCATAGTTTGGGGGAAAAAAAATTAAGCCATATATGGCTTTCCATGCAATTAGGTGAATATTGGTAAAACAGTTTCTTTTGCCATTATAGCATAGAAATACATTGCATTTCTTACAAAAAGTGTATGAGCGGAAAGAATAATTGTTGTGGTAGAGTTGCCTTTGCTTTTTCCATGTGGGAAAAGGCCAATATTGTCCACCCGAACAGAATTCAAGGGAATTTCATGGTGTTTTCTTTTGCAGGCAGAAACAGTAGTTTCCCTTCTTGTAGCCGGGGATGGAGTTGGAGTCATCGCAGGACGTCCGCGCTTCTTTATTTTTCCTGCCCTGACCAGGTGCTCAGCTATTAAAATCACGAAGTTGAAGAGTCCCATGTATTGATATGACTTTCGACGCCATAAAATCCATGGATTAACCACGCACACATCAATCATATGGAAAAAAAAAAATTTGATACCACTCTCTTAAACGCAAGTCCTAGTAAAGAATCCAGTAAGTCAACGTCACCCATATGGTAATTGTACACATCAACTGCCTTAGGAGAGTCGATGTCTATATACTTTTTGTCTTTCTTACTGAATCGGTTTTCCGATGAAACAGGATTGCTTTCCACGTAAGTAGAAAGAATGTTGACTACCTTATTGTCAAACCAAGAGACAAGGCCAAACTGAACTCCATCAATATTAGTAACTTTTTTAACCATGCTTCCACGTCCTTGCCTTTTCAATTCTTTTTCAGTTGAAATCTATGAATTAGGTACTCGATTAATCCTTACCGTACCCAAAGCCAATATGCCATTTTTCATAAGGTAGACTTGAAGTTTGGAACTACTGAACCAATTGTCGAAAAACAGTTTGAAGTTTTTTCCTTTTGGTATGGTTGCCGATAATCTTGATACAACCTTTCCGCTTACCTCCAAATTAGGGGCCCCTTCCGGATATGGATACTTAGAATATATCATGCACGCGTTACTGCATGTAGAGCCATATATGGCTTCCGCAGTTTTTTGCGTAAATTAGTACTTGTAATGCATACCTATACTCTAGTCATTTATTTTTATAAAAAAAACTTTATATTCTTTAAAAATAAAAATACTTTTCAGCGACAAAAGTATTATCTAGCAAATTAAATTTTAAATTTAGCAAAATTCACTTTTGTTTATCTGCTTGAGACGTTTGCAGAAAACTGATTAAAACTTGCGATAAGGCCACACAAAAAACCTATAAACATCAAAATCCTACAGAAAATAGTGCAAAGAAAATAACTGATAACAAAAGGTAATCCGTTTACTACCGTTTTACACAAAAAAAAAATTATTGAAAGTGAGAACCCTTATGGCTTTGTATACGGTATAGGGTTAACAAAAAAAAATGTTTCCGCAAATAATGTTTGACTTGAAGAGCAATGAAAAGTAATGAGTGAATTTGTGCAGCTTGAAAATTAAAAATAACTAACAAATTTAAAAAAAAAAAAAAAAAACAAGAAAGAGAACTTGAAATGAGATGAACCAGAGGGCCGGGGCTAACTTCGACCGCGTCAAAGTTTGTATACCCTTGCAACTTTTATGGTAACTCTTTCCTTACTTATTTAGCCATCAAAGTGGAAAAACGTTCAAGCTAAAAAGGCTAATGTTTGCGAAAGAACGGCCTACAATCTTAGCATAGGAAAAAACTAAGATATTGATCAAAGTCACGGTTTTCCACCGATCGTTCCTATGGGAGCTATATGATATAGTAACCCGATCTTTATCAAATTCGGCACAGTCATTAACAGATATATTAAACTAACAAATGTTTAATTTATTTAATACACCTTCATTTCTTTCGTTGTTTTTTATTAATAGGAATTCCTTACTGTGTTCGTAGGTATTTTCTGCCAGTCATTCAATTTTCATTTAAAGTTAGTTTCAGTAGAGATCTTAATGAAATTAAATTTTATAATTAAAGGTAGAGATTCAGCAAACAACCCCCCACCTCGCAAGAGCTACGGAACCAGAGGATCTCAATCTGCTGCAATTCACCTACCGCCTTCTTTCGGTTATCGATTGATTTATTGTCGCTGTGATAGGAGAACCGATTATATAAAAATTATAGCGCATAGCGCGGAGTCGAATAGGAAGGTTACAAGGTGAAGCAGCAACAGCTACGCCATTGGTAGTTTTTGAATCTGTTCTCTCAGATTCTTTAACAGTAGGAAGTCCATAACCAGTGCCAGTCGCATTTCATGTAATCACTGCTACCAAAACTATAACTGTGGAATTTCATATGCTCGCGTAGTCACATCACAAAAGTCGCATTTCGCGGCCATCTCGCTGGAGAGAGACCAGTAGCTGAAGCGGGAACAGTTCTAATGCATGAGGTTCTAATGCATGAGGTTCCAATGCTTGAGGCTCCAACGATTGAGGCTTCAATACTTGAGACACCAATGCTTGAGGCTCTAGTGCTTGAGGCACCTATTGTCCAGTTTGAATGCCGAGAACTACTTTCAGGAGTCCTTGGACATTTTCCACTCCAACCTACAGAAGAATGCCAAGGCGAAATGATTCTCTAGGCATTGCACATCATAAGAATGGAGAAATGTACTTGGTTACAAATGTACACCAAGTCCAAAGCAGTCATTTGATCGCCGTGATCGTTTAACGGCAAATAGTTGCTCTTATTGGCAGAGCTCCCGCCAATGCATTTAGCTGGTTTTGTTCGCGCATTCCCTTCGCCGTTCTTCTTGAGGCCCGTACAGAAACGATAGAACCTACCAAATATTAACTTCGGTTTCGAATGTTTGTTACGTTTTTTTCAAATCAACGCATTCGTCCTTTTTCTGTGATTTGCTACTTCAGGTTACTGATTTGTCTTTCTTATTTGGATTATCGGCATCACTGCCAATGTCAGAGAGATTATCTTCCTCATCATCGGTAATTTCAATCCAGTCCATAATTTTTTAATGTTTTAAGTACTTAACCACTTAATTGACCAACATTGGATCCGGATCCTCCCCATTCTTACGACCATTTAATGCAACCATGTAGGCATTATTGGACAGGCGGGGTTCATTCAATATCTGATGAGCTTGTACCATAACCATGGGCATAGGAGTATCATTATTGATTTACTAGCAATCCATCAGTGATTTATTTGACTTCACATTTTCATTACGCTCGTGTATTGAGGTTTTTGCAAGGGTATAAATATATTAACTTGATTTATTTCATATTCCTTCTATATTTTTATACCCTTGCAAAAAGGGTATATTAATTTTTGTCAGAAGTGTGCAACGCATAGAAGGAAGCATCTCCGACCATAAAAATTATATATATGGGAATGGTCTGGCAATCCTATTCAGCCAGCCCTAGTTGAGTCAGCTGACTCGAAAAAACGGAAGACAATCTGGCAAGCCGGTCAGACAGAGACGCATTAAGAAGACGAAGTTAAAGACGAAAAGACGAGGTTTTAAGACGAAAAGCCGAAAGTTTAAGAAGTAAAGACGAAAGACATTAAACAATTAATTATAATTATATCTACTATTAACTAAAAATCAATACTTATCTTAACATTAAATAAAACTAATATAAAACTATAACCGGGACTGTGTTTATTCATAATACAATATCCCAGTCCCACACATTTTGGGGGCTCAACCTAAAAAGAATTAAACGTGAAAAAAAAGTGAACCACACATTTGGGCTCAACTTTAAAAGAATAAAAAGTGAAAGAGAGGTGTCACACACAAAGAAGTAAAAGTGTAAAGAAGTAGCCCAGACATATTGAGGCTTGACGTAAAAAAACTATAAGTGAACTCAACCTAAAAACAAAGTATAACGGAAAATTTAAATAAAGTGTAAAAAGTTGCAAAATTAAATAACACCAGTCTCTCTAAAAGTTTAATGAAAATGGTGAATAATGCTTAAAGTTCAATAAAAGTCGAATCGGTTTCTACCGCGTCGGTTACCCATACACACACAGCAACGAACAAAAACGAAACGAAAAATGGCACAGTTAAATGACTTTCAGTGTATTAGTGAGATGCTTCGGCTGGAAAATAGAGAGAATATCGTTCTGTTGCACAAGTTTATTTTTGAAAAAGAAGGAGATAGAAATAATAGAAAACGGGTGCGCGAGTTCGAGGGCTATGAGTTTGTTGAGTCGGACAATTTGTATAATGATAAAGTTAATTATATTGCTGAAAATCTGTCAGATATGGATCTGGCTGTAATTTGTAATTTGCTTCGATTGCCTCACAATAAAAACGATTTAACGAAACACATATTTTGCAATTTAAAAAAGAATTCTTTGCTCAAAGATGCCGATTTTCAAACGGAAAATAACGACGAAAGCGAAGACGAAGAGTCACAAAACGACGAAGTGTGTGAAAATGTAAGCGTGAGTTATGCCATTAGCAACACTTCCCATAACAGCCGACCCAAGAGGTCTACACTCCACATTAATGTAAACATAAACAATACCATTCCATTAAACATAGAGTGTCACAAGATAAGTGACAGTTTCCCTAAACATAGAGTGTCACAAGATAAGTGACAGTTTCCCTAAACATAGAGTGTCACAAGAAAAGTGACCAGAAGAAAACATTATAAACACTTAGATGTAAGCCAAACCAGAATATGATTTGATTCAATAAAGCAGTCTTGATTTAACACTCAACCAGAACAGACTCAATCTTAATTGGCGCAGTCGGTACTCGAGTTCACAGCTAAAATACTGTGGAAACTTTGAACGCAATCAAAGATATCGAAACAATATAATACTGTGGAAAACAAAACATTTAGTGACAAAATAAAATATATATATTGTGGAAACTTTGGAGAAAATCTAAGCCAACGAAACAATATAATATTATAAAAACATTTTGTGACAAATAACGAAACAATATAATATTGTAAAAACACTTTGTGCAAACAAACAGAATTATTGTGGAAACTTAAAATTTCGGCAGTCAACAAATCATGGAGGAGTATGATGATAACGACCAGGTCTTCACTGTAATATTCAACACCAAAATTCAAGGTCAGGCTAGAACTATGCTTAATATTAACCCCCCTACATCTTGGGTTGATTGCAAAACTCGTCTTCGACATCATTATCGCCCAAGAACGGATCAAATGGGTCTAACCAGAAAAATTAATAACTTAAGGGTAACTACCGTTCGAGATCTTGATTTTAAAGTAAGAGCAATTGTTGAGGAAATTACTGATTTTTCGGTCTTTGAAAACAATAGCAGATTAGTTGACATATTAAGTGGTCTCTTAATTCAAAGAGTAAAAGAATTATCTTGTGGTCCAATGGCCATTGCCTTAATGAATAAAACAACATTAACAGGTATAAGAATTGAACTTGCAAATTATATTGGTCTGAATTATGGAAATTTAAATAAAAAACTATTATTAACCAAAAATGACAATGACCATAGTACATATAACAAACAGACAACTAATAAAAATACAAACCGAAATACTGAACAGAGTCAAAATGTAAAACAGTCTCAAAATCCCAATAGACAACAGAGTCAAAATACGAGACAGTATCAAAATCCGAATAGACAACAGAGTCAGAACGTAAGACAAAATCAAAATTATCAGCAACCACAAAATAATCAGCAACCACCAGCAGAAGCAATGAGTGTAGAGGAAGTAGTAAACAGCACAGATAATCAAGAGTTTTTTACCAACTAGCCTCGGATGAAAAAAAAATTTTTATAAAAGGAACAATAGAGGAAGATACTTATATTATTTTAGTAGATACAGGATCAACCATAAGCATTTTAAACACAACTAATGTACATAATTCCAAATACAAAATAATTGAAAAATATTCAAAAACCATACATACAATAAAGGGAAAAATAGAAAGTGACAGTTACTTAGTGAAAACAAAAGTGCCAAGGGAGTTTAAATATATAAATTATGCAAGAACAAAATGGGTGGCTATGCCCCTGGAAAAATCATATGATTTTCTATTGGGTATGGACTTCATTCAAAGGAATTTTGCAAATATTGATTTTCAAAACGAAATTATTAAACTTAACAATGGGGTCGAAATTCCATTCCTTTCCAAACAATCAGAAGATGTTTGCGTAATGGAAGTAAGTGAAATTGATGATCTTAAGTTAAAAGAGCTCAATACTGAGGAAGAACAAATAATAAGAAATCTTTCAAAAAAGTACGAAAAGTTATGTTTCAAAGAAGGGGATCATTTAACCAATACTAACACTATAGTTAATAGCATAAAAACTACTACAGACCAACCTATTAATTCAAAACTCTATCGGGCTAGAGATAGATAGCAAAAGGCTATCACCAAATTTTAATGGCAGAAGAAGATATAGAGAAAACAGCATTCATTTCACCAATGGGTTTATATGAATATGTTAGAATGCCTTTTGGGTTAAAAAATGCCCCAGCCACATTTCAACGTTTAATGAATGAAATACTGAGGGATTATATAAACAAAAGTTGTGTTGTATACATGGACGATATTTTGATATTTTCAACAACACTTGAGGAACATAAGATTGCTCTAGAAAACATTTTCAAAATACTTAGAAATCATAACTTAAAAATTCAACCAGACAAATGTTCCTTCATGAAACAATATACTAAATATTTAGGACACATTCTCACAAAGGAAGGGATTAAACCAAATCCACATAAAATAGAAGCAATAAAAGCAATGCAGCTACCTAAAACAGAAAAGCAATTGAAAGGATTTCTTGGTATGACAGGATTTTACAGAAAATTTATTAAGGACTATTCCAAAATAGCTTACCCAATGATCAGATATTTACAAAAAGGCACACAAATTATACAAATACAAATGACCCACAGTTTATAGATGCCTTTGAAAACCTTAAAACACTTATAAGCTCACATCCAATCTTAAAATATCCAGAGTTTGATAAACCATTTACCATTACAACAGATGCCAGTGACTTCGCAATAGGTGCAGTATTGTCTCAACAAGGGCAACCAGTTGCATTCCTTTCAAGAACTCTAAATAAACACGAAAAAAACTACAGTACAATTGATAAAGAATTCCCCAAAATATGAAGAAGAAATAAAGAAACAAATAATTTATATGGAAAACAATGGAATTATAAGAAAAAGCAAAAGCAAATATAGTTCTCCAATATGTGTCATACCTAAAAAAAGAGATAGCTCTAGAATTCAAAAGTATCGTATTTGTGTAGACTATAGGCGTTTAAACCAAGTAACCGTTCCAGATAAGTACCCAATACCTATCATGGACGCTGTATTAGACAAACTCGGTAAAGCCCAATATTTTACTACATTAGATAGCAAAAGGCTATCACCAAATTTTAATGGCAGAAGAAGATATAGAGCAAACAGCATTCATTTCACCAATGGGTTTATATGAATATGTTAGAATGCCTTTTGGGTTAAAAAATGCCCCAGCCACATTTCAACGTTTAATGAATGAAATACTGAGGGATTATATAAACAAAAGTTGTGTTGTATACATGGACGATATTTTGATATTTTCAACAACACTTGAGGAACATAAGATTGCTCTAGAAAACATTTTCAAAATACTTAGAAATCATAACTTAAAAATTCAACCAAACAAATGTTCCTTCATGAATCAATATACTGAATATTTAGGACACATTCTCACAAAGGAAGGGATTAAACGCAATCCACATAAAATAGAAGCAATAAAAGCAATGCAGCTACCTAAAACAGAAAAGCAATTGAAAGGATTTCTTGGTATAACAGGATTTTACAGAAAATTTATTAAGGACTATTCCAAAATAGCTTACCCAATGATCAGATATTTACAAAAAGGCTCACAAATTATACAAATACAAATGACCCACAGTTTATAGATGCCTTTGAAAACCTTAAAACACTTATAAGCTCACATCCAATCTTAAAATATCCAGAGTTTGATAAACCATTTACCATTACAACAGATGCCAGTGACTTCGCAATAGGTGCAGTATTGTCTCAACAAGGGCAACCAGTTGCATTCCTTTCAAGAACTCTAAATAAACACGAAAAAAACTACAGTACAATTGATAAAGAATTTTTATCCATTATACATGCAGTAAACTATTTTAGACACTATGTGATAGGTAATAAATTCCAAATTATAACAGATCATGCTCCGATAAAATATCTAAACGCAAAATACAAAGGGAAAGAAATGACAGCAAGACACCAAAGATGGATTTTAAAATTACAAGAATTCGATTATGACATAATATATTTGAAAGGAAAAGACAATAAAGTGGCAGATTTTTTAAGTAGACAGGAAAGAGCTGAACTAATAAACAAGGATAAAACAAATGAGTCAAACTTTGAACTATCAGATACACAGCATTCAGCAGAGGAAGGAGGATTTACAAATTTCTATATAAAAGACGATATTGTAAACAAATATAAAACTCAGATAATAGTAACTTATACAACAACGGACAATATTAATATTCAGCATGGTAGAAAAATAATAGAAGTAAGCCCAGCAGAAACAGAAATTGAAATCGAAATCAAAATGCAAAATAATATAAATAAAGGAACAGTAGGAATTTTTTCAGAAGTTCCAGACTCAGAATATTATAAGATACAATGTATCTTAATGAACATTTTTTCACACTGTAATAATATAGAATTTTTTAAATGTACTAAGAGAGCTCAGGAAATTTCAAGCGAGGAAGAGTTACACAAACAAATAGCTATTTACCACACCAAAGATTCATTACACAGCGGAATAAATGAAGCTTTTAATTCGTTAAAGAACAAAATATATTTTCCAAAGCTAAGAGACCATATTCAGTTGATAATTTCAAATTGTAAAAAATATAAGGAAATTAAATATGACAGAAAACCAATCAAACCTAAGTTTCAATTCACAGAAACACCGGATGTCAAAAATCAAATTATACATTTGGACATATTTCATATAAAACACAAATCGTTTGTTACAATCATAGACAAGCTCACAAAATTCGCAGTCGCTTATAATATAACAGATAGAAACTGGAAAACTAAAATGGAAATTATGATTGAACACTTTGCCAAATTCAACAAGCCACATAAAATAATAATGGATAATGAATTTAGATCAGAACAGATAAAACAATACTTAAACCAAGAACAAATAGAAATCCATTATACAAAGCCAAATTCACATACAGGAAATGCAGACATAGAAAGACTACATTCTACTCTCATTGAAATAATAGCAGGAATAGATGATGATTTATCAATTTCATCCAAAATGCAATTAGCAATAACAGCTTATAATAACCGTTATCACTCTACAATAAAATGTACACCAAATTATGCAAAAACATAGAAGATGAGGAAAAACTAAAAAACACTATTATCAAACACAAAGAAAAATTTTAAGCAAACAAAATAAAACAAGAGAAGATTATGAGGAGGAAAGACAGGAAGGACCAATTAAAAACTATAAACGAGTTAGGCATAAGGATGAACCTTATTTTAGAATTACAACATTAAATAATATTCATCCATGTAATATAAAAAGACCGTCAAAGCAGGAAAAAATTAATTTCCAACAAATACAAAAATAATTTTTTTTCTCTTATCCTCAGATTTTCATAATTTTTTATGTTATAATGTGTGTTCAAGGCAGATTACAAATTGAACCAATTCAATCAAATGCAGGATATGCACCTATACAAACTAATTCCACGGAAAATAGTTAATGAACAGTAATTATACTACACATTATTAATATCGACCCTTTAAATAATATAATAAATCAAATGGAGACAAACATTAAAAATATTAACATCACAGGAAAAAAGGAGCTATTAGCCGAAATAAATCTAATTAGAGCTAAAATAAAATCCATAACCGCAAACAACAGAATAAAAAGAGGAATGTTAAATATTGTAGGAACAACATACAAATGGCTTTTTGGAATTATGGACAATGAAGATAGAACAGATATTTTAGACCACCTTAACAACTGACCAAAACAACCATAATATTATACAAGACATGAACCAACAAATTGTTATAAATACACATTTTAATAAAACAATACACAACTTAGCAGAAACAATTAAACAAGACAGAACATAATCAAGGACATACTTACAAGCATGAACAATCAAAATCAAGAAATAGAAATGAAAATACTTCATAATGACCAAATGGGAAAATTAAAAAATATAGAATTCAAAATAAATTATATTCAGGAAAACATAGCATCAGCAAAAAATAATATAATCGTACCAGAAATTTTATCAGAAGAGGAAATAAATAAATTTGACATTGATTTTTATAAATTAAAGCTAATCCGTATAGGCATTTTAAAATATAAAAATAATTGCATCATAATCGCAATTAAAATCCGAAAATCATTTATAACCATAGATGTTAAGTTAATTATTCCTATACCAAATATAGATTATATACAAATAGACCAAGAAAATCAGTTAATTGCAGAAAGAAATAATAAAACATTTACATATGAACCCAACACAATTTTAAAAGAATTAAAATTAAGTAAAAGTTGTAGCATTAATAATAATTGCAAATTTATATTCAACAATATAACGAGTATCGAAGAAATTGACGATGATACAATTATAATCAAAAATGCCAAGAATACAAAAATATATCAAAATTGCGATAAAAGAAATATTATACTTAAGGGAAGTAACTTAATTCAATTCGGTAACTGTAAAATTCAAATTCTAAATGAAATATTTTTTAACGAAAAAACAGAATTTCACGAAAAATTTTTTTATCCAACAGAACTATTGAATCAAACCTATAAAAACACAATAAACTTTGATCATGTAACAATAGATAATTTTGACAATTTAAAAGAAATCACAGAACTTAAATACGAAAAGAAAATGACAAATGGCATATTTTTAACACTTTTTATTATTATTATTATATGTTTATCCATTTATATACATATATACTGTAAAAAGAAAAATATAAACATTAATGTAAACAGAATTCAGGAGAATTCATACTCTCAGAGGGGAGGAGTTATGCCATTAGCAACACTTCCCATAACAGCCGACCCAAGAGGTCTACACTCCACATTAATGTAAACATAAACAATACCATTCCATTAAACATAGAGTGTCACAAGATAAGTGACAGTTTCCCTAAACATAGAGTGTCACAAGATAAGTGACAGTTTCCCTAAACATAGAGTGTCACAAGATAAGTGACAGTTTCCCTAAACATAGAGTGTCACAAGAAAAGTGACCAGAAGAAAACATTATAAACACTTAGATGTAAGCCAAACCAGAATATGATTTGATTCAATAAAGCAGTCTTGATTTAACACTCAACCAGAACAGACTCAATCTTAATTCGTGCGAAGCGAGAATTCATGCAGTGTGCAAAATACAAGCAGTGGTCGAAATCCAAGCAGTTTTTCCGAAGTTCCGAGGTTCGCTTTAAACTTTTGCGATCTATCCGTTTGTTTAGTGGCGAAGATAATTTATCTATCGAAGTATGGGTCCAAGATTTTGAAGATATGGCAACTGTTATGTGTTGGAACGAGTTACAAAAATTTATTTTTACCAAACGATCGTTAAAAGGCCTAGCAAAAATGTTTGCTAATAGTGAGCGAAATGTAACGACCTGGTTTAAACTAAAAGTCGCACTTCTTGCTGAATTTAAATCAACAACAAATAGCGCACAGTTACATAAGTCAATGTCTGATAGAAAAATAAAGAAAAACGAAAGTCTGCATGAGTATTTTTTGTACATGAAAGAAATGTCATCTCGCGGAAATATTGAAGACTCTTCGCTGATAACAAATCAATTTTATACGGGTCTAATAATATAAATAAATTTAAGCAGAAGCTAAAAATTTTTGAAATTATACGCGGAAAATCGAAAAATGACAACAAATATAACAATGGTGTTGGCAAGCAGTATCCGAAAAACGATGATAAGTTTCAAGCAGTGCAAAAGAAAAGTGCAAACAAAGAACTCAAATGTTTTAATTGCGGCGCCAAGGGCCATACATCAGTTAATTGCGATTATAAAAATAAGGGCAGAAAATGTTTTCAGTGGAATAATTTCGGACATATTGCCAAAGATTGCCCAACAAGCAGTGCAAAAAATGATAAAGCCAATACATGCAAAATTACGTCAACTTAAAATTTTATGTCTATCCCAGTTAAAATCGATAATATTAATTATAGCGCGTTCTTAGACACCGGTAGCAAGTACAATTTAATATCTGAAGCAATGCTGAAAAACATGAATAATCCAATGTTGAGTGATTCTAACGTTTATTTAATCGGTTTCGGAAAGAAAAAAGACACAGACAAGATCAAAGCATCGGGTTCATTTAAATATACGGTCGATATTAACGGTGAGAAATACTGTTTGACATTTCTCTCAGTGGAGCAACAATTTATGGATGTGGAAATTGTTCTTGGCGAGGATTTCTGTAAGCAAGCGGAGGTTACAATCAGCTACAAAGGTCTAAAGGTGACAAAAACCCAATATTTAGAATCCGAAGTAAGTTCTTTTCTGAAAATCAATGTGGATGACTCCAGTGAACAGCAGGCCGACATAGATCCAGCAGCAAGTAAAAGGGCTAAAGAAGCAGTTCAAAATTTGGTTCAGAATTATCATCCGGTAAGCGAAAAGTCAACAAATATTCAAATGCGATTAGTTCTAAATGATGATAAACCGATATACTCACGACCTCGACGATTCTCATATGCAGAGAGGTGCATCATTGACAATCAAGCCGATCAATGGCTGAAGGATGGCATAATTAAAAAATCAGAGTCTGAGTTTACAAGCCCAGTCGTTCTTGTGAAAAAACGGGACGGATCAAATCGGTTGTGCATCGATTACAGACGTATCAATAAAGTAATCATTAGAGATCATTTTCCACTTCCCTTAATAGAAGATCAGTTAGACAGGCTTCAAAATGCACGTATTTTCAGTTCCATAGATTTAAAAAAATGGTTTTTTTCATGTTGGCATTGAAGAAGGGAGCCGCAAGTATACTTCTTTCGTAACACATAATGGACAATTCCAGTTTCTTCGAGTTCCATTTGGTCTTTCGAACTCTCCCAGCGTCTTTCAACGTCATGTCAATGCTATATTCAGAGATCTAACCAGGAAAGGAGTAGCCATACCATATGTCGATGATATAATAATACCAGCAAAAACTGAAGACGAAGCTGTAGCCAATTTAAAAGAAGTACTCAAAAAATGCGAAGAATATAGGCTTGTGATTAATTTCAAAAAATGTCAGTTTCTTAAAACGAAAATTGAGTATTTAGGACACGTAATTGAGAACCAAAGTATAAGTCCATCCACATCGAAAACGCAAGACGTGTCATCGTTTCCTATTCCGTCTAATCTAAAACAATTACAGAGTTTTTTAGGGTTAGTTGGATATTTTCGAAAGTTTATACTAAATTTTTCTCTGATTGCAAAGCCTCTAGCGGATATGACAAAACATGATGCATTGATTATTTTTGGTGAGAAAGAGCTAGCTGCGTTTAACAAATTAAAGAAGCTTATTACAGAGAAGCCAGTTTTGAAAATTTTTCATCAGCTACACGAAACGGAGCTTCATACGGACGCCTCGATCGACGGATTTGGCGCAGTCCTTCTCCAGAAGTCGCCAGAAGACATGCAGTTTCATCCAGTGTACTACATGAGCAAGAAAACGACAGATGACGAAAAGAAGTTTACCAGTTACGAGTTAGAAATCTTAGCTGTTGTAGAAGCATTTAAAAAATTTCGAGTTTATTTACTAGGACTACGCTTCAAACTTGTTACAGATTGCAATGCTCTAGCTAAAACTATTCAGAAAAAGGATCTGTGCACACGAGTAGCTCGTTGGATTCTCCAAATGCAAGAATTTCAATATGACGTCGAACACAGAGCGGGCTCTCGAATTCGCCATGCTGATGCACTCAGTCGTGTACCAATGATGATGATCAGCGAAACCAGTATGCATAGCAGAAAAAAGCATCTGCAAGCTCAGGACGACCAGCTGAAGGCTATTATAGACGTATTGACAGATAAGACGAATCACAATAACTATTTTTTAAAGGCGGGAGTTTTGCACAAACTTATCTCGGACAACGAACTTATTGTCGTACCAACTAGTATGCAACGAAAACTAATAAAAGAGGCCACGATCATGGTCATTTTTCCATCAAGAAGACACGAGAGATCATTGGAAAAGAATATTTCATACCGAATCTGGAAGAGAAAATAAAAAGATGTATAAGCTGTTGCATAAGATGTATCATGACTAACCGCAAGCAAGGAAAACAAGAAGGAGAGCTTCATCCATTATAGAATGATGAACAACCGCTAATGACCTACCATATCGATTTTTTAGGACCTCTGGAATCAACGCATAAACAGTATAAACATATCCTGGCAGTCATCGATAGTTTCACCAAGTTTTGTTGGCTGTACCCATCAAAGTCGACTTCTACAAAAGATGCAGTTTTACGACTACAGGAGCAGAGCAAGGTTTTTGGCAATCCATCCCAAATAATATCGGACAAAGGATCAGCTTTTTCTTCGGAGGAATTTGACTTGTATTGCAAAAGCGAAGGCATAAAACATCATCTCATCACGACGGGACTTCCTCGAGCGAACGGCCAAGTAGAGAGGCTAAATACAACAATCATCGCAGTTCTTTCTAAACTCTCAAGCGACGATCCAAGAAATTGGTACAAATTTGTAAATAATGTCCAGCAAGTCATCAATTCAACATTTAGTAGAAGTATAAAAACAACAAAAACAACTTGAGCTGCTTACGGGAACAAAGATGCGATTAAAGTCTGATATCAAAATCAAGGAAATGATAGAAGACGAAATGATTCAACACTTCAATGATGAACGAGATAAACAACGTAAAGAAGCAAAGCAACATATTCTACAAATTCAAAATGAAAACAAAAACAGGTACAACTTAAGACGAAGACCAGCATCAAAGTATAAGATAGGCGATTTAGTTGCCATCAAAAGAACCCAACTTGGTCCTGGTTAAAGCTAAAGCCGAAATATCTTGGTCCATACCGGATCATAAGGGTAAAATTCAACGACATCTACGACGTGGCAAAAGACTCAGTATTCAGCGAAGGCCCAAGGCAGACGAGCACTTGCGCTAAGTATATGAAACCATGGGTACCATACGACGACGACGACGATGCATTCGGGGCGAATGAAGTGTAGGATGGCCGATTTGTGGGAATGGTCTGGCAATCCTATTCAGCCAGCCCTAGTTGAGTCAGCTGACTCGAAAAAACGGAAGACAATCTGGCAAGCCGGTCAGACAGAGACGCATTAAGAAGACGAAGTTAAAGACGAAAAGACGAGGTTTTAAGACGAAAAGCCGAAAGTTTAAGAAGTAAAGACGAAAGACATTAAACAATTAATTATAATTATATCTACTATTAACTAAAAATCAATACTTATCTTAACATTAAATAAAACTAATATAAAACTATAACCGGGACTGTGTTTATTCGTAATACAGTACCCCAGGCCCACAAAAATAAATAAGAAAAATTTAAACAAAAAAAGAAAAGAATGAAATCTAATGCAAAATTGAAAAGGTTGAAAAAATTCTATAACAAAGAAAAAAAAAAAGTGAAAATATCGAAAAAAAAAAAATTAAAAAAACAAGCATAAGCAATTGCTTTACAAGACTTGGTAACAAAATAAAATATAATTCCAACTGTTTTAATGATAGTGAATATCAGAATTTGAAAAAGAAGTTTTTAGGTAGTCTGCGAGAGTATCTAGATATACGAGTAGAAGATGGTTTTGTCTATATACGAACTGAACATGGTAATGGAAATTTAGAAAATCAAGAATCGAGATGGAAACTGTGGATTCCATATTGAGATGCAGGAATTTGAATTGATTACTGATCATGCAAGCCTTTTATGGCTAATGAAGCAACCTAATTTGAAGGGACGGTTGGCTAGATGGGCCATGAAATTGTAAAGTTACAAGTTCACAATAAGCCATGCGCTTTCGAGAATGTATTGAGATGAAATAAGCGCACTAGAAGAAGTTTATCCTGGTGTTGATTTAAATTCCAACTGTTTTAGTGATATTTAATATCAGAATTTGAAAAGGAAGTTTTTAGGTAGTCTGCGAGAGTATCCAGATATACGAGTAGAAGATGGTTTTGTCTATATACGAACTGAACATGGTAATGGAAATTTGGAAAATCAAGAATCGAGATGGAAACTGTGGATTCCATATTGAGATGCAGGAATTTGTATTGATTACTGATCATGCGAGCCTTATTTGAAGGGACGGTTGGCTAGATGGGCCATGAAATTGCAAAGTTACAAGTTCACAATAAGCCATCCGCTTTCGAGAATGTATTGAGATGAAATAAGCGCACTAGAAGAAGTTTATCCTGGTGTTGATTTAAATTCCAACTGTTTTAGTAATAGTGAATATCAGAATTTGAAAAAGAAGTTTTTTTTACGAGTTAGAAATCTTAGCTGTTGTAGAAGCATTTAAAAAATTTCGAGTTTATTTACTAGGACTACGCTTCAAACTTGTTACAGATTGCAATGCTCTAGCTAAAACTATTCAGAAAAAGGATCTGTGCACACGAGTAGCTCGTTGGATTCTCCAAATGCAAGAATTTCAATATGACGTCGAACACAGAGCGGGCTCTCGAATTCGCCATGCTGATGCACTCAGTCGTGTACCAATGATGATGATCAGCGAAACCAGTATGCATAGCAGAAAAAAGCATCTGCAAGCTCAGGACGACCAGCTGAAGGCTATTATAGACGTATTGACAGATAAGACGAATCACAATAACTATTTTTTAAAGGCGGGAGTTTTGCACAAACTTATCTCGGACAACGAACTTATTGTCGTACCAACTA
Source organism: Drosophila willistoni (assembly GCF_018902025.1). Lineage (NCBI taxonomy): Eukaryota > Metazoa > Arthropoda > Insecta > Diptera > Drosophilidae > Drosophila > Drosophila willistoni. The sequence continues at coordinate 125,827 of NW_025814551.1, read as the reverse complement.
GTATGCAACGAAAACTAATAAAAGAGGCCCACGATCATGGTCATTTTTCCATCAAGAAGACACGAGAGATCATTGGAAAAGAATATTTCATACCGAATCTGGAAGAGAAAATAAAAAGATGTATAAGCTGTTGCATAAGATGTATCATGACTAACCGCAAGCAAGGAAACAAGAAGGAGAGCTTCATCCATTATAGAATGATGAACAACCGCTAATGACCTACCATATCGATTTTTTAGGACCTCTGGAATCAACGCATAAACAGTATAAACATATCCTGGCAGTCATCGATAGTTTCACCAAGTTTTGTTGGCTGTACCCATCAAAGTCGACTTCTACAAAAGATGCAGTTTTACGACTACAGGAGCAGAGCAAGGTTTTTGGCAATCCATCCCAAATAATATCGGACAAAGGATCAGCTTTTTCTTCGGAGGAATTTGACTTGTATTGCAAAAGCGAAGGCATAAAACATCATCTCATCACGACGGGACTTCCTCGAGCGAACGGCCAAGTAGAGAGGCTAAATACAACAATCATCGCAGTTCTTTCTAAACTCTCAAGCGACGATCCAAGAAAATGGTACAAATTTGTAAATAATGTCCAGCAAGTCATCAATTCAACATTTAGTAGAAGTATAAAAACAACAAAACAACTTGAGCTGCTTACGGGAACAAAGATGCGATTAAAGTCTGATATCAAAATCAAGGAAATGATAGAAGACGAAATGATTCAACACTTCAATGATGAACGAGATAAACAACGTAAAGAAGCAAAGCAACATATTCTACAAATTCAAAATGAAAACAAAAACAGGTACAACTTAAGACGAAGACCAGCATCAAAGTATAAGATAGGCGATTTAGTTGCCATCAAAAGAACCCAACTTGGTCCTGGGTTAAAGCTAAAGCCGAAATATCTTGGTCCATACCGGATCATAAGGGTAAAATTCAACGACATCTACGACGTGGCAAAAGACTCAGTATTCAGCGAAGGCCCAAGGCAGACGAGCACTTGCGCTAAGTATATGAAACCATGGTACCATACGACGACGACGACGATGCATTCGGGGCGAATGAAGTGTAGGATGGCCGATTTGTGGGAATGGTCTGGCAATCCTATTCAGCCAGCCCTAGTTGAGTCAGCTGACTCGAAAAAACGGAAGACAATCTGGCAAGCCGGTCAGACAGAGACGCATTAAGAAGACGAAGTTAAAGACGAAAAGACGAGGTTTTAAGACGAAAAGCCGAAAGTTTAAGAAGTAAAGACGAAAGACATTAAACAATTAATTATAATTATATCTACTATTAACTAAAAATCAATACTTATCTTAACATTAAATAAAACTAATATAAAACTATAACCGGGACTGTGTTTATTCGTAATACAGTACCCCAGGCCCACAAAAATAAATAAGAAAAATTTAAACAAAAAAGAAAAGAATGAAATCTAATGCAAAATTGAAAAGGTTGAAAAAATTCTATAACAAAGAAAAAAAAAAGTGAAAATATCGAAAAAAAAAAAATTAAAAAAACAAGCATAAGCAATTGCTTTACAAGACTTGGTAACAAAATAAAATATAATTCCAACTGTTTTAATGATAGTGAATATCAGAATTTGAAAAAGAAGTTTTTAGGTAGTCTGCGAGAGTATCTAGATATACGAGTAGAAGATGGTTTTGTCTATATACGAACTGAACATGGTAATGGAAATTTAGAAAATCAAGAATCGAGATGGAAACTGTGGATTCCATATTGAGATGCAGGAATTTGAATTGATTACTGATCATGCAAGCCTTTTATGGCTAATGAAGCAACCTAATTTGAAGGGACGGTTGGCTAGATGGGCCATGAAATTGTAAAGTTACAAGTTCACAATAAGCCATGCGCTTTCGAGAATGTATTGAGATGAAATAAGCGCACTAGAAGAAGTTTATCCTGGTGTTGATTTAAATTCCAACTGTTTTAGTGATATTTAATATCAGAATTTGAAAAGGAAGTTTTTAGGTAGTCTGCGAGAGTATCCAGATATACGAGTAGAAGATGGTTTTGTCTATATACGAACTGAACATGGTAATGGAAATTTGGAAAATCAAGAATCGAGATGGAAACTGTGGATTCCATATTGAGATGCAGGAATTTGTATTGATTACTGATCATGCGAGCCTTATTTGAAGGGACGGTTGGCTAGATGGGCCATGAAATTGCAAAGTTACAAGTTCACAATAAGCCATCCGCTTTCGAGAATGTATTGAGATGAAATAAGCGCACTAGAAGAAGTTTATCCTGGTGTTGATTTAAATTCCAACTGTTTTAGTAATAGTGAATATCAGAATTTGAAAAAGAAGTTTTTAGGTAGTCTGCGATAGTATCCAGACATACGAGTAGAAGATGGTTTTGTCTATATACGAACTGAACATGATGATGGAAATTTAGAAAATCAAGAATCGAGATGGAAACTGGGGATTCCATATTGAGATGCAGGCTTTGGAATTAATTACTGATCATGCGAGCCTTTTATGGCTAATGAAGCAACCTAATTTGAAGGGACGGTTGGCTAGATGGGCCATGAAATTGCAAAGTTACAAGTTCACAATAAGCCATCCGCTTTCGAGAATGTATTGAGATGAAATAAGCGCACTAGAAGAAGTTTATCCTGGTGTTGATTTAAATTCCAACTGTTTTAGTGATATTTAATATCAGAATTTGAAAAGGAAGTTTTTAGGTAGTCTGCGAGAGTATCCAGATATACGAGTAGAAGATGGTTTTGTCTATATACGAACTGAATATGATGATGGAAATTTAGAAAATCAAGAATCGAGATGGAAACTGTGGATTCCATTTGGTTTGACGACTGAAGTCATAACCAGTGCTCATAATAGTGTTATATCAGCACATGGAGGAATGGCTAACAATAAGACCCTAGAATTAATAAGGAAATTTTTTTATTCGCCAGGCATGGTGTCACAAGTGAGAGATTATGTACGTAATTGTGATATTTGCAAGTCTACCAAAGCTCGAATTACATTTTAAAACCGCCGTTGGGAAAGCCAGCAGTTTCAATGCGTCCTTTTCAGTGGTTTTACATAAAGGCTGCTTGGTCCATATCCACGCAGTAATCGAAGGCATATTGGGTTGGTAATAGTTTTGGATCACTTTTCCAAATTTCATTGGCTGTGTCCGTTGAAGAAATTGATATCTCTTTTAATACAGGAGTTTCTTCACAATCACATTTTCTTTATGTTTGGTATGCCGGAAATCTTAGTGAGTGATATCGGAGCGCAATTCAAAGCTTTCGAATTTAACGCGTGGCTAACGGAGCTTGTTATTAAGCATGTTTATACAGCTTTATATTCACCCCAAGCCAACGTTTCAGAACGGGTGAATCGATCAATCATAGCAGCGATTAGAGCTTATCTTAATAATGATCATAGAGAGTGGGATGAACATATTCCAGCAATTAGTTCTGCTCTGCGAAATGGTCATCATGCTAGCGTTAATTGTTCTCCATATCATGCAGTTTTCGGCTTTGATATGATCACACATGGGTCTCATTATGGTCTACTAAATAAGTTCAATTTATTAGACGAATCGCTTAATCCCCTTAGGAAAGACGATCAATTGCAGTTGCTGAGAAAAGGAATACAACAGCAAATTGCATCAGCAGCAGATGAAAACGCCAAGTAGTATAACTTGCGCACTAGGTAAATTCATTTTAGGATAGGCCAAGAAGTATTCAGAAGAAACTTCAGCCAGAGTAATTTTCAGAAAAATACGAATGCGAAATTCAGGGAATGTTTAGGGAATTGTTATTATGTTTTAGAAGACCTTCAAGGGAAATTGCAAGGAACATATCATGCCAAGGATATTAAACAATGAGGGTTTTCAGACTAATTCGCCGAGAAAACTCTAGAATTCGTCTGTGGTTGTGGAGGTGCCTTGATGAAAACTTGCAAAATTTTTCTTTGCTGGATTTTTTTTGTTAGACAAATGCAAAGCCAGAATTCCAAAATATTCATGTTGGATAGTGCAAGCAGCGAAGAAGTTATTTACCAAAGGGGACGCTGATCAGTCAAATTTCGTTACGACACCGGCAAGTGCTAGGGCAAACAGTGAGAAGTGAAAAACAGCAAAAACACGCAGCCCAAAGAAAAATGTATAAGTAGTTAAAAAGTATAAAAATTACAAAGAAAAAAAGGAAAAATCTAACAAGAGTGAAAAAAAAGAAAAAAGGTTTAAGTCAGATGAAGAATATTGAAAATGAGTGAAAACGAAAAATGTTAACTTCTTTTTTTTGTTTAAATCTAGGTAATATTATACATATAATTGACAGTTAGAACACACTTGTTCTCATGCACTATGGAGGTTATTGTACAAATAATAATTGTTAATAAGAAAGAAAAAGAAGTGAAGCAAGTGGGAAAAAAGGAGCAAAAACAAATTTACAAAGAAGAAAACGCAAAGTAAAATTTTGAGCCACATACTGCAAAAACAATTTTTTTGGTCAAGTCGCGTGACACTGAACACTGAACACTTTGACACTGAAAATTGAAAAGAAATGAAGACAAAAATAAATGAGAAAAATTTAAACAAAAATATCAAAGAAGCTAACTTCGGCTATGCCGAAGTTTATATACCCTTGCAGTATACTTGGCAATAATATTTTTCCTTTTTGAAATTTCTTTCCCTGCAACTCAATTCATCAATACACAAACAAAATATTATTTCTCTTTTTACCACAAGTTTTTCTTCTTCCATCATTTTCTAAGCAAAGCACGGCACGCATACACATACAGTTCATGTAGCGTTGCGTCTGTGTGTGTATGCGTGTGCTCTGTTGATTTGATGATGGCAGTAGTAGGCAGCAAGCAGCGCTGCCGGCAGCGTTTGAACCGATTTATATTGACTGTAACTTGTGTTCTATTTATCGGATCAGATTCAAATTTTGGGATCTGAGATTTTATATCTATTACTATCATATTGGTATTTCATTTCAATTTCATGGGGATACTCCAATTTTTGCAAAAATGTTTCTTCTAGAGCTATATGATATAGTGGTCCGATCCCAAAGATTTTCATACTTTATCTCACCCGGGTAAAAGAAAGCTCCCAAAAAAAATTTCATCCCGATAGCTCTTAAGATGGCTGAGTAAAACGCGTACGCACCGACGGACAGACGGACAGACGGTCAGACGGACAGACGGACATGGCTATATCGACTTAGCTTCTCATGCTGATCAAGAATATATATACTTTATGGGGTCGGAAACGTCTCCTTCTGTGCGTTACAAACATCTGACCAATTTTATAATACCCTCTGCAAGGGTATAAAAAGAAAAGAATGAAATCTAATGTAAAATTGAAAAGGTTTAAAAAATTCTATAACAAAGAAAAAAAGAAAGTGAAAATATAGAAAAAAAATTAAAAAAACAAGCATGAGCAATTGCTTTACAAGACTTGGTAACAAAATAAAATAAACAAAAAAAAAAAAAACGGAAAAATAAAAACATAACTAAGTTAAATCTAAAGCAATTCCTCGAGGGCCTTCGTCTGACGCTACAAGGGTGAGTTTTTCTAATAAATTTTTTTGGTACCAAATTGTATATAAAGCGAAGTCGGAGAGATTAAGCAAATGTATTCAATACAAAGATGTTGAGAGGGGAGGGGACGCACAACTCGATGAACGCAGGCAGAATAGAAAGAATGGTAACACGTCCGTACAACTCAGAAGTTTATTAGAGACTAACATAATGCGCGTGCCATTAATACAGTTGGACAAGCGCAATATTCAAATACAAAAGAGATATATAAATGTATGCTGTGCATACGTCCATTTGGTGTAAATAAAGATCCAACTCTGCTGCCACCGCCAAAACAAACCTTACGCTTTCTAATCGACATACAGGTGCATATGTATCGGTGTAGTTTACACCGAACTGCTGCGAGCATCCTTTCGCAACCAATCGCGCCTCAAAACGTTCTATGTCTCCCTGCGCATTCTTTTTCAGACTATAAACCCATTTGCAGCCTATTGTTCGTTGTTTGTTTGTTAGGTCCATCAGCTCCCAAGTTTGATTTTTTACCAGAGCTCCAAACTCTTTGTCCATTGCCTCTTGCCACTGCGACGCATATGGTCCACTTATGGCATCCTCGTAGTTCGATGGAATTGGCACCTCACCAGCCACAATCGAACCAAGTATATTATACTGTTTTCTCGGCCGTCCAGGTTTACCCGTTCTGATTACTCGTGGTCTGCCAGGTCCTACCCGCATTTCGCTCTCATCTTGTGCAACCATTTCTTCAGGTGCACTATGAAGCGATTCCTCGTCACCATCAGATTCAGAAGACTGTCCCTCTGATACGTCGTTCTCGCTTTCATTTATTTCTGGAATTGCATCTGCTATCTCATTTTGCCTATAGCGTCCAGGCAAATCAAACATTACCGTCGTACAATTAGTTTGCTCTAAGGGATCTCTTTCATCAAAGAGAACATCTCTTCGTTCAATCACTTTGCGAGTTTCTCCATCATATAATCGGTAGCCTTTTGCTTCTCTTGAATATCCCACCATGCGATATTCCTTTCCTTTTAGTCGGAATTTACTTTCCTGATGACCCTTGGACAGCGCAACTGCAACAGAACCAAAAACTTTAAGATGATTGATACATGGCTTCTTACCAGTCCACGCTTCCATTGGCGTTTGGTTTGTCAGCGCGCTTGTAGCCGAACGGTTCCTCAGATATACAGCTGTAAATATAGCCTCTGCCCACAATGCCTCACATAATCCAGACTGTGCCAACAAACACCTAGACATTTCCACCAGAGTGCGGTTAGCTCGTTCCGCAACGCCGTTCTGTTGTGGAGTGTACGCTATGGTCAACTGGCGTAATATCCCGTTTTTCTTGAGGTAGTCATCGAATGCTTTGTTCACATATTCTCGTCCATTGTCACTGTGGATACATTTTAGCTCCTTCCCTGTCTTGACTCTTGAACTCCAAAAACTTGCCAAAAACCTCATCTTTGCCCTTGAGGAAGTACACAAAAATTCGCCTAGATTTGTCATCAATATGTTAGGAAGTAACGTGAACCACCTAGTGATTTTGTTCCAAAAGGTCCGCAGACATCACTATGAACCAATTGTAAAAGTTCACTGGACCGACTTTCTGTCATCTTGGGAAATGGCTGAACATGTATTTTACTCACCATGCTTACATCTTACATGGAGTATCTGGCACGAAGTTTTTCACACTTAGCCCACGTACCAAGCCCTTACTTGCGATTTGCGTCAGACTTGTATAATTAAGATGACCAAAGCGTTTGTGCCACAATGACACATCTTCTCCAACAGCAGCAAAAAGATTTTCCGATTCAGCTTCAAAAACAAACAAGTTGCCTAGCTTTTTTGCTTCTAAAATACATTCACCATTTTGTATGAACTTTGCCATATGTTTTTCGAAATGTACAACACTGTCATATTCAATAACACGCGCCACTGACATAAAGTTTCCTGCCAGCCCTGGTACATAAAGTACATTGTTCATTGTTAATGTACATATTCCAGTCCGAATGGTGACTTTTCCTTTGCCTTCTGCACGTAAATACCCTGCATCTGCCAGACTGATCTTCTCATCATGTACAGAAAAATCTGAAAACATACTCTTATTGCAACACATATGACTCGTCGCACCAGAATCCAAGCACCACTTCTCTCTTTTCATATTCTCTGCTTCCAAAGCATTTATCAAGCTACATTGCTTGTTCTCTATTCTCTCAGTGTACTTGTACTCTTTCTCTTTTTTGTCGGCTCTCTCTTTGCCGCACTGTGCTTTGACATGCCCTTGCCGACCGCATTTGTAACAAGTAATTTGCGAACGATTTCTCTGTGTGCGTGTGTTTTGATTTCTGTTTCTGTTTCTCATAGCGACTAATGGGCAAGAGCCCATTCGCTTTTGTTACAGTTAGACGTCTTCGTTCTGCTTCCTCCTTTAATTTTATGCAGAGAATTTCAAAACTGGGCAAATCGTCGCGCATCTCAATGACGACAACGAAATTCTCATACGCTGGTGGTAGACTCGATAACCAAATGATAGTTCGTAACTCCTCGTTAATTTGTACACCGGCGCCTGCAAGTTGATCTAACACATCAGAGAAAACATTTATATAACTGGGCATCTCTTGACCGTCTGTCATGCGTAAGCTTAGCAACTTATTGTACAGCGATGCCTTCCGCACCGGTCCCCTTGGCTGATGGACATCTTGTAGTCTTGTCCACGCCTCATATGCCGTTAAACAATTTTTGATGTATGCCAATTGCGATGGTTTTACGCTCAACGTAATACTTGCTAGGGCATTCAGATCCGATCCTCCAAGATCGACACCCTGTACCGTGGGTGAATTTCCAGCCGTTACATCCCACAGGTCTGAATGCACCAATACGCTGCGCATTTGTATATTCCAAGAATCATAAATAAACGACAAAATAGTCGAGCCGTCTGTATCTGCTTACATTAGCCCACTTTTATTGGTACAGATTAATAAAAAAACTGTTGTCCGATAAATTTCCACTCCCTAGAATTGATGACATCTCGGATCAACTAGGTAGAGTAAAGGATTTCTCATGCCTTGACCTAGTGTCAGGTTTTCATCAAATTGAACTCGAAGAAGAGTCACAAGACATTACATCCTTTTTCACATGTAATGAATCCCACTCTGTTATAAAAACAAGTGTACAACAGAACAAGAATTAGCAGTAATTCATGGGGCAATTACGCACTTCAGACCATACATGTATGGTAGACATTTTAGTGTCAAAACGGACTACAGGTCATCAACGTACTTGTTTTCAATGACAAATCCAAGTTCCAAGCTAACTAGACTGCGACTTGAATTAGAGGAATCTAATTTTAGGGTAGAATATCTAAAGGGAAATGACAATTTCGTAGACGGAGCGCTATCGAGAATAACAGTAAAAGACTTACAAAATACACAATACCCGCGCACGGATATGACTAGATCGACATGAGCAATACCATCGTATTGCATTTCGATATGACCCAGCTGTTAATTATGGCTCCAGCCGTCGTCATTGTACAGACCCCTGCACCCTGTTGTGCTCCTAGTTTGTGGAATTACAGTTTCCTCTGAATGTACAATTTTTTTTTAGCTTTCGGGTGCGGGTAAAATTTTTAGCCAATGGGCTGGGTTGGGTTGGATGTAACATTTCGGCCCATGCCCACCTCTAGTACGGATCTACTATGAGAGCGACTACGAAGTTGCTACGAGAGCGACTACGAAATTGCTACGAGAGCAACAGAAAAGGAAATGCTCCGTAGCAGTAGCACAAAAATTTATTTTGTTTGCTCTGCTCTCATCTCGCTTTTAATGCTTGTGCTATTGCTACAACTACAAATAGCGTATCAAAAACGGACATGGCTACATCAACTCAGCTTCTCATGCTGATCAAGAATATATATACTTTATGGGTTCGGAAACGTCGATAGATTTGAATGAATACAGAGTAAAATTGAAGTCATCTACATCTTTATTTTCAGCCGCCAAAATTGCTCGCTCACTTAACCATTTAGTATTTTTGTAATTAGCAATGATATCCGGAAATACTTTGTTGATAAGCTCATCTTTTGAGATGAGACGAAATTGCAAAAACTTGGAGGAAATGAAATCAAACCGCTCGATTCGTCAACAGGAACACGGCCATTACAATATTCAGCAATTGCTTCGAGAAATCATAAGCAGATAGATCGTTCAACAATGAAACTCTTTGAAGTTTGTTTACATATCGCCACAGATTTGATGCTTTGAGGCAAACGTTTATTTCGTCGGCATCATTAGATCTTGGAATTACTGGAAGTGTTTGTCGGAAATCGGCAGATAATAAAGTCATGGAACCACCAAAACATCTCGAGTCATTACGCAGATCTTTTTATGTTCGGTCTAGTGCATCCAATAAGCGTTTCTGCGCCTTTGTGCATTCATCCCATATGGTAACTTTTGATGCTACTGAAACTTTGGCCATTGCATGTTAACGTTAACGCGTACAGTGGCCAAAATCAATGACATGAATATCTTCCCAGTTCCACCGGGGGCATCCAAAAAAAAAAGGCACCATTTCCATCATCAATTTCATTAATAAGAAAAAGCGCTTTCTCCTTGTTTTGATTCGCTATGTTCCATAGCCTAATTGCACTACGGCTCCGCTGGGAAAAATTAAATCTTTTAGGACGTGGCATAATGATTAGATTGTTAATGGGTTTCGTTTTATAATATGGGTTACTAAACACTGCACAAAACACGATATTCGAATTTCTATTATGTTACTACACAAAACACAATTCGAATTTTTCCTTTAGTTTTCACATTGTATTGATTTTATTTAAGTTGACTGTTAGAAAACGTTTGTATATGGAAAAGAAATTGGCTGTTTTAAGAGGTTTTCCGACAATTATTAATTGTTATACCATACAGCCATAGGGGGACATGGTATATTAAAGTTGCCAAAATGTATGTAACAGGCAGAAGGAAGCACATCCGACCCCAAAAAGTATATATATTCTTGATCAGGATCAACAACCGAGTCGATCTAGCCATGTCCGTCTGTCCGTCCGTCCGTCCGTTCGTCCGTCTGCATGAACACGCAGATCTCGGAGACTATAAGAGCTAGAGCCACCAAATTTGGTATGTAGACTCGTGTGGTATGTAAATATATAGAGTTAATTGGAATTTTGGCCACGCCCCCTTCCGTCCCCAGAATTTACATAAAACTTTTTCTTAAAAAGTATAGCAGATAGAGACATCAAATTTGGCTTAAATACTCGTTTAGTTAGCGCGCACTCGTTTAGTTTACTCCTCCGGAATTTACAAAAAACTGATTTTTTTAAAAACTATGAAATTATATATTTTAATATGTTCCCACGCCCACTTCCGCCTCCATAATTTAGAAAAAACCGATTGGCTCTTGCAATTTTTTGAGCATCAAATTTGGCAGACTAATTAATCTTATCTATTTCTATCAAACTACCAAATTTGATTGAACTCGGATTAGAAACATGCAAAATATGTATATCAACGTATTTTGCTACGCGATCCATAAGGGCAGAATTGGCCGTTGGCTAGTAAAGGCGCTAGAGTGCTCGTGTGTTTGTAGAGTAAAAGATAGCATATGGTATGAGGCATGTTAAAACAATTTAATAGACATACATTTCGAAATTTTAAAAATTTTTTTCACCTGTTGTATGGTATAACCAAGTTGGCGAGTCGACTTACTTACATTTCATTTTTTTTAACGTTTAATATATATTTGTTGATGGTCATGGCAAATGCAACCCGTATCGGAAATTGAAGTCTTTTAAACTCAAACGGCATATCGGTTGGGATCATCGGGATCCTCGGAATGAGAACTTCACCTTTGAATTTTCCTATCATTATCGTAGCGTAAATTACATTGTTCATCAATTTACTAACCACCAAACGCGTACCGTTGCACAGTTTTGGTTTGGTTATGTTTCGAAGCATGATTACTACGGAGCCAACCTTTAGGCGCAAATTGTGCGGTGGTAAGCCAGGCACGTCCAAAGAGTTTAGAATGTTATGTGCGCATTAAGTTTTTTGTTAAATCCGTTTTGGTTAAAATAAAACGCAACTGTTCTGTTCGAGCCGTCATCCAGAATTGTCTGGACAGTTTATTCATATCTTAGTTTTTGCCTATACATCTTATATGTATTGAATACATTCTGCCGCTTAGGGCGCTGGCAGAGAGAGAGAGAGTGTGTTGCAGTATATATGTTTGTACGTATTAGCATATATGTACAGAGGGTACATAGTCAAAAGTACTTACGTGGCGGATCTTATTATTATTATGAATGGTTGAATTAACATAGCAACAAAGTGTTGGTATGTTACTCTTACTTTAATGTTGAGCATATGACCACTTGTTATATTGTATACTCTACAATACTGTGGGCATATGCTCATTTGGCATACAACATACAACACCTCCCTTTTTTAAAGAATAACGTAATATTATGTAGTTATTTATATGTTTTTCTTAAATACTATGTTGTATATTTTTAATTTTAATTTTTTTTTTTTTTTTTTAATAAAAATGTTTTTTTTTTTTTGTAATTAAAAAAAATTTTTTTTTTTTCAATATGTATATATATATATTCTTATCTCTTTTTTTTTCTTTATTTATTTATCTTTTTTAGTCTATCTTTATGAACTTTTTGCTCCTTATTTTTCCTATTTCTTATAATTATATTGTTATTATACCCTTGCAAAAAGGGTATATTAATTTTGGTCAAAAGTGTGCAACGCATAGAAGGAAGCATTTCCGACCATATAAAGTATATATATTCTTGATCAGCACGACGAGACGGGTTCAAATCGCCATGTCCGTCCGTCCGTCCGTCCGTCCGTCCGTCCGTCCGTCCGTCCGTCCGTCCGTCTGGATCAACGCAAACTCCTCCTAGACCGAAAGAGCTACAGAGCTGAAATTTTGCATGTAGGCTTGTATATACTGCAGGCGTTGTATATCTCGGATTCAGCCGGATCGGATCACTATATCATATAGCTCCCATACAAATGGCAAAGTCACGAACAGTGACTTTTCTTAATAACTTCGTTATTTTCTGAGCTATTGTCATGAAATTTAATATTGGTGAGTTAATTATACATATAGACGATTGTGCCAAATTTGGTCAAGATCGGGTGACTATATCATATAGCTCCATAGGAACGATCTTTCGAAAACAGTGACTTTTGTCAATAACTTCGTTACTTTTGACGCGATTGCTTTCAAATTAAACATTTGTTAGTTTATTATATCTGTTAATGACTGTGCCGAATTTGATAAAGATCGGGTTACTATATCATATAGCTCCCATAGGAACGATCGGTGGAAAACCGTGACTTTGATCAATATCTTAGTTTTTTCCTATGCTAAGATTGTAGGCCGTTCTTTCGCAAACATTAGCCTTTTTAGCTTGAACGTTTTTCCACTTTGATGGCTAAAGGTAAGGAAAGAGTTACCATAAAAGTTGCAAGGGTATACAAACTTTGACGCGGTCGAAGTTAGCCCCGGCCCTCTGGTTCTTTTCTATATTAATGACCTCAAATGGTCCTATATAAGAAAATTCTAATTTGTGACCTGTTTCGTTTTTCAAATAAACTTGATCTCCTATTTCTAGTTTAAAATCTAATACTTTCTTATCGTTTATTTCTTTCTGTTTAATTTTATTTTTTTCTAAAAGTATTCGAGCTCTCTTATACGCGTTTTCTAGTCTAAATTTAACTTCCTTAGAATAATCTTCTATATTATATATAGGTTCTATTTTAACTACGCTATTAAATTGTATTGGTAAGTTATTCTGTCTTCCAAATACTAGTTCATATGGACAATAATTATGAGTTACAGATGGTGTTGTGTTAAAACAATACACGAAATACTGTAACCATACGTCCCAATCAGTTTTATCTACTGAAATATATGAACGAATGTACTCGTTGAATGTCCTATGACTTCTTTCAACGGTACCTAATGTCTGGTGGTGGTGTGCTGTAGATGTTATGTTATCTATTTTTAGATATCTGCACAAGTCAGTTATAATGGAATTTTTGTATTCTGTTCCCATGTCCGTAATGAACGTCTTCATTGGACCGTACTTCAGAATAAAAGATTCGAATATGGCTTTTGCGACAGTTGCACTTTTATTTGCAATAGGAATTGCTACTAAATACTTTGTCAAATCACATATTAAAGTGATTGCGTATTCATTCCCATTTTCCGAACGTGGTAGTGGACCAATTGTGTCTACTATCACCCTGTCGAAAGCATATTGTGGAGTTTCTGTAATTATCATAGGTGATCTCGTGTGTTTCGTCGTTTTTGACGTCAGGCATTTTGGACATTTATTAATGTACTCTTTTACATGTTTCGTCATGTTTTTCCAATAATATTGTCTTTTTATTTTTGTTATCGTTTTATTTATGCCTGTGTGACCTCCTTGAATTGGATCGTCATGAAATGTAGACAATATAGCTTCTTTTTCTTTTTCATTGTATATTTGGGTCACCGGCTTGAGTAGCGCTACTCTTAATGATTTTAAATTCTTGTTGCCCATATGTTTGAAAGTATCTATCGAAATTGATTCAAAGATCTTTTCGCTCGGTGCCACTTTTAGTTGGCTGATATTATATACACCGGCTTGCCATTCAAGCCTTTGGAAAAACTGACCTAAGTCTAGAATTCCATTGGAGTATAAATCGCTAACATTTATTCTCGCTATAACTTTTTTCCCATGTTTCAATAAACATTTCGAATCTGTCATTCGCAAGGTCACTACTTTTCGTACCTCGTCATTTGTTATGACTTCGTATACGTTGGGCTTAGAAGCTTTTTCAAGACTTTGCCTTGGCAATTGTTCTTGTTTGTTTTCTGCGCAGAAATTTTGTTGTCTACTTTGGTGCCTGGTAGTGACTTTCAGGACTTTTTTATTCATATCAATTAAATCAGTTATTGTAATTCTGGACAGAGCGTCTGCCACGAAATTATCTTTTCCTCTCAGATATTCTACTGTAAAATCGTATTCTTCTAATTCGAGTCGCATGCGAGTTAATTTTGAACTTGGGTTTATCATCGAGAATAAATATGTTAAGGGGCGATGATCAGTTTTTACTGTGAAATGTTTGCCATATATATATGGTCTGAAATGTGTAATTGCCCAATGTATTGCTGCTAGCTCTTGTTCAGTTGTACTTTTATTGCTTTCACCTTTAGTGAATGCTCTTGATGCATATGCAACTGGGAGTTGGAGTCCATTATAGTTTTGAGTTAAAACTGCTCCACATGCGTGCTTGCTTGCATCTGTGATTATACAAAATTCTTTGCTAAAATCTGGGTACTGTAACAAGGTTGGTTTAACAAGTTGTGTTTTTAAATACTGGAATGCCTTTTCACATTCCGCTGTCCATTCGAATGGGACATTCTTTTTGCATAATCTTGTTATATGCCGTGAGTATTCGGCGAAGTTTTTTATGAAACGTCTATAATAATTGCAAAATGCAACGAATCTTCTAGCACTGTCTGCGTCCGTAGGGACTGGATAGTTATTAATAACATCGAATTTTGTATCATCTGGTAAGATTCCTTTGTCGGTGCATCTGTGACCTAAAAATGTCACCTCGTGCATGAAAAATGAACATTTTTCTGGATGTAATTTCAATTTGTGTTTTCTACAAAGTGTAAAAACGTCTGTTAGGTTTTTAAGCATGTGTTGTTCAGAACAACCAATAACGATCAAATCATCCATATAAAGGAATGCTTGTGAAGGCTCTAAACCCGAGAATGCTATTGTCATCATTCTCTGAAATGAATTAGGTGCTATTTTTAAACCAAATGGTAATCTCGTGAAGCGATATGAACCATTGTTTGTTGAAAAAGACGTTATGTTCCTTGAGCTTTCCTCAAGTTCAATTTGGTGGAAACCTGACATTAAGTCAAGGCATGAAAAATATTTAGCTCTACCAGTTGATCAAGAATATCGTCAATTCTGGGGAGTGGAAATTTATCTGATAGCAGTTTTTTGTTTATTTGGCGATAGTCAATTACTAATCGCCATTTTTTCTCTTTAGAGTCCGGAAGAGATTTCTTTGGGACCAATAAGAGTGGGCTATTGTAAGGTGAAATCGATGGTTCAACAATATTTTGTTCAATTAACTTTTCTACTTGTTTTTTAATTTCTTCGGTTTGGCTATGCGGACATCGATAGTTTTTTACATATACTGGCTCTTCGTCCTTAAGTCTCAATTTTTGTTTATAAAAGTTGTTGGTTGTGATTGGTTCGGTTTCAAGTCCGAACACATCACTATACTCGGTGCATATTTCCATAAGTTGCTTTTTGAACATGATTGGAAAATTTTTCTTTAGTTTACTAATAACAGACTCTGTTCTATTGTTATTTGAAGTTTGAACCACATCGTATTTTGAGAGCGGTTCGAATTTTATTTTATTAATGCCTACTAGTTGGCATTTATCTGTCGTATTTAAAAATCGGACAAAAATATTTTTGGTTTGGGCAATAGTGTTTGCAATATAAACACCATGCTTGATTTCTTGATTTGGGATGAAAATGCTTTCTTCTTCTGAAGACAAATCTATTTTGCGTATCACTTGGGATCTCGCTGGCAGAAGTGTTGAATTATTACCAGAACTAAATGTTATCGGTACATTAATGGGATACGTTAGGTTTGAAGGTCTGATTATAAACCAATCCTCTGAAGTATTATAATCTAATTGGCAATTAAAAGTCTTTATAAAATCTAGTCCTATTATTTCATCGCAAGGGATTGCAAAATCTGAATGTAGTAAATGAAATTTATATGGAATAATGTATTTCCCTGTTTGTAATTCAATTGAGGCTAGTCCTTTGGAGTTAATTACTCCTTCACCTATGCCTCGAATGTCTATGATTTTATTGAATTGTATGTCATGAAAGACATCGGAATTTTCTTTTATAATTGAAATATCTGCACCTTTATCAATTAGGAATGTAATGATTTTATTTGTCTGAACATTTGTAAATGATACAAAATTATTGAGACTTAAGTTTACAGTATATATTTTACTTTTAAATTTCGAGTATCTGGAGGTGTCTGCGAGTTTCCCGAAGCATCTTGGGCTACTCGGACATAATTGTTTTCGGTATTGCTATTGTATCTGTTTTGGCTGTTACCTCGGTAGTAATTATTTCTACCTCGGCCATTACCTCGACCACCTCTATTGTTGTTTCTGTTATTGTAATTGTTATAGTTGGAGTTGTAGTTTCCGCGGCCATTGCTTCTACCTCTTTGGTAATGGTTACTACCTCCTCTATTATTGCGGCCTCGTTGAAATAATACTGTATTTGCACTTCCAGTCATTTCCGTGCTGCAATGGATATATTTACCCATTACATCATTGAAAGTTACAAAGTTTCCAGCTTCTAATATTACTTTGAGTTTTTCGTGCTCGCAATTTTTAATCATTGCAGAAACAGACTCGCTTGTAGAGAATTTTTCCGCATTGATTGGGTCTAATCCGTTATCAATAAAGGCTGCCTCCAGTTGCTTCCGCAAATTATCCATTTCGGTTGCATACTGGGAAGCAGTTTTGCCTTTTTGTTTTATGTTCATTAGTTTCGCCTTTAAAACGTCAGGAGATTCTCCTTTTACATTTTCTTTGAGCTTATTTATTATCCCTGCAATAGTGGTTTCATTTTCTACTTTATAGAGGATTGTGCCGGTTATTTTTGATTTTATAACCTCAACTGCTATATCCTCTTGGTCTCCCTTAGTTCTTTCCACAATGCGTAATGCAGTTAGGAATCTGTTTAATAATAACTTTTTACCATCAAATTCAGGAACTGAAGTGGAAACCTGTCTAACATATTGCCTGTCTAATTCCACTTGGTTAGCCATTGTACTTTCTTCAAGTGTTTCGATGTCACTATCGATATCACTTTCAGTATCAATAATTGGTTTGGACTCGTCCAAATCTGCTAATTGGCTTTCGTCAAATTCAGCTGGCTGACTTTGATCTTCTGGAATTACTATTACAATATTTCGTCTAGTACTAATATTGTTCAATCTTATTTTCAATGATTTTATCAGTTTTTCACTCTGATGCCTATGCTCTTTTGCTAATTTCTCATTAACTTTGTTTACTATTGATAATATGTTATTATACTGTGTTATCAGTATTTGAGCATGGTTTATCAAAGTTTCCGGTCTTATGACTTTATCTGAGTTAATACATTTAAAAGATTTTTCAAATTTATCTTTATGATCATTAATCTTTCGTGCTATCGTACTCCACTCCATATTTTGTCTACAACATTCAGCGGTTCAATCGTACCAAAATTATTGTTGTAGAACCAAGTATGTCATGGTTTTCTTCTACTGTTTTTACCATTACACATGGTAATGTACTCATTACTATGCCCTTTTCTATTTTGTTGTTACATATTATTAATGGGCTTGCTGCACAATTAAAAGTATCTATATTTTCGTCTTCGGAATCACCAATTTTTATAAATTCGTAATATTTACTCAATATTATCAAAGAATTTATTCTAAAGTTGGGTTCTCTATTATACACTTTTCTACTATGTCTATCGTCTTAAACAACATCTAGGTTATCTGCCCTACTGGAATATTTTTTCTTAAGGCACTTATTGTGCATCTTATATAGTTTTGTTAAAACGTTTGTTAATAAAAGAATTACAATTATTACAAGCATTAAGGTTATGATTTTCAAATCAACCGAGACAGTTTCGACATTATTTATGACATTCGCGGTTGAATCCGCTACTTTAGATTCATGATCTAACATATTGTCAACTTTTTCTATGTTACTGTCTTTTGGAATCGCATTAGGGTGCATATAGAAAAAAAGAAAAAACCAGAGGGCCGGGGCTAACTTCGACCGCGTCAAAGTTTGTATACCCTTGCAACTTTTATGGTAACTCTTTCCTTACCTAAAGCCATCAAAGTGGAAAAACGTTCAAGCTAAAAAGGCTAACATTTGCGAAAGAACGGCCTACAATCTTAGTATAGGAAATAACGAAGATTTGATCAAAGTCACTGTTTTCCACCGATCGTTCCTATGGGAGCTATATGATATAGTAACCCGATATTTATCAAATTCGGCACAGTCACTAACAGATATACTAAACTAACAAAAATTTAATTTAAAAGCAATCGCGTCAAAAGTAACGAAGTTATTGACAAAAGTCACTGTTTTCGAAAGATCGTTTCTATGGGAGCTATATGATATAGTCACCCGATCTTGATCAAATTTAGCACAGTCGTTTATATGTATAATTAATTCACCAATATGAAATTTCACGACAATAGCTCAGAAAATAACGAAGTTATTAAGAAAAGTCACTGTTCGTGACTTTGCTATTTGTATGGGAGCTATATGATATAGTGGTCCGATCCGGCTGAATCCGAGATATACAACGCCTGCAGTATATACAAGCCTACATGCAAAATTTCAGCTCTGTAGCTTTTACGGTCTAGGAGGAGTTTGCGTTGATCCAGACGGACGGACAGACGGACAGACGGACGGACGGACGGACGGACGGACGGACGGACATGGCTATTTGAACTCGTCTCGTCGTGCTGATCAAGAATATATATACTTTATATGGTCGGAAATGCTTCCTTCTATGCGTTGCACACTTCTGACCAAAATTAATATACCCTTTTTGCAAGGGTATAAAAAATACTAACTCAAGAATATATATATATAAAAATTTTTTTTTTTTATTTTTCATTTAAAGTTTTGTTTTTTTTTTTTTAATTATTTTTCTTGAAACTATTTTTCTAACGCTGCTGAGTTTTATTCTCAGCGCCAGAGACATGGAAAAGTTATTGTTGAGTTAGTTACACACGATTGGCTGACATTTTTTATTTAAACAATTAATTGTCCAATCGTGTGTTTTTAGTAGAAAGCCTAACAGTGGTTAGTAGGCGCAACCTGCACTTTCGTGCCTCAGTTTGCTTATTAGAGTTTAAATCTATGGCAAGTTAGGGCTTGCGCATTACTGCGGCCCGCTTGCGTTTCTGCGCTCTTTGGCGTAGTTCAATTTTGATGTCCTCAATACGCTCTATGCAGCGTTGTCGGTCTTCTTCGTTGGTGCTGGCCTTTAGCAAATCCTGCTGCAGTCTTTTCTGGGTGAGCAGGCGTCTCACCTCACCGCCTCGTTTCGTCTTCTTGGGGATTCTCTTCTGCTGCCGGGCCCTGTACTCCTCTATTGTTAGTGGCCGTGGTCCATCGAATGGATTTGCCTGCAAAGCCTCTTGCAACGTCGGCAAATCCCTTTGTTCGTTAGGAACAGCGGTCTTGAAGGAGGGTTCCGTGGACATCAGTATCTTGTTGTTGATTTAATTGGTTTCATATTAATGTTTCATATTATTTTTTTTCATTATTGTTTTTAATTCCAATTAATTTCTTTTTTTTTTTTGTAAATAATTGGAGAAACGTATGTGTGTTATGGGAGTGCACCTTGGAGCAGCACCCAAGAGTTGATAGTAGAAAAATCACATGAATTCCAGTATCTAGATTAATTTTTCTTTTTGTTTTGTTTCATTTTTGTTCATAGCGCGCACAGTGGTTCGCAATCAATTGAAAATACATTTCACAATTTGCACAAATTATTTTCGTGTTTTTTTGGTTTATGTTGAAATGTTAATTAATTTATTTCTTTTTTTTTCACATGTCACGGTCGCCATGTTATGTGCGCATTAAGTTTTTTGTTAAATCCGTTTTGGTTAAAATAAAACGCAACTGTTCTGTTCGAGCCGTCATCCAGAATTGTCTGGACAGTTTATTCATATCTTAGTTTTTGCCTATACATCTTATATGTATTGAATACATTCTGCCGCTTAGGGCGCTGGCAGAGAGAGAGAGAGTGTGTTGCAGTATATATGTTTGTACGTATTAGCATATATGTACAGAGGGTACATAGTCAAAAGTACTTACGCTAGCGATCCCACGCTCAGCGGCCAGTCCGCATAAGTGGCGGATCATATTATTATTATGAATGGTTGCATAAACATAGCAACAAAGTGTTGGTATGTTACTCTTACTTTAATGTTGAGCATATGACCACTTGTTATATTGTATACTCTACAATACTGTGGGCATATGCTCATTTGGCATACAACATACAAAAAGAAATTCAATTGGATAGTTGGTGGCTTCATCTTCATTTATGACGCAGTCAATAGATTTGAATGAATGCATTGTTCCAATGATCTTATTTTTAATCATGTAGTTCAGGTCATCTACATCTTTATTCTTAGCCGCTAAAATTGCTCGCTCACTCAACCATTCATTATTTTTATACCATACACCCATAGGGTGAAATGGTATATTAAAGTCGCGCCACCAAATTTGGTATGTAGACTCGTGTAGTATGTAGAGTGATCAAGTTTATTTCAAATTTTTGCCACGCCCCTTTTCGCCCTCGCACTTTAAAAAAAGCGTTTATCTCAAAAACTATTAGAGCTAGAGACACCATATTTGGTATGTATATCCACTTAGTAAATGCACCCATTTTGTATGTATAAAAATTTTGCCACGCCCTTTTCCGCCCCCGTATTTTGAAAAACTTGATTATCTCCCGTATACCATTGACCATTACCGATAGTCAGCAATTGCTCCGAGAAATCTTCAGCAGATGTATCATTAAGCAATGTAACTCTCATGTTTGTTGTCAACTGCAGTTTCTTCACATAGCGCGATAGATTTGACGAGTTGAGGCAAGCGTTTACTTCATCGGCAGCCGTAGATCTTGGAATTACTGGCAGTATTTGGCGGAAATCGCCAGACAGTAAAATCATTGCTCCTCCAAAACAACTCGAGTCATTGCGTAAATCTTTTAATGTTCGGTTAAGTGCTTCTAATGCACGTTTATGCGCCATTGTGCGTTTTTCCAATTGTTCACCAACAATCAGCACATTAATCAACAATTAAATGTGCGTTCGTGTGTTCCAGATGGTCGTTTATCTGCTTTGTTGACAACTTTATAGTCATCATTTGGCATGCGCTCTAAAGCACTCTTAAACAACCTGACCAACGCATGATGTTTATGAAGCAGACACTGCAAGTCTTGAATAATTGCTCGCTTCATTCCTGCATTGATCCCTAGGCGTCGATCAAGTTGTTCTTCCATGTTGCACATGAAATATATTTGTAAAAATTCATTCTGTGTATCTTCGAAAGGTAGTAATGATCCAATTCGATGGTGAATCTGCCCTTGTATCTACAAAATAAAAACCAGACAGTATTAACTGGGTTATTATAAACACTTTTTCTGTGGGAGAGTAGAGTTCAGTATTAGGAAATATAATACATACCAATCGATATAGTCAGTGATTTTTTAATTACATTCTATGTAAGTACAAAAAAAAATACCTTAAATGTCGAATGAATTTCTATTATGTTACTGTTTTCCGGCAATTATTTATTGTTTTTATTCTCCTATTCGGGGTGGAGACAAATACAAAAAATCAAAAACCATGAAAATTGGTTCCTCAGATCTCGAGTTATAAGTTCTGTAACTAACACGACTTTCTTTTATATATATAGATATTATCACATATGTAAATTTCATAGCATACTCCAATTTTTATGAAAATGTTTCTTCTAGTTCTTCTAGAGCTATATGATATAGTGGTCCGATCCTGATGGTTTTCGAAAAAAAAAATCAGCCCGATAGCTCTTAAGACGGCTGAGTAAAACGCATACGCACAGACGGACGGACGGACGGACAGACGGACATGGCTATATCAACTCAGCTTCTCATGCTGATCAAGAATATATATACTTTATGGGGTCGGAAACGTCTCCTTCCGTGCGTTACAAACATCTGACTAATTTTATAATACCCTCTGCAAGGGTATAAAAAAAATTTTTTTAAATAGTCCTAATAAAAATACATCTGCATATGAAAATGAAGTAAGTAAGTCGTCTCGCCGACTTGGGTATACCATACACCAGGTGAAACAAATATTTAAAATTTCGAAAACCAAATGTATGTCTATTAAATTGTTTTAACATGCCTCATACCATATGCTATCTCGCTCACTCTACAAACACACGAGCACTCTAGCGCCGCCACTAGCCAACGGCCAATTCTGCCGTTTTTTTCTAAATTATGGAGGCGAAAGTGCGCGTGGCAACGTATTAAAATATATATATTCTGCGCGCATACTAAGCCAGTATACATACTAAATATGATGACTTTAGCTTTGTTAGTTTTTGAGAAAATCAGTTTTGTTTAATTTGCGGGGGCGGAAATGGGCGTGGCAAAATTTTTAAATAGTCAATATCTGCGCGTGTATTAAGGTAGCTTACATACCAAATTTAATGTCGGTAGCTTTGATAGTTTTTAAGAAAATCTGTTTTTTGTAACTTCCGGGGGCATAAGGGGTCGTGGCAAGAAGTTGGAACAATTTTTTTCTGCGCGATAACTAAACGAGTATATAAATCAAATTTGATATCTTTATCTGCTATACTTTTTAAGAAAAACAGTTTAATGTAAATTCTGGGGGCGTAAGGGGCGTGGCAAAAATTTGAAACAAACTCGATAACTGTACATACTACACCAAATTTGGTGGCTCTAGTTCTTATAGTCCCCGAGATCTGCATGTTCATACAGACGGACGGACGGACAGACGGACGGACAGACGGACGGACAGACGGACATGGCTAGATCGACTCGGTTGTTGATCCTGATCAAGAATATATATACCTCGTGGGGTCGGAGATGCTAGTGTTGGTGTTGGTATGTTACTCTTACTTTAATGTTGAGCATATGACCACTTGTTATATTGTATACTCTACAATACTGTGGGCATATGCTCATTTGGCATACAACATACAAAAAGAAATTCAATTGGATAGTTGGTGGCTTCATCTTCATTTATGACGCAGTCAATAGATTTGAATGAATGCATTGTTCCAATGATCTTATTTTTAATCATGTAGTTCAGGTCATCTACATCTTTATTCTTAGCCGCTAAAATTGCTCGCTCACTCAACCATTCATTATTTTTATACCATACACCCATAGGGTGAAATGGTATATTAAAGTCGCGCCACCAAATTTGGTATGTAGACTCGTGTAGTATGTAGAGTGATCAAGTTTATTTCAAATTTTTGCCACGCCCCTTTTCGCCCTCGCACTTTAAAAAAAGCGTTTATCTCAAAAACTATTAGAGCTAGAGACACCATATTTGGTATGTATATCCACTTAGTAAATGCACCCATTTTGTATGTATAAAAATTTTGCCACGCCCTTTTCCGCCCCCGTATTTTGAAAAACTTGATTATCTCCCGTATACCATTGACCATTACCGATAGTCAGCAATTGCTCCGAGAAATCTTCAGCAGATGTATCATTAAGCAATGTAACTCTCATGTTTGTTGTCAACTGCAGTTTCTTCACATAGCGCGATAGATTTGACGAGTTGAGGCAAGCGTTTACTTCATCGGCAGCCGTAGATCTTGGAATTACTGGCAGTATTTGGCGGAAATCGCCAGACAGTAAAATCATTGCTCCTCCAAAACAACTCGAGTCATTGCGTAAATCTTTTAATGTTCGGTTAAGTGCTTCTAATGCACGTTTATGCGCCATTGTGCGTTTTTCCAATTGTTCACCAACAATCAGCACATTAATCAACAATTAAATGTGCGTTCGTGTGTTCCAGATGGTCGTTTATCTGCTTTGTTGACAACTTTATAGTCATCATTTGGCATGCGCTCTAAAGCACTCTTAAACAACCTGACCAACGCATGATGTTTATGAAGCAGACACTGCAAGTCTTGAATAATTGCTCGCTTCATTCCTGCATTGATCCCTAGGCGTCGATCAAGTTGTTCTTCCATGTTGCACATGAAATATATTTGTAAAAATTCATTCTGTGTATCTTCGAAAGGTAGTAATGATCCAATTCGATGGTGAATCTGCCCTTGTATCTACAAAATAAAAACCAGACAGTATTAACTGGGTTATTATAAACACTTTTCTGTGGGAGAGTAGAGTTCAGTATTAGGAAATATAATACATACCAATCGATATAGTCAGTGATTTTTTAATTACATTCTATGTAAGTACAAAAAAAAATACCTTAAATGTCGAATGAATTTCTATTATGTTACTGTTTTCCGGCAATTATTTATTGTTTTTATTCTCCTATTCGGGGTGGAGACAAATACAAAAAATCAAAAACCATGAAAATTGGTTCCTCAGATCTCGAGTTATAAGTTCTGTAACTAACACGACTTTCTTTTATATATATAGATATTATCACATATGTAAATTTCATAGCATACTCCAATTTTTATGAAAATGTTTCTTCTAGTTCTTCTAGAGCTATATGATATAGTGGTCCGATCCTGATGGTTTTCGAAAAAAAAAATCAGCCCGATAGCTCTTAAGACGGCTGAGTAAAACGCATACGCACAGACGGACGGACGGACGGACAGACGGACATGGCTATATCAACTCAGCTTCTCATGCTGATCAAGAATATATATATTTTTATGGGGTCGGAAACGTCTCCTTCCGTGCGTTACAAACATCTGACTAATTTTATAATACCCTCTGCAAGGGTATAAAAAAAATTTTTTTAAATAGTCCTAATAAAAATACATCTGCATATGAAAATGAAGTAAGTAAGTCGTCTCGCCGACTTGGGTATACCATACACCAGGTGAAACAAATATTTAAAATTTCGAAAACCAAATGTATGTCTATTAAATTGTTTTAACATGCCTCATACCATATGCTATCTCGCTCACTCTACAAACACACGAGCACTCTAGCGCCGCCACTAGCCAACGGCCAATTCTGCCGTTTTTTTCTAAATTATGGAGGCGAAAGTGCGCGTGGCAACGTATTAAAATATATATATTCTGCGCGCATACTAAGCCAGTATACATACTAAATATGATGACTTTAGCTTTGTTAGTTTTGAGAAAATCAGTTTTGTTTAATTTGCCGGGTCGGAAATGGGCGTGGCAAAATTTTTAAATAGTCAATATCTGCGCGTGTATTAAGGTAGCTTACATACCAAATTTAATGTCGGTAGCTTTGATAGTTTTAAGAAAATCTGTTTTTTGTAACTTCCGGGGGCATAAGGGGTCGTGGCAAGAAGTTGGAACAATTTTTTTCTGCGCGATAACTAAACGAGTATATAAACCAAATTTGATATCTTTATCTGCTATACTTTTTAAGAAAAACAGTTTAATGTAAATTCTGGGGGCGTAAGGGGCGTGGCAAAAATTTGAAACAAACTCGATAACTGTACATACTACACCAAATTTGGTGGCTCTAGTTCTTATAGTCCCGAGATCTGCATGTTCATACAGACGGACGGACGGACAGACGGACGGACAGACGGACGGACAGACGGACATGGCTAGATCGACTCGGTTGTTGATCCTGATCAAGAATATATATACCTCGTGGGGTCGGAGATGCTTCCTTCTGCCTGTTACATACATTTTGGCGACTTTAATATACCATTTCACCCTATGGGTGTATGGTATAAAAAAAATTTTCCGAGTACGTTAACTGATTCAGAAAAAAATAAAATGAGTACACTAGACAATTATTTCAAAATAGTAGATAGGAATCCCAATATAGTATCCGATTTAATCGAGGTTTTCAGAAGCGAGCAAAGTAACTCACCGCAAAGCACGACAAACTTGGTACAAATTAGGCCAGCTTACCTTGAGCTTCAAGGAAGCTCTATGGTACCATATTTATGCTGTTTCTCAAACGCAGCAGGTGCACTTTGCTGCTACCTAAAAATCATAAAATAAAAATACATAAAATAGCGTTTAGCAAACTATTGGTAAGGAGAACTAAAAATAAGGTTGTGCTGAATGGGTACATAACATTTTTAAAGCAGATGTAGAAACTTTTGATATAGGAGACTCAGATGAGGATGTAGAAGTAATAGAGTATTTAAAAAAAAAGCATAAAAGAAAATTTTAAAAATCTTTTAAATGTGTAACCCAGAATAGGAATATTCAGAAAAAAATTCTAAATAAGCGTCCCAAAATTCTTGCTGATTCTTGTTGACGCATGTCAATAGAGAAAAGATAGGTAAAACGACCTGATCAAAGATTTCATCCCTATGGATCAAGTTGCCTGCAAACCTAATTGCTATAAAGGAAAAATACAATCTCGATATATTTGTACCTACCGTACTCAATTCACCTTTGAGCATAGATACATGTAAAAAATGTCCGAAACAAGCGAGGAAAAAGGTATAAACGATCTAACAATTCCTGTGCAATTCCTAGTCAATAGACGTTATCTGAGAAAGATAACGAAAAAGAACTAGAAACATTGTCTAAACAAGACAACGAATCAGACTAAGAATTTAACACAAGTGTCTTAAATATAAAAGACAATATGGCAAAAGCACAAGCCCAAAGAGCATATATGAAAGATATCTCGAGCGCCATTCCGGAATTCAATGGCCAAATCTTCAAAGATTTATAAGAGTTTTGAGGTTGGTTAATGTCACCAAAGAACATTTTGAAAACATAGCTGTTGAGGTAATAAAGTACAAAATTGTTGGCCCACAACAATCGATGCAATAATAAAGAAATTGCAAGCTACTATAATCGGTGAAATGTCCGACATAGTAAAAGCTCGATTGTCAAAAGTGGTACAAAAAGGAAAAACGGCCGATGAATTCACAACAGAAATTAACAGTTTACGACAGCGTTTGGAAGCTTCGTATATTGATGAAGGCCTTTCAGCAGAACATTCTGAAAGAAGCCATTAAAACGATGGTGAAAAACTGTCAACATGGTAAGCTAAAGACAATAATAGAGGCTGGAAACTTCAAAACAATCAATGAAGCCGTCACGAAGTACCTATGATAGAGTACTGATATGACTGGAAACTCCAACTCAGTATTGTTTGCCCAAAGAGGCCGCGGTAACTATAATAACAGATCAAATTATCGTGGTAGAGGCAATGGTCGTGGTTATTACAATAATTATAATAATCGAATTACGGCCAAAATTACCAGCTAGCTAGAGAGGAAACAACAAAGGTTAAAATAGGAATAATAATAGAGGAAATCGAGGAAATAATTTGTCCGAGTAGCACAGAACGCTTCGGGAAACTCCCAAGCACCTTTAGATACCAAGCAGTAAAAAACAGCAAGATACACGCCATCAGTCTTAGTCAAAATACGTTTGTTACTTTCTGAAATTTAGCAACAGGAAAAAGTTACCACTTTTAATAGATAAAGGTGCGGAAATATCTATCTTAATAAAAACAAAATACTCTTTTCAATGCATTCAAACAAGTCAAATTATAAACAGACAGGGAATTAGTCAAGAAGTAACCAAATCAATAGAGTTTACAAACTTCAAAATATATAATCCCACATGACTTTCACATTATGAATTCCCATTTCGCTATTCCATGTGACTACTAGGAATCCTACTATCGATTTCATGAGAAAATTCAACTGTCAATTAGATTTCAATCCGTCCGAAGACTGGCTAATAATTAGCCTCAGCAATCTAAAATATCCGATATATGTAATAATGTCGTACAGTTTTGGTAACAATTCAACACTTTTACCAGCATAATCCCAAGTTGTCCGAAGAGTTGAGTTAAGTTCACAAGAAGATAGTGTATTGATTCCAAATCAAGAAATTCAGCATGGTACTTACATAGAAAATACAATAACCAACTTCCAAAATGCAGTCATGAGATTGCTAAACAGAAGAAATATAGACCAAATAATAAACATAAACAATTTAAAGTATGAACGACTTTCAAGTTACGAAAAAGTCGAAACCAATAAAGAACAACGATAAAAAACAGTACTAACAACACTATCTAAAAATTTTCCAAGAAATATAATAATGTACTCGGACTAGAAACCGAATCAATAACAACAAATAATTTTTATAAACAATAATTAAGACTGATGGATGATAAACCAATTTAAATTAAAAACCAGAGGGCTGGGGCTAACTTCGACCGCGTCAAAGTTTGTATACCCTTGCAATTTTTTTGGTAACTCTTTCCTTACCTATAGCCATCAAAGTGGAAAAACGTTTAAGCTAAAAGGCTAATGTTTCCGAAAGAACGGCCTACATAGGAAATAACGGAGTTATTGATGAAAGTGACTGTTTTCCACCGATCGTTCCTATGGGAGCTATATGATAAAGTTACCCGATCCTTATCACATTTGGCACAGTCATTAACAGATATATTAAACTAACAAATGTTTAATTTGAAAGCAATCGCGGCAAAAGTAACGAAGTTATTGACAAAAGTCACTGTTTTCGAACGATCGTTCCTATGGGAGCTAAATGATATAGTCACCCGATCTTGATCAAATTTGACTTAGTCGTTTATATGTGTAATTAACTCACCAATATTCAATTTCATGACAATAGGTCAGAAAATAACGAAGTTATTAAAAAAGTCACTGTTCGTGACTTTGCCATTTGTATGGGAGCTATATGATATAGTGATCCGATCCTGAATCCGAGATATACAACGCCTGCCGTATATACAAGCCTACATGCAAAATTTCAGCTCTGTAGCTTTAACGGTCTAGGAGGAGTTTGCGTTGATCCAGACGGACGGACGGACGGACGGACGGACGGACGGACGGACGGACATGGCTATTTGAACTCGTCTCGTCGTGCTGATCAAGAATATATATACTTTATATGGTCGGAGATGCTTCCTTCTATGCGTTGCACACTTTTGACCAAAATTAATATACCCTTTTTGCAAGGGTATAATTATAGAAAACCTTATAGTCAGAAATATGAAATTCAAAGACAAGTTAGAAAATTGATAAACGACAAAATAGTCGAGCCGTCTGTATCTGCTTACATTAGCCCACTTTTATTGGTACAGATTAATAAAAAAACTGTTGTCCGATAAATTTCCACTCCCTAGAATTGATGACATCTTGGATCAACTAGGTAGAGCAAAGGATTTCTCATGCCTTGACCTAATGTCAGGTTTTCATCAAATTGAACTCGAAGAAGAGTCACAAGACATTACATCCCTTTTCACATGTTATGAATCCCACTCTGTTATAGTAAGCAGATTTTACCAAAGAGTTTTGCATGATCACAGATGGAAGTAAATACGCATGTGGAACAGTCATAACCCAAAATAAAAATGGACTACAGCTCCCAGTTGCATACACATCTAGATCTTTTACAAAAGGTGAGAGAAACAAGTGTACAACAGAACAAGAATTAGCAGTAATTCATGGGGCAATTACGCACTTCAGACCATACATTTATGGTAGACATTTTAGTGTCAAAACGGACCACAGGTCATCAACGTATTTGTTTTCAATGACAAATCCAAGTTCCAAGCTAACTAGACTGCGACTTGAATTAGAGGAATCTAATTTTAGGGTAGAATATCTAAAGGGAAAAGACAATTTCGTAGACGGAGCGCTATCGAGAATAACAGTAAAAGACTTACAAAATACACAAGCCAATAACAAAATTCTGATAGTCACTACCAAAAATTAAAGTAAACGGTCAAATTCCTGCGCAGGAAAAGAAAAAGAAAATAATATAGAGGATTTGCAAAAGCAATGTCTTAAT
The DNA here is from genome assembly GCF_018902025.1 of Drosophila willistoni. Taxonomy (NCBI): domain Eukaryota; kingdom Metazoa; phylum Arthropoda; class Insecta; order Diptera; family Drosophilidae; genus Drosophila; species Drosophila willistoni. The sequence continues at coordinate 95,643 of NW_025814551.1, read as the reverse complement.
GCTTCTAAACCCAATGTATATGACATCATTGTAAATGAAGAAGCACGAAAAGTAGTGACCTTGCGAATAACTGATTCTTGAGCATTTTCAAACATGGCAAGAAAGTACCAATGGAGTTTTTGACTTAGGTCAATTTTTTCAAAGGCTCGAAAAAGAAGCCGGTATACTTAATATCAGCCAAGTCAAAGCGAAAAGATCTTTGAAACTATTTCAGTATCTTTAAAAAATATCTATATGTATATATAAAAATGAAACCCGTTTTCCTTGTTCAAGGCATTACGCGTGAATGTCTGGACCGTTTTCACTAATTCTTTTTTTGTTGCATTCGTTATTATTAGGAGAAGGTACTTAAAAAATAGTAAGAAAATCTTCGCGAGCGCGAATAAAATGGGTTTTTATAACGGCTTTCCGTGTATCGACCGCAGTGGGCCGGGCAGTTACATGTCAACCACGTTGTAGGAAATTCATTCACTCCTGTTCTAGTTACAAACGAAAAGTAACCTTAATAATAGTTAATGCCACCTAAAAAAGCGAATTTGGGTCGTTGTAGTCACATTGCAGAAAGAATCAGAAGCAATGTTTCGCAATTCGAATAGGACTGAAGAAAAGCAGGAATTGGTACTGAAAGCGGAGCGGCTAAGGCAAAGGCAGAGGATTCTTATTGAAACCAGCCGAAAGGCGTGCAGCCAGGCTTGAGCATGAGCGTTTGCGGGCTCAAGAGTCGCGGTCTGCACCAATTGAATTGCTTCGCTTGCAAAGAAGTAAACTGCAGGGTAGCTGAATCCCGCGCACGGATATGACTAGATCGACATGAGCAATACCATCGTATTGCATTTCGATATGACCCAGCTGTTAATTATGGCTCCAGCCGTCGTCATTGTACAGACCCCTGCACCCTGTTGTGCTTCTAGTTTGTGGAATTACAGTTTCCTCTGAATGTCCAAATTTTTTTTAGCTTTCGGGTGCGGGTAAAATTTTTAGCCCATGGGCTGGGTTGGGTTGGATGTAACATTTCGGCCCATGCCCACCTCTAGTACGGATCTACTATGAGAGCGACTACGAAGTTGCTACGAGAGCGACTACGAAATTGCTACGAGAGCAACAGAAAAGGAAATGCTCCGTAGCAGTAGCACAAAAATTTATTTTGTTTGCTCTGCTCTCATCTCGCTTTTAATGCTTGTGCTATTGCTACAACTACAAATAGCGTATCGAAAATTTTTTGCTCTTGCTATTGCTCTGTGCTCCGACGATGTATGCTACGGAGCAGAGCAGAAGAGCAATCGTTTTCCGTTTGTGCTCTCTGCTATGCTACGTAGCCCTTCGAAATCAGAGCAGTAGCGGGAGCAGAGCAATATTTTTCTTGAAATTGCTGCTATGTAGCAGCAAATGCAAACACTGGTGCCATGCCTCCATAGCATGGTGCTGGACATTGCTGGATCCGCAAATTTAAACGCGCGACCACTCTGTATACATACAAGAAAACGAAATTATAAGAAATAGTAATTTTAAATTAAGAAATGTCAGTAAAGCCTGTAAAGCCTGTAAAGCTATGCGAAACATTAGGTAGAGAAAAAAAATATCAAGGAAGCTAAAATCGGCTATGCCGAAGTTTATATACCCTTGCAGTCCTTGGTAATAATAATTTTCAATATTTTTTTTCTGCAACTCAATTCATCAATTTTACTCTCTATTTTACAATTTGTTCTTCTTCCCTCATTCCCAAAGCAAAGCAACGCACGCATACACATACAGTTTATGTAGCGTTGCGTCTGTGTGTGTATGCATGTACTCTGTTGATGACGAAAGATGTAGTAGACAGCAAGCAGCGCTGCCGGCAGAGCTGGGAGCAGAGCCGATTATTATATTGACTGTAACTTGTGTTATATTTATCCGATCACATTCAAATTTTGGGATCTGGGGTTTTATATACAATATTATCACATACGTAAATTTCATAGCATACTTCAATTTTTATGAAAATGTTTCTTCTAGTTCTTCTAGACCTATATGATATAGTGGTCCGATCCTGATGGTTTTCATACTTTATTTTTCCTGGGTAATAAAAAACCCCGAAAAAAAATTTCAGCCCGATAGCTCTTAAGACGGCTGGGTAAAAGGCATACACACAGACGGACGGACGGACATGGCTACATCAACTCAGCTTCTCATGCTGATCAAGAATATATATACTTTATGGGTTCGGAAACGTCGATAGATTTGAATGAATACAGAGTAAAATTGAAGTCATCTACATCTTTATTTTCAGCCGCCAAAATTGCTCGCTCACTTAACCATTTAGTATTTTTGTAATTAGCAATGATATCCGGAAATACTTTGTTGATAAGCTCATCTTTTGAGATGAGACGAAATTGCAAAAACTTGGAGGAAATGAAATCAAACCGCTCGATTCGTCAACAGGAACACGGCCATTACCATATTCAGCAATTGCTACAAGAAATCATAAGCAGATAGATCGTTCAACAATGAAACTCTTTGAAGTTTGTTTACATATCGCCACAGATTTGATGCTTTGAGGCAAACGTTTATTTCGTCGGCATCATTAGATCTTGGAATTACTGGAAGTGTTTGTCGGAAATCGGCAGATAATAAAGTCATGGAACCACCAAAACATCTCGAGTCACTACGCAGATCTTTTTATGTTCGGTCTAGTGCTTCCAATAAGCGTTTCTGCGCCTTTGTGCATTCATCCCATATGGTAACTTTTGATGCTACTAAAACTTTGGCCATTGCATGTTAACGTTAACGCGTACAGTGGCCAAAATCAATGACATGAATATCTTCCCAGTTCCACCGGGGGCATCCAAAAAAAAAAAGGCACCATTTCCATCATCAATTGCATTAATAAGAAAAAGCGCTTTCTCCTTGTTCATCGGATTATTGACTCGCTATGTTCCATAGCCTAATTGCACTACGGCTCCGCTGGGAAAAATTAAATCTTTTAGGACGTGGCATAATGATTAGATTGCTAATGGGTTTCGTTTTATAATATGCGTTACTAAACACTGCACAAAACACGATATTCGATTTCTATTATGTTACTACACAAAACACAATTCGAATTTTTCCTTTAGTTTTCACATTGTATTGATTTTATTTAAGTTGACTGTTAGAAAACGTTTGTATATGGAAAAGAAATTGGCTGTTTTAAGAGGTTTTCCGACAATTATTAATTGTTATACCATACAGCCATAGGGGGACATGGTATATTAAAGTTGCCAAAATGTATGTAACAGGCAGAAGGAAGCACATCCGACCCCAAAAAGTATATATATTCTTGATCAGGATCAACAACCGAGTCGATCTAGCCATGTCCGTCTGTCCGTCCGTCCGTCCGTTCGTCCGTCTGCATGAACACGCAGATCTCGGAGACTATAAGAGCTAGAGCCACCAAATTTGGTATGTAGACTCGTGTGGTATGTAAATATATAGAGTTAATTGGAATTGTCTACCCTTTCCCTTCCCTTTTCCTTGGTCACTTAACCTTTTGGGTGGAGTCGAAGGATCAGCGGACTTCGGCAGGATGAGTTATTCTCTTGCAGACGAAGTCAGTCGCTGATCTCAAGGCTCAGTCACTCAAGGTGAAGAGGCAACGGATCTTGGCCAAGCGGGCTTCGCTTGGCAGACAAGACAAGATCAGTCGTTGCAGTTCCTCTTCACCGCACCTTTCTTATAACCCCACTAACGTTTTCCTTCTTGCTTCCCTTTCCCAGTCCAAGAGGCAACGGATCTTGGCCAAGCGGGCTTCGCTTGGCAGACAAGATCAGTCGTTGCTGCTCCTCTTGGACTTTCCTCCTACCGCTCTCCCTTCCCTTTTCTCTCTGTATGTGGTCTCAATTTCATCTCATAATGCTCTTCAAGGTCTTCAGATCAAATAAATGTTCTGTAGACGGGACTCTGGAGACTGAGAACTGTACCCCAGCCAGAGCTTCCTTACAGAGTGTGCCCGTACCCCGCCTTAGTGTATTATACCCTTTTTGTGTGACCAAATTCGGTTATCGGGGAGATATTATAACTTCAAATCCCTGATTAAGGATTTCGCGACCAATTACAACTTTTAAATGTTTATCTTGTACTACGTGGAACAATATTTGAAGTGAGTTTTCGTTTATAGGAAAACGGCTTAGGCTTTAAATCTGCAATGTTCTGTATATACCAGCGTCGACAATGCCTTTTAACATAATAATGTTGTTAAAACGTTTTCCAGACAACTTACAGCTAATATTTTCTTTTATAAGGGAGCATGGAGCCCCGGAGTCAAATGAAATTGGGTAGAACTCACCTCGTTGAATCATAGTTCCTGTTGGTTCTGGCACGTAACACTGGTTCACGGTCTTATGTTGAAACAATCCACGTTTGTTTGTTGATGCATCTTTTGAACATTGATTTGCAAGGTGCCCAGGTTGGCCACACTTAAAACAGTTAACTAAGGGCTTATCTCGCTGCGACGTCGCATCGGGTTTTTGTTTCATTTTTTTTCTGCAGTCAACGATTTTGTGTCCTGACATTATCGCTGACATTCGTCTTTTCTTGATGTCAGGTCCAGAATCGTCGTGACGGTCAACAACACAATGTGAATGCATTGAGTTCAAAAACAATGCGTTGCAGGCGGTTACCCACACTTGCCAAATGTGCGAGCACAACTGAAACGGCTATTTCTTCTATGTTTTTGTTTTGCCAATTAGCGGTTAAAGTTGTCACTCACCATTGGTTGTTACCCGTCTCTTCACTGAGACGAAGAGCGGGCTTAATTTAAATATTCTTAATGTTTACAATAGAAAACCTCATAATCAGAAATATGAAATTCAAAGACAAGTCCGAAAATTAATAAACGACAAAATAGTCCAGCCCTCTTTATCTGAGGGCTACCGAAAAAATCGTTACCAAATTCCAATAATAAAAAATGGCAATTATCGTCAAATTAATAGAAAACTGTTGTCCAATAAATTTCCACTCCCTAGAATTGATGACACCTTGGATCAACTAGGTAGAGCAAAGGATTTCTCATGCCTTGACCTAATGTCAGGTTTTCATCAAACGAAATCGAAGAAGAGTCACGAGACATTACATACTTTTCAACATGTAATGAATCCCACTCTGTTATAGTACGCAGATTTTAGCAAAGAGTTTTGCATATCCACATCCACATGTCATTAACCTATTTGTTTTCAATGAGAAATCCAAGTTCCAAGCTAACTAGAATGCGACTTGAATTAGAGGAATATAATTTTACGGTAGAGTATCTAAAGAGAAAAGACAATTTCGTAGCCGACGCGCTTTCGAGAATAACAATAAAAGACTTACAAAATATACAAGCCAATAACAAAATTCTGAAAGTCACTACCAGAAATCAAAGTAAACAGTCAAATTCCGACACAGGAAAAAAAAAGAAAATAGTTTAGAGGATTTGCAAAAGCAATCTCTTAATGCTTCTAACCCAACGTATATGACGTCATTGTAAATGACGAAGTGCGAAAAGTAGTGACCTTGCGAATAACTGATTCTTTGAGCACTTTAAAACATGGCAAGAAAGTTATAGCAAGAATTGACATTTGCGATATGTATACCAATGGAGTTTTCGACTTAGGTCAATTTTTTCAAAGGCTCGAAAAAGAAGCCGGTATACTTAGTATCAGCCAAGTCAAAGTGGCTACGGGCGAAAAGATCTTTCAAACTATTTCAATAGAATCTTTAAAAAATATGGGCAATAAAATACAAAAACATGTTCTGTAATATCAAGTGATCACTGTACTCAGTGAAACACATTAATAATATTATAAATATATTGTATCACTTTGTTACAATATTTATGTAGACAACATTCAAGTGCCAAGCCTCCATAGCATGGTGCTGGACATTGCTGAGTCCGCAAATCTAACACGCGCGACCACTCTGTCCCCAATATGCAATATGATACATCCTCACTCGTCCGCTGCGGCGGCAGATATACATACTTTTTTGTCAACATTTATTCACATCACATACATTCATACATTAGCAGACCGCTCCTCTGCCGGCGTCACTGGCAGCGCAGCTATGCGGTCTTAGCTTTACTTAAAAATTGTTATGGAATTAAGAATCATTGAATAAAAAGAACCCAAAACCTAAATACATGTTTTTGTCTCACTGAAAATTATTTACAAAAAACATATAAAGGAAAAGTGATTGGAGATATCACAAGGGATAACATAATGAAATTACAGAAGAATGCTTGCCAAAGCACAAGTTTTAAACTGTTTTTTACGGAAAAAACAAAACTTTCCAATAATTATTAACTTAATGGGTTGATAAACGTTATCAATAAATTGATAAATATAATTGTTAGATTATATTAGTTATACAAATTCAGAAAATAAAACTGAATTCAGCCATTGGTCTCTATTTAATAATCTCTTTTTTTTTCAAGGTCAATAGGGTACAGTTCTTCTACTTCGTGAACTCATACAGTCAACATCAAATATAAAACAAAAACTTAGCTTTACTTCTGAAAATAAAAAAAGATAAAAACAAAAGTGAAAATATGTTGACTGTTCAATTGATCAGGGAAGGGTTAGTAAACGTAAGAATATTACTTTTAATATTCGTGACGAGGTGTTCTTTTCCAGCAATTGGTTATGAAGCTGCCGATCTCAACTACCATATACGAGCTTAAAACAGCTTCAAAGTCTGCTCAATATTCAGCCGGGAACATTGGAGATATCTGCTTCAGATGGCAACAATTTTTTGTGATAATGTTTTCTCTTGAGGCTGATGATAATGCGGTTCCATTAGTCGATAACGAGGTGTCAGATTCAAGTATTGTGTCGCTTGAAGGAAGTAGGTCTTCCTTTATTGAGTTATCCTCAGGATCTATTAGCGAATGCGTAAGCATCCACATTTGATTGCAAACGCGGTATTAAAAGAAAAGATACGAAAAACCAATAGATATTAAAGGGTAAGTGTCAGGAATATATTCATATATTGCATATTCAGTCTTTCAAAAATAGGTTCAAAAATGTTCTCTAATCCAGTAAGGAGAGTTTGAAAGGCTCCTCGTATGTATGTGTGGAGGAGGCATGCGGTATGAGAGGCTGCGACATTAAGTCCAGACCACTCTTACTAAAATCGGAAATGGAAATGAAAGCGAATGATATAAATGGACAGCGGCACCGTCTCGTAAACATACTCCTAGAGAACAGGCCACTTATTCTGTTCGTTTATTTCACGGAATGTAACAAAATTTTTCTTCTTCTTCTTTGCGACTTTTCAGGATTTCAGAAATGTCGGTAGTCTAGAATTTAATGAGGTCACTCCTGTGACTGAAAACAATGGATGGCTCTTCATCGCAGCAGCCAATGAAGACACTATGGATTGGGTGGCAGTTGGTCTACTAAAGAGTTGCGTGGCCATAAGGTCGAGACTTGTTTGTAGTGATTTCTCACGCTACACAGTTGGGCCTCTGCTTGGATAACTATAGTAGCCCTCTTTAATAATAATTATTTTAATTGCATTTCGTAAACAATATTTTTATTCTTTGTTTGCAAGAATAAATGAACAACCCTCTTTGTTCATTCTTCACTTGGTACGGTTCTTACTCTCATTTCGCAAAGCAAACACAAAGGGTAAGCCAAGAAGAGAGCATGGAAAAAATCCAGCTATCGTTAGGAATTTCAGTTGAAACTCGGTCATATCGGGTGGACTGACCAATGGAGTCGTTGAAAAGTTACAATATTATAAAATAGGCATTCTTAGATCTTAAATTTGTTTAGAGAACCTGGACCAGGAATAGCATATGACTGGCATATGTCGGTATATGACCAGTTTAGCAAATCGAAAGATTTAATAGAAATCTATTTTTTGTGCAGATCGAATCAACTTTAAAAACGGCAATAGGATTGGATAATTATGTCGAATTCCAAATTTATATAATTTAAATTAATTAATGAAAAATTTAAGTATGTCTGAGCTTTGCAAGAAAATGACCCATTTTGCGGAATTTCTCAAGAAACTTTAAATGAAAATAAATCAGTTGCTTCCATAGCCTTGTAAGCATAGATTTCACAATAACTGTATTACAGAGTGTTTAAAAACTTCTAATTTATGCCCCACTTGCAAGCATCCTTGTAAGATGAAACAACTTATAAGATCAAATATTGACTTGGAACTCCAAGAAGCTAGAAAATCAGGCGAGCACACAACTCAGCCTGTGACCCCTTATAATACTCGTTCAGGACCTGGTCGACCTGCCAAACCAATCCTATTCGTAATCAAAGAGCAATTCAAAAAGCAGGATCGGCACGAGATCTTCGACCACCTCATGTCAACATTGGCCACCGCTTACTGAAGCTAGTAGTCCAAGACCAAGTATTGACGACAAGTTAGCTTTTATTCGACTTGAGCCTCCCGGCACCAAGACAAGAAGAACACTATAACCACACGCATACATCTAGAAATCTTAGTAGTCAGACTCAGAACTCAAAGAGCATTATGCAAAGTTGGCGAATAAAATTTGATGGTTCTAAAGAAGGAATGCATTCAGAGGATTTTCTGTACAGAGTTCGTTCATTAGCAGAACGAAAATTAAATGAAGTGTCGTAGCTTATTTGTATGGTAGTAAGATGCCTTGAACAATATCGATACATTTAGTATTTTAAGTTTCGATTATTTCAATGTATTCTCCATTTAGCAAGATACGAACACACTTGAAAAAAGACCACGCCGACAATAATAACATTTTAAAACATACTATTAAGAAAATATCCAAATAAAGTTAATAAGCGCCTCAAAATATAAATGTAGGAAATGAAGTGTCAGGCGGGCATGGCAATCGGGCAGTAGCTAGTGAGCGAGACAGAACGACACGCAGCGGCCGTACCTATCTGGTAGACTCACTCATTTGCAACTAAAGAGAAGCGTTGATTCAAAAAGCACTCGCAATCGTACTCTCGCCTCGATCACATCGCGCACCCAAATTATCACTAAGGCCATTTAAATAATATAAAATATATGTATTCTTAACACAAAGAAACATTGTTAATAAAAGACTAAATAAGGAAATCACATCCTTTAATAATATTGTAATAAATAAACCGGGATAAAGTAAAATTCCACAAACTGGGGGCTCAACCGAGATTTCTGTCCCAAGACAATTAGTGAAATTTGTGTGTATGTGTGTGAAGTTCGCAAGTAAACAGAAAATTGTTAAAATTGCATGTATTAACGTGTAATACATATACAAACTCAAGGTTGTTGGCAAACGAATTTCACAAGAAGCAACCACTACAAGTTCAAAAAATAGTGGAAGTTGGTGTGACTGTACGAGAGGCGACGAGTGGTCGGTGAGACGGTGAGCGGTCGGACGACGCAAGTAGAGCGTCACTAAGAATTTTGGCGCCGTTTTGGCAAAAAGTCGGCGACTAAAGTTGAGAGCGGCTCGAGAACGGTGGTGACTCGAGAGGAAAAGAGAGAGCAGACAGCAGACACGAAGTTGATGATAACCAGTGTTTACTGTGGAAGCAGACAGCAGACACGAAGTTGATGATAACCAGTGTTCACTGTGGAAGCAGACAGACAGAGAGAGCAGACAGCGGGCACGAAGTTGATGATAACCAGTGTTCACTGTGGAAGCAGACAGACGGAGAGAGCAGACAGACAGCACGAAGTTGATGATAACTAGTGTTCACTGTGGAAGCGGAAAACCAAAAGAGAGCGGACAACACAAACTGTTACAAGAAGCAGACGACGACGACAAGTCCAAACGAGAAGGCAGCAGACACGAAGTTGAGATAATTTGGTGTGGAAGCAGACAAAGAGACCAAGAGAACGAGTGGAAAACAGCCGAGTGAGTAGCGACAGCAGAGCGAGTGGCAACAGAGAGCGAACTGAACATCTGAGTGAGTTGCTACAGGGATATTGAGTGGTTCCATAGAGCAGGACGCCTATAGTTGGGTGAGCTGTTTAAATATTGTCTTGAGTGTGAGTTACTTCGCTAGCACGACGAAACCAGACCGGTGGCAGAAATATTGACGAAATTGATGCGAGCTGCAGAGATCACATTTCTAAGAATCGTCTGAGTTTAGTAAGTCGTAACAAATTTGATTGATTGATACTAACTATACATTAATATAGCAAACTTGTTAAGCATTATACCTGTAATTGTGTGAAATGGATCGAGGTGATATTCTTACTTTGCGTATTGAAGAGTTGCGCATTAAATTGAGAGAGTCAGGGCTAGAGACTACAGACCTTAAAGCTGAGCTGCAATCGCGTCTACTCGCTCATTACGATATAATAGAAACTGAGAATGGCGGGCAGGAGGCAGATTTCGCCTCGGCTAGAACAATTCGAGAAGTCCCGAACACAGATGGGCAAAGGTCATGGTTCACACTAAAAGATGTGGAAGGAAGCGTTCTCGAGTTTTGCGGTTTAGGTTCGATTGATGTTGTACAATGGACTAGGGAGCTAGAAGAATGCGCTTTAACCGTACAGTGGAGTCAGTTACAGCTTTTTGTGTATGCAAAACAATTGTTAAAGGGAGCTGCATTGTCGTTTATACGTAGTAAGAGAGATATTTGTAGTTGGGAATCCCTGAAAATAGCTTTGAAAAACGAATTCAGAGTGAAGGTTTCATCAGCCGAAGTTCATGGAAGACTAGGCAATCGTCAGTTGAAGAGAGGTGAGAATTTGTATGAGTTTTTGTATTCGTTAATGGAAATCGCAAAGCCGATCGATTTGGATAACGAAAGTTTAATCGAGTATTTCGTAGAAGGTATACCAGACTTGAGAGCAAATAAGGCATTATTGTATCAAGCCAGAACAGTGGATGCGTTGAAAGTTTAAATAGAGACCTACTTAAAATCCTATGATCCTAGGAAGTCGTCAAAGAAAACAACATTGGAGTCATCTTTTCACAAGCAAGGTAGAGATAATAGAGAGAAAAGTTCGATAACAAAAGGTGATCGCCAATGTTTTAAGTGTGGTGATCCTTCACACATGATGAGAGACTGTAACAATAAAACGTTTACTTGTTTTAAATGTGGCAAAACAGGCCATCGCTCATTTGAATGTAAGGGAAAATATACCACCAAAGTTGAAAGTAGATGATAAATTAGTAAAAGCATCAGGTAAATTTACTGATTCGGGTTTGGAGTTGAAAGAAGTAACTTATAAGTCGATTAAGTTCAACGGTCTAATTGATACAGGAGCAAATTTGAGTCTCATACGTAAAAGCGTGTTTTGTCGAACTTGGAATTAAATCATTAACAGGATATTCGAAGAGCCTTACAGGTATTGGTGGAAGTCATGTGATGACCTTTGGTAGTTTTAGCATAAGTGTCAAGATAGATGGCATTGAGTTGGAAGTCGAGTTTCATATCGTTCCTGATGAAGATATGGCATTTGAAGCAATTTTGGGTAGAACTATATTAGATCACGTCGATTTGGTTGTTACAAAGAAAGGTACAAAGTTTGTGAGTACCAAGAGAAAAGAATCACTGTGTAACGCGAATAAATCTTGTGCTGAGTTGTTTAAGGAATTTGAAAGTATTTGTATGCACAGTGCAGAACAGAATAAAGTGGAAATCAAGAGTGACTTGTCACATATCAGTGCAGAAAATGCTAGTGAAGTCAAGAAGTTGATTAAAAGTTACAAACCTATTAGAAATACAAACACTCCTATCGAAATGAAGATTGTACTAACAGATGAGTTGCCAGTTTATCAGCATCCAAGGCGTCTAGCAGAGTCTGATCAGAAAATTGTTGATAATACAGTACAAGAATGGTTGGAGGAGAAGATAATAAGGCCAAGTTTTTCCGAATATGCTTCGCCTGTTCTACTTGTAACAAAGAAGAATGGGAAAAAGCGTTTGTGCTGCGATTACAGAAAGCTAAATGACAAAGTGGTCTGAGATAATTTTATACCGTATTAGAAAAACTTCAAAGTGCGTTAGTTTATACTACTCTAGATCTAAGAAACGGGTTTTTCCATGTTCCTGTTAAGGAAAAATCTCAGAAGTACACAGCATTCGTAACTCAGAATGGTCAGTATGAATTCCTATATAATGGTACATATGTACCATTCGGAATTTCCAACTCTCCAGCAGTTTTTACAAGATTTATAATGGCAGTAAAGAGAGAATCAGTGAAGAATGGAGATGCAGTGGTGTATATGGACGATATAATTATACCAAGTGTTAACGTGAATGATGGTCTAATTAAACTTAAAAGAGTGTTAAAGATAGCTGCGGAAAATGGGTTGAGAATAAACTGGGAAAAATGTCAGATACTGCAGAGTAAAGTAAATTTTTTGGGCTATATAGTTGAAAATGGAAGTATTAAGCCAAGTAAGGAGAAGACTGATGCTGTTTCAAGATTCCCGATCCCACATGACAAGAAGTCAGTTCAACGATTTTTGGGGTTAACATCGTATTTCCGTAGATTTATCGAAGGATACGCAGTAACAGCTAAGCTCTTGACTGACATTTTGCGAAAAGACAACAAGTTTGAGTTTAAAGAATTGCAAATGGTAGCGTTCGAACAATTGAAGTTAGCATTGATCAAAGGTCCCGTTTTAAAGTTATACAATCCTAAGCTAGAGACTGAGATTCACACTGATGCCTCAAAAACTAAACCTTGCGAAGAGAAGTATGATTCGTATGAACTTGAGGTTTTAGCAGTTATTGGAGCATTAATAAAGTGGCGTGTATATGTGCTAGGATTGAGATTTAAGATTGTTACAGATTGTAATGCGTTCACGATGACAATGAAAAAGAAAGAGGTTCCGTTACGTGTAGCACGTTGGGCAATGTACCTACAAGATTTCGACTATCAGATCGAACATCGTTCAGGTTCAAAGATGCGGCATGTGGATGCTTTGAGCAGTTTATCTTGTTTTCTGCTAACTGACACCATAACACAAAGATTGAGGGAAGCACAGTTGTCAGATGATTGGACTAAATTGATCAGGAGTTTAGTTCAGGAGAAGGGATATGAAGATTTTTACATTGAAAATGAAATATTGTTAAAGGACCCCAATCAAGAACTTATTGTCGTTCCCTCGCAGATGGAAAAAGAAATAATACAGATTGCACACAAACAAGGACATTTTGGAGCTAGAAAGACTAAGGATATCGTTGAAAAATCATATTATATTCCAAAATTAAAAGAAAAGGTAGCCCGTGTTGTTGAGTGTTGCGTGGAATGTCTTATTGTTAATGCCAAAACCGGTAAAAAGGAAGGATATTTGATGCCAATAAGCAAAGGAGATCAGCTTATGGAGGTCACAACAAAGCGTTACAATCATATACTTGTTATAGTTGATGGGTTCTCTAAGTTTGTATGGTTGTATCCGACTCGTGGAACAGGAGTCGATGAAGTACTTAGTTGTCTTGAAAAGCAGGCGATAATTTTTGGTAACCCGGTGAGAATAATTTTTGACAGGGGAGCAGCTTTCACATCCAATACGTTTAAGGAATATTGTATCAGACAGGATATACAGCATTTACTGATAGCAACAGGTGTACCCCGCGGCAACGGCCAAGTAGAAAGGATGCATAAGATAATAGTTCCAATGATTTCAAAGTTAAGCCAAGAGAATGAGGGAAACTGGTACAAGTATGTTGGCCGTGTGCAGCAACTTGTTAATAATACTGCTCCAAGAAGTACAAGAGTTACACCTTTTAAGATTTTGACAGGAATAGAGATGCGTAGTCCTGATGATCCCGAAATAAGAAAGCTGATAACCGATTCGTTAATAGAAGAATTAGACTGTGGTCGTGATGAGATTAGAGCGGAGGCTCGAAAGAATATTAATGAAATACAGCAGGAAATGAAAGGGACGTTTGATAAGAACAGGAAATGGGAAAGAAAATACAATTTAAACGAGTTAGTGGCGATTAAACGTACGCAGTATGGGACAGGTCTAAAGTTGAGAGGTAAATAGGACCATATAAAGTCACGAAGGTGAATAGGCACGGTCGATACGACGTTGAGAAAGTCGGCGATGGTGAAGGACCTTGTAAGACCTCAACAGTGGCTGAGTTTATGAAGCCTTGGCTAGGATCATTCGGGTCGAATGACTTGTCAGGACAGCCGATTGTAGGAAATGAAGTGTCAGGCGGGCATAATCATGGCAATCGGGCAGTAGCTAGTGAGCGAGACAGAACGACACGCAGCGGCCGTACCTATCTGGTCGACTCACTCATTTGCAACTAAAGAGAAGCGTTGATTCAAAAAGCACTCGCAATCGTACTCTCGCCTCGATCACATCGCGCACCCAAATTATCACTAAGGCCATTTAAATAATATAAAATATATGTATTCTTAACACAAGGAAACATTGTTAATAATAAAAGACTAAATAAGGAAATCACATCCTTTAATAATATTGTAATAAATAAACCGGGATAAAACAGAATTCCACATAAATAACATGAAGATTGGAATAAATTTTGTGTAGAATTTAGAAAGAAGCTTGATGAAATAGATAACGATATGGACACCTGGAAACTGATTAATAGCAGACACCAGGGCGAGAATGAAACCTTTGAGGATTACCAGTTTAGTGTCGAAAGGCTAGTAGGATGATTAAACACACAACTTTCACAGGATTCTTTAGTCGAGTTATTAAGTAGACATTCGAGGTCGGCAAGTCGTTATGAAATTTTGCATCTTGGAATTTTTACCTTATCTCATCTGAGACAGGAAGTACGCACCCACGAGCAATTTGCTAAACAAATGAAGAGCATACCGACCAAGAATACTTTTGGACATCGTTCAAAGATAGCTGAATTAGACTCTAATTTCGAGAATTATATGCAGGAGGAGGTGGAAGCTTTTCAACATAAACTTACATGTTGGAACTGCCGGAAGCCTGGACACCGTTTTGATGTTTTTAAACCGCGTTGTCGTAATTGCAACCCGCAGGAAAACCGACCGACGGCGATAAACACTTCGTGTCGCATCTGGACCAATAATGAAAGATCAAGATTCCCAAACAGGGGAATGTGAACCTCTTGTTTGTAGGAAAGAAACACTTTTACAAGGAAATGTAGGACCAATGTCGACAACAGTCTATAAAAGCCCATTTCGTTTGGCTCAGTATGAGGCCGTTCGTCATCGCATCTTTGGTGAAGTAGACAGCATAAAGAAGGATTAGGTCGCACACATCTCATTGATCATAAAATTGAAGTTGATAGTACTAGGCCCATTAAAAAAAGGCATTGGACAATTTCACTGGCCATTGAGAAGCTAATGTTTAGAGAAATAGATAGAATGTTAGATTTAGATAATTGTGTATTGGTGAGATGTGGCGCCAAAGTTCGATTATTTTAAGATTCTAGAGCAGTGAATCAGTGCACACGTAAGGACGCGTAACCTCTTCGCCATATTAATGGAATACTTAGCAGGCTGCCATCTGCTCGATTTATTACTGGACTGGACATGAAGCACGCCATAGGGACTGACCACACAACTTAGGATAATCATCTTATAGAAATTAGTTCAGCCTTTCGTTCTTCTATCCACCGCAGTACTGGATATTTCCCCTACTACCTATGTTTTGGTCAACACATGCTTGGTAAAGACTATAAACTTTGGCGGAAATTGAATTAAATGACTGAAGACACCTCTTTGCATAGATTCGATGTATTGCAGGTAACAAGTTTCATAGCAGAAGCACGCAACTAAAAGTACACAAAGTTCAGCCCTAGTATCGATTGGCTTGCTCCTTTGACGCTTGTGAATTGCCATAAATTAATGAGTGCAAAGGGTCTGGTGGAGGTTCTAATGCATGCAATTTAACTTTTCCAGAAGCAGAGCACATGGCGGGCGTTTCGTTCATGAATTTCAATGCTCTGCAATGCACACATTCTTTATTCATTTGTCCAATATTGGAATATATGCTATAATCGATTGTGCTATCATAATTATAAGCCGCCAATTCGATGTTGTTGTCAACCGTGTTCGCATTACGTCTACGAAATTCTCTAACAACTGTGGCGTTTTGTGTTCGTCTACCAGTATTTGAACGTCTTGGAAGTGGCATATTGAATGTGGTTTATATACAATTCACTTAATTTTGTAAATTCTAACCTCACTTTTCTTATTGAACTCAAAAAATTGACATATAACAGTCACGAATGCAATGATCTGGCAACGAATGCCATATAAAAAATACATCAGTCATTAAATGTATTGCAGCACCACTGGTATATTAAAGCTATATCACTAACCATAGAACACATAGATGGGACAAACTCATGATTTTTTGATTGCCAACGCTAGCCTAGTCATGGAACCCCAGAGAACTTCGGGAAAACCCGAACGCTCGTACTCTCAATGAGAGCGTAAAGTGGGGAGAGGGCCAAGCAGCTACGAAAGTAATTCAGTCTAGCACAGACTACAGTACGACGAAGGCAGGCCTATGTCGCTTGTGATTTCGTTCTGTCTATGTATGTGTACACTCGTCGGTACATGCTCAGGCTTCGTAGTGTGTGTGTGACGTAAAGTTGTACAACATCGCATTTCAATAGCTCGCTCGACCAAAATTTTTAATTTTCGACAAAACAGCGACAATGCGAATAGGATATGCCCCTGTGGAAAGAATATCAAGAAATATTGCCATCATCTTCGTATGTATCTCGGTGGCTGTGCCGATAGAGTGTTCGCTTGGCGATCGGAATATCCCTGGTTTGATCATGATGGTTAGTAGCTATATGTTATACAACTCTATACGTTAGAGGTTTACGTTGTACAACACTGGTTCGTTATTTGAATTCATTTTATTTATTCATTAATTTTAAAACGCCTTTAGTTAATTGGTTAAACTGAAAATTAACTTTCTTTTGGAAAAAAAACCCTTCTTTGGGCCACAACGAACATTTACAAAAAAAAATGGGCAAAATTGGTTGATTCTTGAATGACTTATTAAATTACAAAAAAACGGCTTACAATTTTATATATATAGAAGATAACGTTGCAAACAATTTTTATGGAGGCAGAATATCTTGTCAACAGCAGACCATATATACTGGAATCTGATGACCCCGACGACGAACTTGGTCTATGTCCAAACGATATCCGTGTGAACAGCAGAGAGTGAGGTGTAGGGCTTTTTCCCAAAACCGAATTCGGTCATACTGAGGAGGGTGACGAAGGGTTCTCCTGTAAATCGCCATATTCAATCCAGTACGAGCATCTATCCCGAACACCCGTTCTGCCATTGCGTTTTTCTTTCGATATTGTACCTTTTTTCAACCCTAAACATTCTCGTGTGTGTCAGGACATCTTATAACATAAGTAGAATAAACCAAATAAACCAAACGAATTAATCTTAAACGAAGTTCTCGCGCGTTTTAATTGCATTACTCACTCACCAGACCCCTGAAGAAATTGGCACCCGCCAACCACTTGTGTTTTATTTGGATCCTTCCGCCCCTCCACGAACATTGGTCCTCCGAGCCGGATATCCTTCCGCTATTCCAGCTTGCATCGGTGGAATTCCTGATAAGTACAACAGTGTGAGGTTTCCCGCTCTTCCATAGCGACCTACACACTTCTGTATACTTGTATGTACATACCTGACATGTTCCAAGGGTTACAGTGCATTTTTTTTCCATTCTTCGAAATTCTGATTGTGCAAAAGTCCAATTGCACAGCAATACATATGTATGTATATACACACATACAAAACCAGAGGGCCGGGGCTAACTTCGACCGCGTCAAAGTTTGTATACCCTTGCAACTTTTTTGGTAACTTTTTCCTTACCTATAGCCATCAAAGTGGAAAAACGTTTAAGCTAAAAGGGCTAATGTGTCCGAAAGAACGGCCTACAATCTAAGCATAGGAAATAACGAAGATATTGATCAAAGTCACTGTTTTCCACCGATCGTTCCTATGGGAGCTATATGATATAGCTACCCGATCCTTATCAAATTTGGCACAGTCATTAACAGATATATTAAACTAACAAATGTTTAATTTAAAAGCAATCGCGTCAAAAATAACGAAGTTATTGACAAAAGTCACTGTTTTCGAAAGATCGTTCCTATGGGAGCTATATGATATAGTCACCCGATCTTGATCAAATTTGGCATAGTCGTTTATATGTGTAATTAACTTAAATTAAATTAAATTAATTAAATTTCATGATAATAGCTCAGAAAATAACGAAGTTATTAAGAAAAGTCACTGTTCGTGACTTTGCGGTTTGTATGGGAGCTATATGATATAGTGATCCGATCCGGCTGAATCCGAGATATACAACGCCTGCAGTATATACAAGCCTACATGCAAAATTTCAATTAATATACCCTTTTTGCAAGGGTATAAATATTAGTGAATATTCGAAGAATAAGGTGAGATAACATTAAATATAGTGAAAATATTAGAATTTAAACCCCGTTATATTTCAGTTAAAATTTCATCATCGCCATCATTGCTCTTTGATTACGAATAGGTCTTGGCAGTTCGACCAGGTCCTGAACGGCTGAGGCTGAGTTGTGTGCTCGCCTGATTTTCTAGCTTCTTGGAGTTCCAAGTCAATATTTGATCTTACAAATTGTTCCAAGTCAATATTTGATCTTACAAGTTGTTTAATCTTACAAGGATGATTGCAAGTGGGGCATAAATTAGAAGTTTTTAACATTTAACATTTTTAACCGCAAAATGGGTCATTTTGTTGCAAAGCTCAGACATACTTAAATTTTTCATTAATTAATTTAAATTATATAAATTTGGAATTCGCCATAATTATCCAATCCTATTGCCGTTTTAAAAGTTGATTCGATCTGCACAAAAAATAGATTTCTATTAAATCTTTCGATTTGCTAAACTGGTCATATACCGACATACGCCAGTCATATGCTATTCCTGGTCCAGGTTCTCTAAACAAATTTAAGATCTAAGAATGCCTATTTTATAATATTGTAACTTTTCAACGACTCCATTGGTCAGTCCACACAATATGACCGAGTTTCAACTGAAATTCCTAACGATAGCCTCAAACTACAAAGATCATAAAATTTGCGTTCTCACGATTTATCCAACGGTACGCATATGCATAAAAAAAATGTCGAAAAGTAGTAGATCCCGCTCAAATTGGGTGTATAATGTTGGTATAGACATGGAATTGCGTCATTTGATCACCAGACTATTTTAGCCTGGCCCATGGCGATGATGAAATTCTAACTGAAATATAACGGGGCTTAAATTCTAATATTTTCACCATATTTAATGTTATCTCACCTTATTCTTCGAATATTCACTAATATTTTTATTCACTTTAGGTAAATATGTATATTACTGCCTAGTGCAGTCACTGTACTCTTTAATTGTGATGTAATATGCACGTGTTTATATATATGTACATATATATATATAGTAATAAATCCGATTTTCCCAATAAGGAAAAAAAAGATTTTTTTTGTGAGTTAAAAGCAACGTACTTTATTATTTGAATGAAAACTTAGAACTGGCTACAGAAATGTCTTATGGTTATATTTATAAGCTAAATTTGGGAGCCCTTTGGTGGCGTGATTGACATTTGGATGATTTGATTGTTCCGAATTTAATTGCTGAGTTAGCGTTCTCACGCTTTTGGTTGTTAGGGGGACAATTATTATTTCAAGTGTTTAATTGTTTATGTTAATTTTATGGATTAGCGTTCATACGCTTTGGTTTTGAGGGGGGCAATTGTTTATAAAAACGGATGTTTACTTTAAAGTTATGAATTTTAGGGGGTCAAGTTATGAGGGTGATTGGGGTGGGAAATTGAGTGGTGTGAGTGGATGGAGTGTGCGGATATATTACTCCCCCAACACGTTGAAAATAGCCTGTGTTCAGGCGGGGAATACAGGGTATAGAGTTGGATGTACTTGCTGTGTTGCAAGTGAAATTTCTTTGGATGGGGACAATTCATGTAAAACGGGATTGTCAAGAGCTGAGTCACTTGATTGTACAAAAGTTTCATTCTTAATTTGTGTAACAATTATTTTTTTTGATATTGAGTTAAATTTATAGATAAGATATAGGGTTAAACTTATTAGTGTAATTATAAATGTTGTAGTAGTTATGATATTAAATATTTTGTTATACGCAGTTTTTTCGGAAATAATTTGTTTAGCTTGGATATAAGAGATTGGTTCTAGTTTTGTTACATTGTTGGTTACATAAATATTCTGGGAATAATCCTGCAATGTATTTATTATTGATATCTCATTCAACTGCATAGCACAGTCGTATATTTTTATTATATTATTTCCTTCTATGAATATTTTATTTTGGTTACAATTTTGTTTTAAGTTTGTTTTGGGCAAGTTCCAAGATACGATAATATTGGGTTCCACATAACTAATTGAATTGGTTTTGAACATTTTTGTGTATTTGCATTCTGCTGGTTTTTGTGTAATAATGCCAACTATACACTCATTTATTTCTTGTTTTTTGGTTGATTTTGCATAAATTTTATTATTTTGAATATAGTAAGTTTCTTAAATGTTTTCTGTTAAAATGATATTATTTTCATCTGGGTAGGATATAATTTTGAATAGCGATGTGTAATGGTTGCGTGTAAATTTAAATACTAATTATCCGACGCATATTTGAGTTTATCGCAAACTATCGAGTGCGATCAAAAATATGTGGCGAATTCATAACCGTTTATAGTAATAATGCATCTCTGCAGAAGCTTTGCAGCGTAACCGCAGCTAACTTCATAATGGGAGGGCTTTGAGAATAGAAGGGAAAGGGTATATAAGAACCTTCCACCCACACTTCCACCTCTTTTCATTATTCTGGCTTAACGACGAATTGCTTTCGTTCCCCGAAGAATAAAGTGAACAGTTAAAATTTGTTTTGTGAAATTCACCAAATAAATAAATTCACTCGGGTTAAATAAAATATTCGTAAGCCCAGCAACAAGCCAAAAAGTAAAAGGCAGCTGCAATAATTAAATTTTTTGGATGTCAATCTCGACATAGAGGCATAGGAGGCGTAAGCCTAACCTAAAGACCTCGTGGTGAACCCTAGAACCATAGGTTATTCAGCCTCTACATTTTATTCATTTCATAAGGTATGTCGACTAGAAAATTTTTTTTTTACATTCGTCTAAAATCACATTATTCGATCTAGGAAAACTTTACGTAAATTTTGGCATAATCCGTCATAGGCCTATCACCAACACCACATGGCCAAGACGACAATTCAACCAAACTCTACAGAAGGAGAAAATTAATTCGCTCGTGTTAAACCTCAGTCAACAGTGACGTCATAGTTTGGCCAGTTTGAATGTTAGCTGTCACAAGGCGAAAAGTTGTGTGTAAAAGGAGAGAAAATTATAAAGTGGTCATACAGAAAATTTTTGTTTGTAAATGAACATACTCAGTTACAAAAATTGTTGGAAAAAAAAAATTATTAATTTTAGTTGTCGGGGTTGTAAACGAAAAAAAATTGTAATTGCAGAAGAAACGAAAATTTTTATCGAAATTAAAAGTGTCAATTCTATAACGGAAAGAAAGATACCCTTTTTCAGCGCACCTATGTTAGAGTCAATTTTTTTTGTGAGTTTGTGTGTCGATATTAAGCATTTAAAACACAAATAGAATCGTATAGTTCGGTAAAACCAAACCATAAAAAGTATATTTAAAAACATCAAAAACCAACACATGATCCAGCTGCTGAAGGCCTTCATCGGTGGACTTTCCAAAATGTAAGTGTATTCTTTTTATCACTTTTACCTTTTTACCGCTAGAGCGCATAACATATGGTGATTAAGATTAAAGTGCAAAAGAAAAAAAGGTTTGACGACCACATATACCTATGTTATGCTGCTCACTCGCTATTATTGTTTTCTTTTATTTGTTTTATGCATTCTACATTTTATTTGCCTTTATCACACATACAAACTACACTAACGAATGATCATGAAATTTTTGAATTAATTAAATTCAAATTATTAAAAGATATAAGTGCTATCAATAATCCGGTGTCGCGATTAATTTTTTTAATAACCTTAAAAAAAATTGTAACTATTTTTTTGCATCAGTCTGCATCACGATTAAATGCGGGGTAAAATCTGTTCGTTTATATAGTTGACAATAATCAAAAAAAAAAAAAAAAAAAAAAAAAAGAACAAAAATTAAAGAAAACAACAAAAATATGTAATACAATAGTTAATAATAAAGCGTAGATCTAAGTTAAGTAACGGCAGAATTTATATACGGTGAAGAGAAAAAATGCCCTTGGCGAATGAAATTGTTTTTGAAGAATAAGCAAATAAGAAAAATGTATTTTAAATAGAAGTCTAAGTTCCCACAACATGATTATATAAAACCGATGAAATAGAATGTGCATTTTGGGTCCTTTAACATATCCAAATTTTTGTCTTTTGTTATTGGCCATGGACGGGAGGGTATAGATGCATAATGGCAGCCAACATCTAAGCCATACTAGAGCTAGACATCATATATTGGGAGGAGTTCGCGTTAGATAGCTAGTTGATTAACTTAGTGGTATTTTTTTTTGTCCTGTTATTTGCGACATTAAAAAGCCATACGTTTGTTCGTTTTTTTTTTGAGAATGCAATTCTCTCTTTTAGCTTCATTAGGGACTCTATAATAAATTATATGTGGCGAGATGTTTCGAAAACTGCAGCAACAACCCATCCCATCCGGAAGAGCTACGGTTACAAATTAGGGTCCCGATCCGCTGTAAGATCTTAATATCATGGTGTCAGTTTTTTTTTGAGAGCCAACACTATCCTGCTACAGTACATAATTTTGGCGCCCAACGTGGGGCACACAGCTCAAGTTCAACGTTTATATTAGGTATAAATCGAAAGATTAAATGTAAGGATTTGGTCTTGAGTGGCTCATGATAATGTGACTCGTCAAAGGGAAGTTTTTTTATTAATTTATTTGCACAGTGTATGGAATTTGAGCTAGTTAGCAGAAACTGATGGTTGTCAACCAACACTTTAGTAAAAATATTTAATTAAAGAACTCAAGAACCAAAAATATATATATAGAGCATTTTTTTAATTCGCTCAGGTTTAAAGCCTAGACGGATCACAATTAGCTCGTTTTGCCTTCAGAGTGAATTTTTTTAATTAGAAGACGTGGTAGTCGCGATTTGATTTATATACACATTCGGAATTCGAGTGATTGCGCATGTGATTACCATCGACCAATGTTACCGGTATAAACTAAAGTCAAAAGTTACTTTTGTTTCGCATAAGAAAAATTTAAATTGCACTTACCCTGATTAAAAAAATTGTTAGTTAAAGATAATGTTTGAAAGGATACATACATGCACAATCTTTTGGAATCTCAAGGTAATGCCTAAGCGTACACTTGTCCAAAGATGAGCATAGTTATTAGAAGACATTTCTTAACACTTTTGGAAATCAGAGAACTAGACTCAATAGATAATATTTTTAAACTCCATCTATGAAAACGATAAAAAGCTCTAGGAAAAAATTATAATCTATTTCACAAATTATATTTTCTTGTTCTGTGGGAAAATTAAAAAACAAAAAAAAATGACTTTACAACACAGTACAGAGGAAGTAAATAATCCCGCAAATTCTGGGGAAAATATTTGCCTGGTCTGTAGCGAAACTCAAACACAAACGCAGATCAGAGTTATTACTATTTGCAAGCATTCATTTCACAAAGCTTGTATCCTAAATTATATAAAAGAAAAAGAAGAATGTCCAGCGTGTTTTACTAAAGTGCAGGAGAAGGACTTAAAGGTAATTAAAATAAACCAACAAGGAAAAAAAGTTAGACCCGTCACCAGATCCTTTGCACGTAGCGTAAATGAAGACCCAAGAACAGAAGAGCTCATAAACGTAAACGTTATTGAAGCACAAATACACAACACAAGTCAAGCCGGCTTATTACCATTAGATGCAGGGAATAGTACGCAACATGGAGAAGTTCCGCAATCAATACCCAGACCAATTCGTCAAAGAGGTAGACCAAGTCGTCGAAGGAACACACGACGTCCCGTTAATCAGCCTTTACGTAACGAAATTAATCGAGCGGAAATGGAATCTCTTATTCAGCAGACAGTAGAACTGGTTATTTCTTCAATAAGTAGCAACGCGCAACAAAACAGTCATATTCGACAAAACAGATCGTAGAGTAGTAGCAGAAGAACTCATTATCAATTAATAGGAACAAATAAAGTGGCTGAGGTGATTCAGAAGTGGGGAATCCATATTGATGGATCTTCTAACGGGTTACCGGTGGAAGAATTTCTATATAGAGCAAAAACGTTGACTCGAGAACATTTAGGAGGAGATTTTGAAGCTTTATGTCGGAATATACACATTGTTTTGATTGGCAAAGCTAAAGACTGGCGATACCATAAGGGAATTGACCATCTTACCTGATCAGAGTTTTGTTTAGCGATACGCCATCAATATAAAGACAGTCGGTCCAATTATGAAATAAGGGAACAAATAAGAGCTCGCAAACAGAAACCTGGAGAAACTTTCGAAGGTTTTTACGAAGCAATATGTCAATTAATGGATCGATTGCCTACAAGATTAGAAGAAGTCGAATTAGTAGAAATTGTACAAGGTAATTTATTAGCTGATCTAAAGGATCGACTACTTTTCGAGGAAATACGGTCAATCAGTCACCTCGTCATCTGGTACAAAAGAGAGAGAATTTTCTTAAAGAATCGAGTCGTATCAAGTTTTCAAATACACGAGGAAAAGAGATAGGATCACACCGAGTATATGCATTAGAGGAAGTAGAAGAAGAAGCAAGCACAATTGATGGTCATTCTCAAGTAGCAGCTCTGCAGAAAAACACGGAGAAATTATCTTGTTGGAACTGTTGTACTCAAGGCCATAAGTGGGAAGATTGTTTAGAAGAGAGAAGAATATTTTGTTACGGGTGCGGTACGCCTAACATTTATAAGCCCAATTGTGTGAACTGCAAGAAGCGTTCGGAAAACCGGCAAGGAGGGGCATCCCAGTCAGTGAGGCTGTCCCACAACCAATAGAAACCAAAAAACCAAGCCTATCCGATTGTTTAAATCAATCTAAAACAGATAGTCAAATAGAGAATAGCTCACAGGTTAATCATAACCTTAGGTTTTTGCCTTATCACGAAAAATGGAAAAACTATCTAGAAATTAAGAACAGAATTTTTGAAGCACCGAAAAATAGAATAAAAAGAAATACACACCGAAGAAGGAAGTTTTTTAAAAATATAAGAGCTAAAAGTAAGATACTTTTATCTACAATATTCCAAGACAAAACTGATATGCGTAGTTATGCACAAGTCTCCTTTTTACAATTTTCTGAATTGTGTTTGTTAGACACTGGTGCAAATGTAAGTTGCGTGGGTGCAGATTTAGCCCAGCAAGAATGGTCCAAATATAAACAATTTAAAAGCAGGGGTGCCAATGTGAAACAGCTGATGGAAAGCAGCATAAGGTTTTAGGGGTTATGCCAGTAAAGCTCCAATATAAGGACCAAGAGAAAGATATGGAATTATATGTTATACCTTCTATTAAGCAACGTCTGATACTAGGCATAGATTTTTGGAGAATTTTTAATCTAGCTCCAGGAATTATAAGTTCAGTAGAACGCTTATCTGAGTTTCAATTAGATACAGAAACAGAAACATGTTCGTTAACTGAAAAAGAGTTGCAACAATTAGAGATAGTCAAGGAGTTTTTTCCTAACTTTGAAAAACAGGGCCTTGGTCGCACGTCTTTGCTAGAACACCACATTGATGTAGGGGACGCCAAACCAGTAAAGCAGAGATATTATCCGGTAAGTCCTGCGGTAGAAAAGCTTGATGGACGAAATTATTCCACCAGAGTTACGTCATTGTGCTTTTGGTTATCTTGATGACCTATGCATTGTAACATCAGATTTTCAGTCTCATTTAGCAGTTCTGGTAAGAATAGCAGAACAATTTCGTAAAGCCAATTTGACGCTTAACTTGGCCAAGAGCCAATTCTGTGTGACAAAAATAAATTATTTGGGCTATGTAATAGGTAGCGGAGGAATTTCCACAGATCCTGCTAAGATTTCCTGTATTTTAAATTGGCCAACGCCGAAGAGTTTGAAGCAAGTTCGTGGGTTTTTAGGAGTTTGCGGTTGGTACCGAAGGTTTATAAGAAATTTTGCAGAAATTAGCTGCCCGATTACTGATATACTGGCTACAAAAAAAACATTTACGTGGACTTTAGAGGCACAGAAAGCAATGGATAAACTTAAATCTCTTTTAACCACGGCTCCGGTATTAGCAAATCCAAATTTCGATCAGAAATTTTTCGTGCATTGTGATGCGTGTGATAAAGGGGTTGAAGCAGTTTTGGTTCAGTTGTCCGATAATCAAGAAGAAAAACCTATAGCATACATGTCTAAGAAACTAAGCAAGGCGCAAAGAAATTATAGCGTAACAGAACGTGAATGTTTAGCGGTCATTCTAGCCATAGAAAAGTTTCGATGTTATTTGGAGTTACAGGAGTTCGAAGTTGTAACGGATCACTCCAGTTTATTATGGCTAATGAGACAACAAAACGTATCAGGTCGATTAGCCAGATGGATATTACGTTTACAAGCGTTTAAGTTTACGATTTCACACCGAAAAGGAAAAGATCATATAGTTCCAGATGCTTTGTCAAGAATTTGGGAAGCAGACATAGATTCTCTGGAAAAGATGGAACCAATAATAGATTTGGAATCATCAGCTTTTTTAGATAAGGAATATTTAGAACTCAAACAAAGGGTTTGTGAGAATTTAGAAAAATTCCCAGACTTACAAGTTAAGGACCAATTTGTATATATTCGAACCGAACATTCATGTGGAAGCGAAGAAGATAATTCACACTGCTGGAAATTATGGGTACCGGAGAAATTAAGATTAATAGCAATAGAACAAGCTCATGATAATATGTTATCGTCACATGGAGGTGTTCAAAAAACTATAGAGCGATTAAGAAGAAATTTATTTTGGCCAGGATTATCCAAACAGGTTCGAGAATACATAAGCACTTGTGTCACCTGTAAAGAAACGAAAGCTCCCAACAAAATATTAAGACCTCCTTCAAAAATTGTATATTGACTTACTAGGACCATACCCGCGAAGTAAATCAGGACATATTGGTTTGATTATAGTTCTTGACCATTTTAGCAGATACCATTGGCTTTGCCCAATGAAAAAATTTACATCAAATTTGATTCAGGAATTTTTAGAAAAGCAAATCTTTCACTGTTATGGAGTACCAGAAATTATTATCAGCGACAATGGATCCCAGTTCAAGGCGGTTGCCTTTGAAGCCTTTCTATCTAAATACGCAATTAAGCATATTTTTACTGCGCTATACTCACCGCAGAGTAACGCAGCTGAAAGAATTAATAGATCGCTCTTGTCCGCGGTGCGCTCATATTTAAAACAGGATCAACGAGAATGGGATAAATATTTAACAAATATATCGTGTGCTCTTAGGTCAGCACTTCATCAGTCTCTAGGATGTTCACCATACAAGGCTCTATTTGGATTCAATATGATTAGTCATGGCGACGAATATAAACTTTTGGGAAATTTACAATTGTTAGAAGAATCCATACCCTTTAGTAGAACAGATACTCTTACCTTGATTCGTAAGGATATTCTAGACAATAGTAAAAAAGCATACGAATGTAATGTAAGGCAATACAATTTAAGATCCAGTCCCGTTTCATTTAAGGTCGGCCAAGAAGTTTTTAAAAGAAATTTTAACTTGAGCAATTTTAGTCAGAACTATAATAAGAAATTAGGACCTCAGTTCTCGCAATGTCGAGTTAAGAAGAAATTGGAAAATGCGTATTATTTATTGGAAACTTTGCAGGGGAAAGAAATTGGAACTTATCATGCGAAGGACATTCGACCTTAAAATTCCAGTTAATCTTCCTCCTGGTAGTCGTCAGAATTACCTGTGTTTGTAATGGTTGCGTGTAAATTTAAATACTAATTATCCGACGCATATTTGAGTTTATCGCAAACTATCGAGTGCGATCAAAAATATGTGGCGAATTCATAACCGTTTATAGTAATAATGCATCTCTGCAGAAGCTTTGCAGCGTAACCGCAGCTAACTTCATAATGGGAGGGCTTTGAGAATAGAAGGGAAAGGGTATATAAGAACCTTCCACCCACACTTCCACCTCTTTCATTATTCTGGCTTAACGACGAATTGCTTTCGTTCCCCGAAGAATAAAGTGAACAGTTAAAATTTGTTTTGTGAAATTCACCAAATAAATAAATTCACTCGGGTTAAATAAAATATTCGTAAGCCCAGCAACAAGCCAAAAAGTAAAAGGCAGCTGCAATAATTAAATTTTTTGGATGTCAATCTCGACATAGAGGCATAGGAGGCGTAAGCCTAACCTAAAGACCTCGTGGTGAACCCTAGAACCATAGGTTATTCAGCCTCTACATTTTATTCATTTCATAAGGTATGTCGACTAGAAAATTTTTTTTTTACATTCGTCTAAAATCACATTATTCGATCTAGGAAAACTTTACGTAAATTTTGGCATAATCCGTCATAGGCCTATCACAACACCACATGGCCAAAACGACAATTCAACCAAACTCTACAGAAGGAGAAAATTAATTCGCTCCTGTTAAACCTCAGTCAACAGTGACGTCATAGTTTGGCCAGTTTGAATGTTAGCTGTCACAAGGCGAAAAGTTGTGTGTAAAAGGAGAGAAAATTATAAAGTGGTCATACAGAAAATTTTTGTTTGTAAATGAACATACTCAGTTACAAAAATTGTTGGAAAAAAAAATTATTAATTTTAGTTGTCGGGGTTGTAAACGAAAAAAAATTGTAATTGCAGAAGAAACGAAAATTTTTATCGAAATTAAAAGTGTCAATTCTATAACGGAAAGAAAGATACCCTTTTTCAGCGCACCTATGTTAGAGTCAATTTTTTTGTGAGTTTGTGTGTCGATATTAAGCATTTAAAACACAAATAGAATCGTATAATTCGGTAAAACCAAACCATTAAAAGTATATTTAAAAACATCAAAAACCAACACATGATCCAGCTGCTGAAGGCCTTCATCGGTGGACTTTCCAAAATGTAAGTGTATTCTTTTTATCACTTTTACCTTTTTACCGCTAGAGCGCATAACATATGGTGATTAAGATTAAAGTGCAAAAGAAAAAAAGGTTTGACGACCACATATACCTATGTTATGCTGCTCACTCGCTATTATTGTTTTCTTTTATTTGTTTTATGCATTCTACATTTTATTTGCCTTTATCACACATACAAACTACACTAACGAATGATCATGAAATTTTTGAATTAATTAAATTCAAATTATTAAAAGATATAAGTGCTATCAATAATCCGGTGTCGCGATTAATTTTTTTAATAACCTTAAAAAAATTGTAACTATTTTTTTGCATCAGTCTGCATCACGATTAAATGCGGGGTAAAATCTGTTCGTTTATATAGTTGCAATAATCAAAAAAAAAAAAAAAAAAAAAAAAAAAAAAAAAAAATTAAAGAAAACAACAAAAATATGTAATACAATAATTAATAATAAAGCGTAGATCTAAGTTAAGTAACGGGAGAATTTATATACGGTGAAGAGAAAAAATGCCCTTGGCGAATGAAATTGTTTTTGAAGAATAAGCAAATAAGAAAAATGTATTTTAAATAGAAGTCTAAGTTCCCACAATATGATTATATAAAACCGATGAAATAGAATGTGCATTTGGGGTCCTTTAACATATCCAAATTTTTGTCTTTTGTTATTGGCCATGGACGGGAGGGTATAGATGCATAATGGCAGCCAACATCTAAGCCATACTAGAGCTAGACATCATATATTGGGAGGAGTTCGCGTTAGATAGCTAGTTGATTAACTTAGTGGTATTTTTTTTTGTCCTGTTATTTGCGACATTAAAAAGCCATACGTTTGTTCGTTTTTTTTTTTTGAGAATGCAATTCTCTCTTTTAGCTTCATTAGGGACTCTATAATAAATTATATGTGGCGAGATGTTTCGAAAACTGCAGCAACAACCCATCCCATCCGGAAGAGCAACGGTTACAAATTAGGGTCCCGATCCGCTGTAAGATCTTAATATCATGGTGTTAGTTTTTTTTTGAGAGCCAACACTACCCTGCTACAGTACAGATGTTTTAGATATTTGTCTAGGTATATGCGAAATTATTAATATTTCATTTGTGTCTGATTTTAACCCTCTCACGCCCGATGTTGCATATACGCAACATTGGATTTATAAGCCTATAACTACCGTTGTTTTAAATTTTTTGTTTTGATTGTTTGTTTTGCTAAGTGAGCTTACAGCTAGTTGTTCGGCAGTCAGCTGCACACGCGTTCAGTTTGTAGCTATTCTCCCGAGAGCATAGTGAAAAAATGAGATCTGTAAAAACACGTGGTTTTAAATTAGTGTTTAAAATCAATTAAACAATTACTTCATCGTAAATCTAAGTTCAACAACTTGTTAAAGAAAGGTAAGAGAGTATATAAAAAAAAAACCAATGAAAAAACTATTTAGTTTGTTTGTAATAATTTTGTAAATGTAGTGTTGCGTATATGCAACATTGGGCTACTGTGGAAATTTTGGAAAAATAAAATTTTTTCTGTATACAGATTCTCCAAAAGGTCTGACTCAAGCTGAGATTGAAAAATTTGCCAACTTTGATTGGGATGATTCGGGTGATGAGGAAAATGAAGAAGAAGAAGATCGAAATATGGAGGAAATTAAAGAAGTAACTTTTCAAAATTTGGATAACAGAGCTGAAAATGTGCAAGTTAGATTGATTGACCAACTTATTAGATGCGAAAATGATGGAGAATTGAATGAAAATGAAAACGTTGTACAGGAGGTAGTGGAACTAATTGATTTGAGGAATTTGAAGTGGAGGAGTACAAAGTTTATGGAAACTGAGACCACTTGGAAAAGCGAATTACGCAGCAATGCCGTGAAAAACCCCATCAAATATTTTAGTATTTTTTTTGCGGATGAACTGGGGCAGAAAATATGAGAGGAAACGAACTTATATGCCATTCAAACGAAGAGCGTAGAATTGAAATGCACTGAAATGTTTGTTGGCATACTTCTTTACCTTGCAGTTGTGAAAATACCAGCTTTTAGAATGGCGTGGGCGGTGGATTTCAAACTAGCGGCCGTTGCAAATGCATTACAGATTTGAAAAAATTAAACAGTTTTTCCATTTGAACGACAATTCTAATCAGCCTCATAAGGGAACACCTGAATATGACAAGTTATATCCATCATCACTCCTTTTGACAAAGAATTCATCCTCATTATCACCAACTCCATTATGACCACCTCCGTTATAACCAGCCCCATTATCACCAGCTCCATCTTCACCAGCTCCTTCTACGGGCTCTAAGTCAAACCCCCCTAAAAGAGCTTATGTTGCAGACCCAGCAAAGTCACTACGACTTGATGGTTATAATCATTGGCCGAAATGGGGAACAAGAGGAAGATGTAGAGTATGCAGATCGGGATTTTCAAGCTGTAAATGTAGCAAGTGTAATGTGCACTTGTGCTCCAATCCCCAAAAAATTGTTTTGTGCCCTATCATACATAAATATTAATAAACGGCATTTGAAAAAAAAAAGAATCTGACTTCAAATATATAACACAATTGCCCAATGTTGCATATACGCAACATCCTGTAGCTCTTGAACCAGGACACCAAGGACATTCAAATTTTTTTCAGCCGATATTAAGGTCAAGTCTAGCTTATATGTCAATTCAAAAAAATTTTAGCCACGCCCAATTTAATTCGGGCATGAGAGGGTTAACCAAGTAGATGTTTTTATGTTTAAGAGTTTTTCTGTATTTATGTTAAATATTTCTTGATGGTTTAAAAGTTTTGGTTTAAATATTCCTAGTCTTGTCAACTGCATTCCTAACTCTATGTATTCTGTAAAATGCTCTAAGTTGAACACTAGTATATTTAATTTTTTGTTTGCATCCTGTTGAATAGAAAGATTATTTAGGAGTTCTATATTTTTGTTGACTGCTTCAATGATATGATTAAGTTCATTATTTTGGGCTAGAGCCCAAATAGATTTGCTGATAGATTATCAATTTTTTGTTCAAGTTCTTCTTTATCGTATTGGTCTAAGGTGCCGAAAAGATATTTATGTGCTGTGCCTATTATGTTAATAAATAAATAATGTTAATTATTTTTTTTTATTATTTTTATGTCGTTCATTTCGCGATTTAATTTTTCGACTAAATACTGAATGTGGACTTTGTTCTTATATGGTTCTGACTGCTCAACCAAGTTGTTATAAGTGGTTTGTATGTTGGTTAAATTTACAGTTAAATAATGATATTCGAAATCTGAGGGTAAATCCATGGTTCCTGTTTTGAATACAAGATATCCATTAGGTGCCTTTATGGGATTAATTTCAATGCTTTGATTAAGCGTCGAGTGTACCATTGATAAGAGTAGAAATAGTAATGTTGGTA
Source organism: Drosophila willistoni (assembly GCF_018902025.1). Classification (NCBI taxonomy): domain Eukaryota; kingdom Metazoa; phylum Arthropoda; class Insecta; order Diptera; family Drosophilidae; genus Drosophila; species Drosophila willistoni. Next base: position 63,143 of record NW_025814551.1, on the reverse strand, counting down.
TCTCTGAAATTAATTAGTATATTTACTTTGATGAGTTTTCTTTTTCTTTTTGAATTTCGATTTGTAGTGTGTTGTTTGTCTACCTCGGTTTGTTTCAATATAATGTTTGTCGTCAACTTGGGTAATTTTACCTGTTTTCTTAAAAGGTGTTGTCGTTTTCGATCTAACTAAAGGGGCTTGTTTATACTGTTTATTTATTTCAAAATCGTTCCTATTTTCATTTAATTTATCAATTTGTTTTGCTTTGTTAGCTTGTGTATTATAAAGAGGCGTGACGGCGTAAATAAAGATATCTGCTGGTGTTCTGTTTGTCGTTAGATGTTTAGTTTTATGGTTATATGTGTAAAGGATAGTTTCAAATTTAGTTTGTTTGTCTTCTATACTAGATTCTGCATTTATAACTCTTAGCTTTTCGTTTACAGTCCTGTGGAATCTTTCCACGTCTGAAACACCATTTTTGCTCGATGTTATACTTATATTAACGTTTTCTGATTGTAGCCAATTTTGAAGTGCTATGCAAATAAAATCTGAGTCTTTATCTGCTTTGATTTCTAACGGTTTACCCATATCGTTAAAGATTTTTGTGATTTCTCTTTTTGTTTCAAGCCAATCTCGACTATTAACTTCGACTAAAGTTGCGTACTTTGAATAAATATCTATACAAGATAAAAATTGTTGATTGTCGATTAAATAAATCCATCACGTATTTTTCTCTAGCGTTAAATATCTCTGGGGTGGTTTCAAAAGATAATTTGGTATTTCGATAATAGTAATTATCTTAGTATTTAATAGTATTTATCTTTAAACCAGTTTTGAGTTTTAGTGATACCTGGATGAAGTAGTGATTTATGGTTTTTAAGAATAATTTCTTTGAATTCTGCATAAGTGGAAATGTCTTTTAATTTGTAAGTGGTTCTCAATGTTTTTGTTTGGCTGTCTGGACTAATTATTTCAAGATAAGCTTCTTGAATTATTTGAAAATCTGTGTCGTTTTGAATATAAAGTGCGTTATTTTTTGTGCATAAATATACCTTAATAATTTCTTTAGCAAACTGATTGGTCATTTTAATTTTTCAAAGGATGAAATATAATGTGGGTCGTTTATGTTAATCTTAGCTCCTTTCTTTAATCCAAGGGTTAAAGGCTTTGCAATGTGTGCAAAATTTGGAATGAATTTACGGAAGAATCCGCATAAGCCTAAGAATGATCTTATTTCTTTTGGGGTTTTTGGGATTGGAAATTTTAGAATAGCTTTGAATTTGTCTGGGTTTGGTTTGATTCCTTCTGTAGTTATGACGTGACCTAAAAATTCTGTTTCCTTTTTCAAGAACTCGCATTTATCTAATTGTAGTTTTAGATTAGCATTGCGCAATTTAGCAAAGACCTTTTTTAGTGATGCCAAATGTTCTTCTAATGAGGTGGAATAAACAATAATATCGTCTAAGTAGACTAAACAATCTTTATAGATTAAATCTTCTAATAAATTGTTCATACATCTTTGGAATGTTGCTGGTGCATTTTTTAGACCAAATGGCATTCGTGTGTACTCGTAATGACCATGATTAGTTGAAAATGCGGTTTTTTTCGATTGATTTAGGGTCCATTTGGATTTGATGGAATCCCTTGGCGAGGTCAATGGTTGTAAAATATTGGCATTTTCCAAGTTTGTCTAATAATTCATCCCTTACTGGTATTGGGAATTTGTCATCGACAGTAATCTCATTTAGACTACGATAGTCGATTACTAGGCGGAACTTTTGTTCCTTGCGTCCTCTTTTTTAGGTACGATCCAGATTGGTGAACTATGATTTCGATTTCGATTTCCGAATGATTCCCTGTTCTATCATTTCATTAATTTGTTTATTGACTTCTTCGTCAAAGATTTGTGGGCATTTGTATGGGTGTTTGTAAATTGGGGCTTCGTGTTTAGTTCTGATGTTGTGTTTTATTGCACCTTTCCTATACTGGATATCGCTAAATTCATGCAATATTTTCTTTAACTTTTCTATTTCTTCTGAATTTAAATGATCAAGTATAAATTCGTTTCTTTCCTCGATACCGTTATTTATTTCATGTGCGAATGCTTCATATTCGAACTCTGGGGAGGATAAGGTATTGATTCTTCTTTTTCTTCTTTATTGGTGTATTTGAAATAGAATTTCTGATTTGATAATGTTACACTATTTTCTTCGTGATTATTAACGGCCTGACATGCTTTGAGATATTTTCTACCTACTAGTATGTCATATGTTGATGCAAAATTTATGGCAATAAAATTTTTTAATGATTGGTATGATATGAATTATTGTATTGGTGGTTTTGCTTATAATAGTTCTGCCCTGAATTGTTTTGGTTTGATTTGTAATTAGAATTTCCTGAATTACTTTGATTGTTAGTTTTGGGTTTCTCTGTGGAGCTGTTTTCATATTGACCCTCTCTCTAGGCTACTTGTTTCAAATTAGACACTGTTGAAATATCAAACTTCGCTAATGTCATATAAAGCTTGTCTGGTAATCTTTTAATAATGACTTCTTTGATTGTGTTGTTCATGGCATTTGTGTATAAAATGGTATTGGCGGCATCGCCTTCTAATACTAACTTATTAATTATAATAAAAGACTTATGTTCTAAATCTTCAATAAACTTACGTAGGTTTCCTCCAAAGGAAGTATGGTATAGCCGTCGTAGTAATTCTTCATAAGGCGTTTGCACCTTATATTCGCTGATGAGGGCGGCCCGCAACTCGTTTCAATTGTTGGCGTGCGCTAGTTTTGATATCCGTTGTGAATCTCCAGTGAGCTGCATCTCTATAGTACCATACATCAAACTATGTTGACGGATGTCCCTCTTTGTATTTACTTTTCGCAGGTAAAGCGAACGATTGGAATAAATTTTGTGTAGAATTTAGAAAGAAGTTTGATGAAATAGATAACGATATGGACACCTGGAAACTGATTAATAGCAGACATTAGGGCGAGAATGAAACCTTTGAGGATTACCAGTTTAGTGTCGAAAGGCTAGTAGGAAGATTAAACATACAACTTTCACAGGATTCTTTAGTCAAGTTATTAATTAGACATTCGAGGTCAGCAAGTCGTTATGAAATTTTGCATCTTGGAATTTTTACCTTATCTCATCTGAGACAGGAAGTACGCACCCACGAGCAATTTGCTAAACAAATGAAGAGCATACCGACCAAGAATACTTTTGGACATCGTTCAAAGATAGCTGAATTAGACTCTAATTTCGAGAATTATATGCAGGAGGAGGTGGAAGCTTTTCAACATAAACTTACATGTTGAAACCGGAAGCCTGGACACCGTTTTGATATCTGTCTAGAACCGCGTACTGTATTTTGCTATGGTTGCGGAGCTGTAAATGTTTTTAAACCGCGTTGTCGTAATTGCAACCAGCAGGAAAACCGACCGACGGCGATAAACACTTCGTGTCGCATCCGGACCAATAATGAAACATCAAGATTCCCAAACAGGGGAATGTGAACCTCTTGTTTATAGGAAAGAAACACTGTAGTACCAATGTCGACAACAGTCGATAAAAGCCCATTTCGTTTGGCTCAGTATGAGGCCGTTCGTCATCGCATCACTGGCCATTGAGAAGCTAATGTTTAGAGAAATAGATAGAATGTTAGATTTAGATAATTGTGTATTGGTGAGATGTGGCGCCAAAGTTCGATTATTTTAAGATTCTAGAGCAGTGAATCAGTGCACACGTAAGGACGCGTAACCTCTTCGCCATATTAATGGAATACTTAGCAGGCTGCCATCTGCTCGATTTATTACTGGACTGGACATGAAGCACGCCATAGGGACTGACCACACAACTTAGGATAATCATCTTACAGAAATTAGTTCAGCCTTTCGTTCTTCTATCCACCGCAGTACTGGATATTTCCCCTACTACCTATGTTTTGGTCAACACATGCTTGGTAAAGACTATGAACTTTGGCGGAAATTGAATTAAATGACTGAAGACACCTCTTTGCATAGATTCGATGTATTGCAGGTAACAAGTTTCATAGCAGAAGCGCGCAACTAAAAGTACACAAAGTTCAGCCCTAAAAAGATTTAGTGGCAAATTAGCACCAGTCTTCATCCCAGCTAAGGTGTTGATGAAAGTCAGTTCGTCTTCTTATTATTAATTAATTAGCAGAATGCATTTCGGATACAATATTTTTTTTTCTTTGTTTGCAAGAATAAATGAACAACACCCCCGGTTGTTACTCTCATTTCGCAAGCGAACACAAAGCGTAAGCAAAGAAGAGAGCATGGAAAAGATCCGTTAGAATTCGTTCGCATGCATTGTGTTTGCTTAGAAACAGAATTTTTGGTACAGGCTTTTTTATTTAATTTGATACTTTGATTGCGAAAAGACGTGAATATTCACATAAATATGTATATACATATACTAGCTGGCCCGGCAAGAGTTGCTCTGCCCATGGTATTAATACAACTTGTTCTGTTTCTTTGCCAGTTAGAATTGTTGCTTCAATTAAATTAGGCATTAATTTTTTTATACAAAGTCTTGTTCCATTGCAAAGTTTTGGTGTATTGATATTTTTTAATAGTATGATTGAGGAACCCACTTTCAATTTTAAAATATGTGGTGGCATACCGGGTAGCTGAAAAGAATTTAGAAATTCCACAGGATAATTTACTGCGTCTTCTTCTGTTGTAGCAGTATCGATTGGCTTGCTCCTTTGACGCTTGTGAATTGCCATAAATTAATGAGTGCAAAGGGTCTGGTGGAGGTTCTAATGCATGCAATTTAACTTTTCCAGAAGCACAGCACATGGCAGGCGTTTCGTTCATAAATTTCAATACTCTGCAATGCACACATTCTTTATTCATTTGTCCAATATTGGAATATATGCTATAATCGATTGTGCTATCATAATTATAAGCCGCCAATTCGATGTTGTTGTCAACCGTGTTCGCATTACGTCGACGAAATTCTCTAACAACTGTGGCGTTTCGTGTTCGTCTACCAGTATTTGAACGTCTTGGAAGTGGCATATTGAATGTGGTTTATATACAATTCACTTAATTTTGTAAATTCTAACCTCACTTTTCTTATTGAACTCAAAAAATTGACATATAACAGTCACGAATGCAATGATCTGGCAACGAATGCCATATAAACAATACATCAGTCATTAAATGTATGGCAGCACCACTGGTATATTAAAGCTATATGTTATACAACTCTATACGTTAGAGGTTTACGTTGTACAACACTGGTTCGTTATTTGAATTCATTTTATTTATTCATTAATTTTAAAACGCCTTTAGTTAATTGGTTAAACTGAAAATTAACTTTCTTTTGGAAAAAACCCTTCTTTGGGCCACAACGAACATTTACAAAAAAAATGGGCAAAATTGGTTGATTCCTGAATGACTTATTAAATTACAAAAAAACGGCTTACAATTTTATATATATAGAAGATAACGTTGCAAACAATTTTTATGGAGGCAGAATATCTTGTCAACAGCAGACCATATATACTGGAATCTGATGACCCCGACGACGAACTTGGTCTATGTCCAAACGATATCCGTGTGAACAGCAGAGAGTGAGGTGTAGGGCTTTTTCCCAAAACCGAATTCGGTCATACTGAGGAGGTTGACGAAGGGTTCTCCTGTAAATCGCCATATTCAATCCAGTACGAGCATCTATCCCGAACACCCGTTCTGCCATTGCGTTTTTCTTTCGATATTGTACCTTTTTTCAACCCTAAACATTCTCGTGTGTGTCAGGACATCTTATAACATAAATAGAATAAACCAAATAATCCAAACGAATTAATCTTAAACGAAGTTCTCGCGCGTTTTAATTGCATTACTCACTCACCAGACCCCTGAAGAAATTGGCACCCGCCAACCACTTGTGTTTTATTTGGATCCTTCCGCCCCTCCACGACCGCGTCAAAGTTTGTATACCCTTGCAACTTTTTTGGTAACTTTTTCCTTACCTATAGCCATCAAAGTAGAAAAAAGGGTTTAAACTAAAAGGGCTAATGTGTCCGAAAGAACGGCCTACAATCTAAGCATAGGAAATAACGAAGATATTGATCAAAGTCACTGTTTTCCACCGATCGTTCCTATGGGAGCTATATGATATAGCTACCTGATCCTTATCAAATTTGGCACAGTCATTAACAGATATATTAAACTAACAAATGTTTAATTTAAAAGCAATCGCGTCAAAAATAACGAAGTTATTGACAAAAGTCACTGTTTTCGAAAGATCGTTCCTATCAAATTTGGCATTGTCGTTAATATGTGTAATTAACTCAAAAATATTAAATTTCATGATAATAGCTCAGAAAATAACGAAGTTATTAAGAAAAGTCACTGTTCGTGACTTTGCGGTTTGTATGGGAGCTATATGATATAGTGGTCCGATCCGGCTGAATCCGAGATATACAAACTGTGCAGTATATACAAGCCTACGTGCAAAATATCATTTCTATTTGAACTCTTCTCGTTGTGCTGATCAAGAATATGATGTAGTATGTATGTATGGTAGTGCCAGGCGGGTATATTAGTCGTAGTAGTGTAGTGGATAGTGAGAGAGACAGAACGACAAGCGGCCCTTGCTATCTGGTTGACTCACATATTCGCAAATAAAGGAGAAGCTTCAATTCCAGAACACTCGCAATCGTACTCTCGCCTTAATCACATCGCGCACACAAAAATTTGTAACTAAGGCCACAATAATATAATTTATATATGTGTTCTTATCACGAAGAATATATATAATAAACAATATAATAAGGGAAAGTATAATCCCACAAACTGGGGGCTCAACCGTGATTTTTGGCCCAAGACAATTAGTGAAATTTGTGTGTGTTTAAAGTTCGCAAAAAATTGTGAAAATTGCATGCATTTACGTGTAATACGTATAGAAAATCAAGTTGTTGGCGAACGAATTTTACAAGAAAAAGTAACTACTAGTTCAAATGTAGCGCAAGTTGGTGTGACTGTCCGAGAGGCGTCGATTAGATGGCGAGACACTGAGCGGTTGGACGTCGCGACTAGAGCATCATGAAGAATTTTGGTGCCGTTAGACAAAAATTGGTGGCTGAAGTTAGATGCAGCACGAGATGTGTGGTGCCTCGAGAGGAAAAGAGAGAGGCGACAGCGGACACGAAGTCGATGATAATAAGTGTTCACTGTGGAAGCTGACAGAAGACATAAAGTTGATGAGAACCAGTGTTTACAGTGTTGTTGATAATAATTAATGTTCACTATGCAAGCAGTTAATAATAATTAGTGGGCGATGCTCAAACTAGCACAAATGGCTCCTTTTTTGTTGTCTAAAATCTTAGAATTACATTGGATAATTAAATGTAGCAAAAATCATAGGTGCTGAAGGCAAAATAAATTGAAAATTATTAAGATGCAATTTGGCTATTTTTCCATCTCACAGATATCGCTGTGCGCACTAAATTTATTATTCATTTACATAACTTTAACTTTAGCTGTTACCGAGCAGGAGGCAAAGAAATGTCCAAATGTTAATTAACAGTGAAGAGCAATAAGAATATTTGTTGGACATGATTAAAATGGATATGCATAACAATTAAAAAAATTTTAAATAATAGTTAAGTGACTAAGACATATCATATAAAGTTGGGAAGAGACTGTATATCTGCTTCCTGTGCTCGTTTCTCCACCAGTTACACTTCAGTCGTCTGGCAGGAGTGCAAAATTGTTTAAATGGTCCAGCCAGGTTTGGCCAGTCTTCATCTGGACCCTCATTAGAAGTCAAGAAAGGGGGCGGAAGGAGTAGCAACGTCATCAGGCCGGCGGCCTATAAGAAAGGCAGGTGTGTGCGCTGCCGTCTGGAGTCTGCCATGTAAAACTCATAAGATGGCGTTGATTTCAGGTTTTTTATTACCCGGGTAAGATAAAGTATGAAAATCTTTAGGATCGGAAAACTATATCATATAGCTCTAGAAGAACTAGAAGAAACATTTTCATAAAAATTGGAGTATCCTCATGAAATTTAACAATATGATAGTATTGAATAAAATCATGGCTACATCAACTGGGTTCGGAAACGTTTCCTTCTGTGCGTTACAAACATCTGACCAATTTTACAATACACTCTGCAATGGTATAAAAAGCTGGCACTGATCAGGCAATTGCCGATATGTTTGCGAGTTTTTGAAAAAAACAACTTATTCCTCAACTGAAAATTCTCTTCTTAGTGGACTTAAACTAGTTAATCCTGTTTGTTCTCCGTGGCCAGATGGTCTACCTGGATGTGTACTCAGGTTCTGTGCAAACGCATTATGTAAACACGTTTTATAATTGTTTTTATTGTCTGTCGAATCTTCCTCTTTTCCATCTATTTGGAAGGCGTCGAATACCATTTCTCTGCATAAAAATGGCAAAAAGTCCAAAGCCTCTAACTATAGGAGTATCCCAAAATTGTCCGCTATTCCGAAAGCTTTTGAGAAATTTATAACTTTGCAACATTTTTGTAGCTCTATTATTACGCCATCCCAACATGTTTTTATGAAACGTAGATCTACAGCCACTAACCATTTAGAATTTACCACTAGAATTATGAAGGGGTTCAAAAATGCTAAACAAAGTGATGTCATATACGCTGACTTCAGCAAAATCTTTGATTCTTTGACAGAAGTCAATTATACCCTATTACTTTTTAAACTGAATGACACTGGGTTTCCACCCCTTTTCCTTTCTTGGGTTCGAGAATATTTAACAAATAGAAAACAGAAGGTACTTTTTAAGTCTTCTTTTGGGCCATGAGTGTTCCGGGTTTTAATAAGAGATGCTCAAAATATACAACTAAAGTTCTTTTTACTTCGCTTGTCCGTCCTATTTCAGAGGAAGGATCTTGCATTTGGTCACCTCAATATGAGTCGCACCAGACTAGAATTGAATCCGTTCAAAAGCAGTTCTTGTTGTGTGCTCTTCGTGGCTTAAGCTGAAATCGCAATGTTAATTTGCCGTCGTATTCTAGTACTTCTTTTGATTAACCTTCCTTCCTTAACTAACCGTGGAATTATGCTTGGTGTCATTTTTATGCACAAGCTCCTAATTGGTGATATCGACTCGCCTGAGTTATTAGCTCAGGTGAATCTGTCGGTACCATGTAGACGGAGTAGACGTCCTTTGATACCTTTATCCCTTAGTCGTTGTTCTTTTAACTATGCTATGCATGAACCTTTTAGGGTCCTCTGCTCTGATTACAACCTTCTATTCCCTGTAATCGGCTCAGAGTTTTCTATTAACATGCTTAAAACATCTATCCTTTTCTATTTAGTTTATATCTAGCTATAGTATTATTTGTTTGTCTGTTTATTCTATTGTGTATTTGTCCACGCGATTCGTGCCGTGCCTTATATGGCTGCAACCCTCGATCGCTATTCTTAACACGATGAATCTTATTAATAACAAAGACATATGAAATCACATCCTGTTATAATAATAAACAATATAATTAGAGAAAGAATAATCCCACAAACTGGGGGTTGGACGACGCGACTAGAGCAGTGCTCGGCACAAAGAGAGCGCTTAAGTAATTTAGTTGTATGTTGCTTTACACTGCGCAAAATGAAACTTCATCAAATTCTGCCTCAAATCAAGAAAACGAGCGCAGCCGATAGTCTGATACAAGAAAGAAGATATGAGTGCCGGGCCCTGGACTAGCGTATCACTAAGAATTTTGGCGCCTTTAGACAAAAATTGGTTGCTGAAGTTGGAAGCAGCACGAGAACGGTGTTGACTCGAGAGAAAAAGAGAGAGCAGACAGCGGGCACGAAGTCGATGATAATAATTGTTCACTGTGGAAGCTGAAAGCAGACAAAAAGTTCATGATAACCAGTTTTTACAGTGTTGTTGATGATAACACAGGCCGACATGATTTTTGGTGACGTTAACCTGAGAAGTGTTTTTAACTAATTCGGGTACGCTGATTTTGACTGTATACTCAGTTTTTGTTCATCACGTCCAGATTTTGTGAAATTAGGGGATCTAGGGTTGGAAAAGAGGCACCCAAAAGTATACTATATAAAGTTGAAAATTGTTTTTCTACATTTTTAATGAATTGTAGAATTTCTTGTTTAAGAAAAATAGCTGTTGTTTGCCAACATTACTTATAAACAATTTGTTAGATGCATAAAATTACAATAATTCTTTAAAATTAACAAGTTGCAAATTCTTTGTATCCCTATAGCATACTTTTTGGTTCGAATTTTACTCATTTTGGAATCATATCCGAAGTGTATGATAATATGCATGATAACAAAGAAACTCCTCTTTGATTTTGTGTAAATTGCGTTTAAATCATACCTAAAATATTAATAGGTTAAAATAATAACGTTTTGAGTATAATAACTTGTTTATATTATACTATACATATACATGTGGTATTCAGCTTCTTCCCGGACGAGCCTCGCAAGCTGTGGAGATTCAACCTTCACCAAGTCGAACAGATTTAATTTTCACACACCGGGTTTTATTTTCATCAGCTTTATTGTATATATTAGTTTATTAGCTTAGTAGTAAAATTATAATTTACTTCACAATGTTTCTTTTTATTTTTGATTTCACTGCTCACACTTCGAGACGCAACTTTACCGGCTCACTCTATTCGACTCACTCTCTTCGGACTGACTGACAACTCCTCACCATCGTATATCGTTTTTAATCGATATTACATCGATACCCGTTCTCACTCGAAATCACCCCTACCATACCGCGATCCTACATTCGGCCATCCGACCTCCACATTCGCCCCGAATGATGGACACCATTTTTTCATATACTCTGTCACGGTGGTAGTACTTTTCGGACCTTCTCCATCTCCTACTTTCTCAACCGCATAGCGACCATGCCTCATTCTCCGAACAACCCGATAAGGTCCCAAATATTTGCCCTTGAGCTTAAGGCCAGAACCAAACTGCGTCCGCTTGACAGCCACCAACTCGTCAACCTCATATTCACTTGCAGATTTTCGACCTTTATTAAACGTTTTACGGTTCTCTTCTTGCATTTTACTTATGTTCCTTTTCGCTGTGTCACGTATTTCGGACTTATTGTTTTGTAACTCAATTAATAACTCTTCTTCCAACATACTCTTTAGTTCTAAATCGTAGCTAGTCCTCATCTCAGTACCAGTTAATATCTTAAAGGGTGATATTTTCGTGCTTCTAGGTGGTGATGAGTTTATAAACTGTTGCACCCTACCTACGTGCTTATACCATGCTCCGGGATCATTGGCACACAGTTTCGTCAACAATGCTATAACAATCCGATTAACTCGCTCTACTTGCCCGTTTCCTCTCGGAACTCCTGTCGCAATCACTAAATGTTGTATCTTTTGCGACTCGCAATATTCTTTAAAAATGTGAGACGTAAAAGCGCTACCTCGATCACTAACGATCCTCTTTGGATTACCGAACAACTCAGACTGTTTCTGCAATCTCTCAACAACTTCTTCCGAACCTGTACTTTTCGTCGGATATAACCATACGTATTTCGAAAAAGCATCGACTACTACCAATATGTGGTTATATCGTTTCTTGGTTAACTCCATCGGCCCGACATGGTCTACATGAAAAGTCACTAAGGGCTCATCTCCTTTATCAATAACATTCAAGAAACCTTCCTTTCGACCCTGTTTCGATTCGCTCACGATACATTCCATACACGACCTCACTACTACCTCTACTTTGCTCAACAGACTAGGTATATAATACTCTCTTTCCACTAGATCAACCGTTTTTTTAACTCCGAAGTGCCCTTGTCGATGAGCAACCAATATTATCTCTTGCTCCATGCTAGTAGGTATTACAATAAGCTCCTTAACGGGATCTTTATACAATATTCCGTACTGCACGTAATAGTCGGCGTGCTCTCCCTTTTCTAACACTTTCAGAATCGTGCTGATCCATTCATCTTTTCTCTGTGCAAATTGTATTTTACTCTTCAAAGAATCTCCCGACAGCAAACAATATACCCTACTTAATGCGTCGACATGTTTCATCTTTACCCCTGATCTATGCTCAATTTCGAAATTAAAGTCTTGCAAGAATATAGCCCATCGGGCCACCCTTAGCGGAACGTCACGTTTCTTTATCGTCATCGCAAAAGCATTACAATCGGTTACTATCTTTATCTTGATGCCCATCACATATATTCTCCACTTTTTTAATGCTTGAATTATAGCCAGTACCTCTAACTCGTACGAGTGATATTTTTCCTCAGCTGGGGTAGTTCGTCTGCTCATGTACTCTACCGGATGGTATTGTTGATCCTCCGAATCTTTTTGAAGTAAAATCGCGCCATACCCATACATACTCGCGTCACAATGAACTTCTGTCACACTTCTAGGATTAAAAAGACGCAAAACCGGTGGATTACTCAATCCCGCTTTTAACTGTTCAAAAGAAGCTAGCTCTTCTATGCCCATTTTAAAAGGTACGTCAGCTCTCAACAAATTTGTCAACGGCCTAGCTATCGTAGCGAAATCCTTCATAAACCTGCGAAAATATGAAGTAAGACCCAAATAACGTTGGACTCCTTTCACATCCCGAGGAACTGGAAAATTCTCAACGGCACTTGTCTTCTCTTTTGACGGTTTGATGGTGCCATTTTCTATGATGTATCCCAAAAAATTTACCTTACGCTGAAGAAATTGACATTTTTTCCATTTTATCTTTAATTCCGACTCTTCTGCTAAACTTATAACTCTTTTCAATCTCTCAATACCCTCAAACTCATTTTTTGCTGGAATAATAATATCATCCATGTACAACATCAATATGCCTTCATTAATCAACGGTCTCAACATTGCAAAAATATATCTAGTAAACACAGCTGCTGAATTATTAATGCCGAACGGTACAAAATTGAATTCGAATTGCCCATTTTGAGTAACGAACGAAGTAAGTTTCTTTGAGTTTTCTTCAACTGGCACATGGAAATAGCCATTACACAAATCAAGAGTTGTAAACACTCTACCTTCTTGTAGCTTATGTAATACATCATCAATCACTGCCGTCGGAAAATTATCTCTTATAATTTTCTGATTTACTCTTCTATAATCGCAACATAATCTCTTTTCTCCATCTTTCTTCGGTACTAATACAATTGGAGAAGAATACTCAGATACACTATGGCGGATTATTCCTTCTTCTAACCACTCTTTGACCTGTTGATCGACTCTTTTCTGATCTTCATACGATAAGCGTCTTGGTTTCTGATATACCGGTATTTCATCAGTAAGTATAATCTTCATTTTCACTGGACAGTTAGCTGGTTTCACCGGACTATAATCCGAAATGATTTCTAGGACTTTAGACTTCAACTCAATGCTCAAATGGGAAAGCTCTATCTCTGACGAAAAGTTTTCGACTCTCGTAGTCAATATCTGCCCGAACGTGTTTTGCAACTCTTCTATGGGACTTACATCGCGTACTGGGGGTGGATCTTGTGGATTACTGTAACGAGTAATAACTTGATTTCCTCCAACCGATTGATTATTCCCGTAAAACACTAATCCTTGTTTTCCCATTGTAGCATTTACGACCTCAAATACGTCATTTCCGATTACCCCATCATATAATGTATCTCTATCTTTCACTACATGGAAACACATCTTAATAGGAACACCATCTAAAGCCGTATCTAACTCAAAAGATCCTTTGGTATAGATTTTCTTACTTCCTATTCCCAATAACTCTTTCACATCCGAACTCAAGGGAACTGGGTAAACTCGTTTGTACGCGCTCTCACTTATAGTCGAGATATCACTACCTGAATCAAAAAACGCTGATATAACCTCATTGCCAAAACGAACATCTTTAAAGACACGATTATATAATTTCTGAGTAAGTTGCTGCACTTTATGACTATCTTTTTCGAACATTTTTCCCTGCATGCTACACTGATTCGCCTTATGACCTGGCTTGTTACATTTAAAACACTTAAACTCGCTCTCTTTACAGTTTTTCGCTATGTGATTTCTTCCTCCGCACTTGTAGCATCTTGGCTCAGTTATAGCAATATCTTTCTGCTTCTTCTCGAATTTTGATGCTCTAGACCATTTTGACTCTTTCTCAGTAGATATTTTCTCGTACATTTTCATGTTTTCTCGTAATTCTCTAAAATTCCTGGCTTGATACAACACAGTCTTGTTTTGCTTCGAATCTGGTATACCCTCTATTATATATTCTATAACACTTTCTTCATCTAATGTGCTCTTTTTCGCCAAACTTTTCATTTCATAAAAATATTCGATCAAACTTTCACTCTGTTTTTTCTTTCTATTCTCGAGTAGCTTATGTACTTGTTTTGCGGACAACTTCTCCGAAAATTCTCTCTCTAAAGCTGACTTTAGACTAATCCAATCGGTAAGACCGTCTTCGCTACTGACAAACAATTTCGCAGCCCCTTTTAACAATTGTCTACTATAAATGAATTTCTGTAAATCGTTCCATTTGACTGTCTCTGCACAGTTCTCAAAATCTGCAAGCCAATTGTCGACATCTTGCTGCTGGCTGCCATCGAATACAGTTAACGAATCTTGTATATCTCTTAGTGTAAACGCCATTATACTCTGTACCTCTAGTTGATCGTTTACTACTTGTAAGCTACGCTCTAGTGAGTCCTCGTAGAAGGATACTTCCTCAACTCCTGACTCGAAAAAAGATATTAGTCTTACTTGTAACTCTGCCTTGTTTCCCTTAATACTCAAGTTATTTTCTTTCAACTTTTCTTTAAGCTCAGATACCGTGAGTTGCAAGATTTCGTCGTGTGGCATAATTTAAATTCAAACAAATTATATAACAAATTTTGAATATGTATCTTAAGCTAACGTTAGTGGGTTAAGTTAATTGATATCAATCTAAAATGTTATACAAATGTTTTACTCTTTGGTTATGGTCCTTTCTTGCTCAGTTAATACTTGCTCTTGTATCTCGACTCTGTTGCCGTCCCTCTCGTAAGCCAAAATCGCTGCGTACGCCTCTGTACTCGATCGTCGCGTCACACACACTTTTGGGGTTGATGCCGCCGTCGGTGTGAGCGTTGCTCTCTGGAAACTCTTTGTCGTCGTTTGTATGAATACTGCTCTCTGGATACTCTTTGTGTCTTGTCGGCCTCAATAACGCACTCTACGTTTCACTGCCTCCACCTGCGATGGTTGATGCCGTCGTCTGTGTGAATGCTGCTCTCTTGGTGTAACGTCTGCTTGATCGCCGCTCTCTGAATACTCTGTAAGTTTCGCCACTCACCCTTGCGATGGTTGATGCCGTCGTCTGTGTGAGTGCTGCTCTCTTGAACACTCTTTGTGTCTTGCTGCCTCGTCACTGCTCTGCTCTCGATCGTCGCGTCACACACACTCTTGGGGTTGATGCCGCCGTCGGTGTGAGCGTCGCTCTCTGGAAACTCTTTGTCGTCGTTTGTATGAATACTGCTCTCTGGATACTCTTTGTGTCTTGTCGGCCTCAATAACGCACTCTACGTTTTACTGCTTCCACTTGCGATGGTTGATGCCGTCGTCTGTGTGAATGCTGCTCTCTTGGTGTAACGTCTGCTTGATCGCCGCTCTCTGAATACTCTGTAAGTTTCGCCACTCACCCTTGCGATGGTTGATGCCGTCGTCTGTGTGAGTGCTGCTCTCTTGAACACTCTTTGTGTCTTGCTGCCTCGTCACTGCTCTGCTCTCGATCGTCGCGTCACACACACTCTTGGGGTTGATGCCGCCGTCGGTGTGAGCGTCGCTCTCTCGTCTCGGTTTTGCACTCTCTGTGCCTCGTCGTTCGCACAGTCTGTACCTCGTTGTTCACACTCTCTGTGCCTCGTTGCCTCCTCTCTTAGGTTTTTCTCTTGTTGCCTCTTCGTTTTCAAGCTCTTCTCATCACGTCACGCACACTTCTGGGGATGATGCCGCCGTCGGTGTGAATGTTGCTCTCTCGTCTCGTTCGCACACTCTTTGTGCCTCGTTGTTTGCCCACTCAGTATTGTTGCTCTTGTTGCTACCTCGTTCAGCTTCGAACGATCATGTCGTTGTCTCTCTGGTTCGTTGCCGTGTTGCCGTCTCTGTCGCTCTTGTGGATTTCCCTTTTTTTTTTATTTTTTACGGCATGGCGCCAAAAATTTTCAGTGGACGCTCGATGTGCTTTTTTTTTTTTTTTTTTTCGTTTGCCAAGAATCTCTGCTGCTGTCTCACTCTCTCTTGTGTGGGACTTATTCCAAGAATTTACTGAATTTCACAATTTTTCCCATGGATTTAACGTTTTTTGTACAACAATTTGATGACTGATGTACAATAACGGATCTCAGACTGCAACAATTTGATGATTGATGGATAGTCCTACCGTCAAACGATTTCTGGACGAGCCCCCAAGTTGTGAGATTCAGCTTCTTCCCGGACGCTGTGGAGATTCAACCTTCACCAAGTCGAACAGATTTAATTTTCACACACCGGGTTTTATTTTCATCAGCTTTATTGTATATATTAGTTTATTAGCTTAGTAGTAAAATTATAATTTACTTCACAATGTTTCTTTTTATTTTTGATTTCACTGCTCACACTTCGAGACGCAACTTTACCGGCTCACTCTATTCGACTCAATCTCTTCGGACTGACTGACAACTCCTCACCATCGTATATCGTTTTTAATCGATATTACATCGATACCCGTTCTCACTCGAAATCACCTCTACCATACCGCGATCCTACATACATACATTATACATTTTGAATAATTCCAACGCATTTTTTTCGAAATCCTGACGTGATGGGTAAAAACTAAGTACAGGGCCGTGATCAGCACCCCCAAGTTACTATGAAAGACCTATTGAACTTGGAACACTTTTTCATGACCTCGAAAATGTCGGCCTGTGTAATTAATGTTGATAAGTAATGACAGACAAATAGAGAGAGCAGACAACGGACACGATAAACCGTCGCATGAGAGCACACGACGCTGACAAGACCAAAAGAAGGCAGCTAACACAAAGTTAATAATAATTAGTAAGCGATTCTCAAGAGTAGCACCAATGGCTCCTTTATTGTTGTCAATCTAAAATCTTAGAATCAATTACATTGGATCATTAAATGCAGCAAAAATCATAGGTGGTGAAGGCAAAATAAATTGAAAATTATTAAGATGCATGCAATTTGGCAATTTTTCCGACTCACAGATATCGCTGTGCGAGCAGGAGGCAAAGTAATGTACAAATGTTAATTAACAGTGATGTGCAATAAGAATATTTGTTGGACATTGTTCGTGGAGGGGCGGCAGGATCCAAATAAAACACAAGTGGTTGGAGGGTGCCAATTTCTTCAGGGGTGTGATGAGTGAGTAATGCAATTAAAACGCGCGAGAACTTCGTTTAAGATTAATTCATTTGGTTTATTCTATTTATGTTACAAGACGTCCCGACACACACGAGAATGTTTCGGGTTGAAAAAATGTACAATATCGAAAGAAAAACGCAATGGCGAACGGGTGTTCGGGTTAGATGCTCGTACTGGATTGAATATGGCGATTTACAGGAGAACCCTTCGTCACCCTCCTCAGTATGACCGAATTCGGTTTTGGGAAAAAACCTCACTCTCTGCTGTTCACCCGGTGGCGTGAACATACCACCCCCCTTGCAACAAGTTGAAATTGCCTCGCTGGACATGTCTAAGGATGGGCGATGGCAGCGTTCTGGTTCGCCAAGACACGGGTGGAGATGGAGGGGGAACTTTGGATGCAGATGGAGTAGGCGGCCGAATGAAAGGCGGGTGCCTTTCGGGACTTTGCTCTTTGTGTTGGATGCACGAGACTGAGCTGTCGATGTGCAAGAGTGTGTGGTGTTGCTTGCCGCATCGATGGCATCCTGCTGTGCTCCTGCAGGAGCATTCTAAATCGGATGATTTTCTAATTCTAAATCATTCTAAATCGGATGATGCTGCTGTCCTTAGAAACATCTTCGGACTGCTGGAGGAGGTGGACCGAGTCCTTCTGGATTTTCCAGTAACGGATCCACAGAGAACCCAGGAGAAGGAGCTCGACTCCAAGCACCAAATTCACAGGAGGTCTTTTGGTGAAATTGCGGATCAGCAAGCGGAAGGTCAAGCGAATCCTGCTTCACCTTATTCGGGACGGCGCGGGACGGAAGTGCTTCAGCTACACTAGACAGCACCTCGGCGACTGCTTGGAACCGTCGCAGCGGTTCGTCAGGAGGAGAAATCTGTAAGCGGCCCACTTTGTCGCCGCTACCAGCATCGCATTGCCCAATGCCGCGAATGCTAGTTGATACTTTGCAGCTTGGAGGATTAATCAATTCAAACATTCTTTGGGAAATAAAGGACGCTTCGGATCCCATATCAATCAAAGCGCGGATTTGAAACTGCTTGCCACGATGATGAATAGTTACCCTCGCAGTACCCAGGAGGCCAATATTGCGAGTGGAGGCGAAGTAACTTCCCACGTTTACATGAGGGCTGCTAGAAGAATCGGAGGACGCAGTATTCGGAATTATAAAAGCATCAGGTGCTGAGCTCTCTTGCACTTGAGCGGAAAAGGCCTGAGCTCGTGCCGTAGGTTTTCGGCTTACGGATGGAAAGGTCTGACCGCTAGAGCTTGGTCTGTGGCCTCTAGTACACGGTGGCGATCAGTTAGGAATCGATTCAGGTCGTCCCAGGATGAGACGGCGGTCTTATTTGGAACGGACTGTTCCCACAACAGAAGGGTGGATTTGGGCATTTTGCTCGTACAGATTGCTATAAGAAGGATATCCCAATTGTCTGTACGAGCTCCGGAAAGCTCAAGACCGGTTAAGCAACCTTGAATTGAGGTCTGCAGTTCTCTCAACGCTTTGCCAGACTCTTGTGTTACAGCTGGGACCTGTAGAAGCTGCTTGGCTTGGCTCATAATATATAATCGATTATTTTCGTATCGCGCAGTGAGGTTATCCCACGCGGACTGGAACCCTTCATTGGTCAAGTGTGACCTAGAAACAATGGCTCTGGCTTCACCGCGAGTTTTGCAACTTAAGTGGTAAAGTTTCTCCACTTGTGTTAGGCTTGGATTATGGATAAAAATCGCGGTAAACAAATTACGTTAAAGATTTCGACTTCGCACGGGGGAACTGTGTGGCTTTGATGGGTGGAATCGACGAAGAGCGTGACTGGTGGGGGAGCCATTTTCGCGGACAACTGCTTGATTCGCTCTCCAAACAAAGTCCCGCCTCGCACATATCTATATATATAAAATAGTAAGCCGTTTTTTTGTAATTTAATAAGTCATTCAGGAATCAACCAATTTTGCCCATTTTTTGTAAATGTTCGTTGTGGCCCAAAGAAGGGTTTTTTTTCCAAAAGAAAGTTAATTTTCAGTTTAACCAATTAACTAAAGGCGTTTTAAAATTAATGAATAAATAAAATGAATTCAAATAACGAACCAGTGTTGTACAACGTAAACCTCTAACGTATAGAGTTGTATAACATATAGCTTTAATATACCAGTGGTGCTGCCATACATTTAATGACTGATGTATATATGGCATTCGTTGCCAGATCATTGCATTCGTGACTGTTATATGTCAATTTTTTGAGTTCAATAAGAAAAGTGAGGTTAGAATTTACAAAATTAAGTGAATTGTATATAAACCACATTCAATATGCCACTTCCAAGACGTTCAAATACTGGTAGACGAACACGAAACGCCACAGTTGTTAGAGAATTTCGTAGACGTAATGCGAACACGGTTGACAACAACATGGAATTGGCGGCTCATAATTATGATAGCACAGTTGATTATAGCATATATTCCAATATTGGACAAATTGCAAAGTATTGAAATTTAAATTGAATTGCCTGCATGAGAACCTCCACCAGACCCTTTGCACTCATTAATTTATGGCAATTCACAAGCGTCAAAGGAGCAAGCCAATCGATACTGCTACAACAGAAGAAGACGCAGTAAATTATCCTGTGGAATTTCTAAATTCTTTTCAGCTACCCGGTATGCCACCACATATTTTAAAATTGAAAGTGGGTTCCTCAATCATACTATTAAAAAATATCAATACACCAAAACTTTGCAATGGAACAAGACTTTGTATAAAAAAATTAATGCCTAATTTAATTGAAGCAACAATTCTAACTGGCAAAAACAGAACAAGTTGTATTAATACCATGGGTTCCATTGATATCAACTGACAGCCATTCGAATTGAAACGTCTTCGATTCCCAGTGCGTTTATCATTTGCAATGACTATAAATAAAGCGCAAGGACAAACCCTTCATGTATGTGGGGTAAATTAAGAAGAGCCGTGCTTTTCTCACGGACAATTATACGTGGCATGTTCCAGGGTGGGAGCACCAAATAATTTGTTTATTTATGCACGTGCAAACAAAACAAAAAATATTGTATACTCAATAGTATTAAACTAAGTTAAGGGCGTAACAAAAAATTTTAAAATTGCCACGTCGAACATTTAATGGATGAACTAAACATTTAATTCGCCAGCAAGTAAAAAAGGGGGCAGAGCAACTCTTGCCGGGCCAGCTAGTATATGTATATACATATTTATGTGAATGGTAATATTCACGTCTTTTCGCAATCAAAGTATCAAATTAAATAAAAACGCCTGTACCAAAAATTCTGTTTCTAAGCAAACACAATGCATGCGAACGAATTCTGACGGATCTTTTCCATGCTCTCTTCTTTGCTTACGCTTTGTGTTCGCTTTGCGAAATGAGAGTAACAACCGGGGGGTTGTTCATTTATTCTTGCAAACAAAGAAAAAAAAATATTGTATCCGAAATGCATTCTGCTAATTAATTAATAATAAGAAGACGAACTGACTTTCATCAACACCTGCTATACATCGAATCTATGCAAAGAGGTGTCTTCAGTCATTTAATTCAATTTCCGCCAAAGTTCATAGTCTTTACCAAGCATGTGTTTACCAAAACATAGGTAGTAGGGGGAACATCCAGTACTGCGGTGGATAGAAGAACGAAAGGCTGAACTAATTTCTGTAAGATGATTATCCTAAGTTGTATGGTTAGTCCCTATGGCGTGCTTCATGTCCAGTCCAGTAATAAATCGAGCAGATGGCAGCCTGCTAAGTATTCCATTATTTATTTATTTATTTATTTACGTCAACTAACACAGCAGTCGACGAAAAAGCTTAAGCTAAAGACAGATAGTAATTAAATGA
Source organism: Drosophila willistoni (assembly GCF_018902025.1). NCBI lineage: Eukaryota > Metazoa > Arthropoda > Insecta > Diptera > Drosophilidae > Drosophila > Drosophila willistoni. Next base: position 41,918 of record NW_025814551.1, on the reverse strand, counting down.
AGAAGGTAGCTTAGCTTTATACACAACTAAACATCCCCGGCCCGGTGGAGGTGTTTTATTTGCACAAGGTGCCAGCTATGCCCCGATTCACAGCCAATGTGGCCAGGGATGAGTTGCAGCCAATCCAAGTCCAGAATATTTTCATTGGTTTCGCTGTAGATGATTAAAAAGTATAGCGCGAAGAGAAGTGACAGAAAGATGAGGAGAGATAAGGTGAGAAAGGTTGTTAAAAGATTGGCAAAGAACACGAAGAGGTTCGTGAAAAGAGTAGTTAGTCAGACATCTACTAAGGTGAATAGGAAAAAAGTTTCTGGTCCGACGTGAGGAAACACAAAAATACAGCGTATCTAGTAAATTGGTAGAAATGACTTCGCCGTTGACTAGTTTATGGAGAAAGAGAATGCCAAAAACAAGCCTACGGTTATAAAGTGAAGGAAGATTAATAAGAAGAAGTCTGTCAGAATAAGAAGGTAGGCGAAAACCCGGGTCCCAATTTAGACCGCGTAGCGCAAACTTAAGGAATTGCTTCTGTACCGATTCAATACTACGCTGGTGAACATCATATTGCGGGTTCCACACTGGCGAGCAATATTCTAGAGTAGGGCGAACTAACGAAGTGTATAAAACCTTTGTTACATAGGGATCATCAAATTCTTTGGCCCAACGTTTAATGAAGCCGAGAAGGCTGCTTGCTCTGTGGACAATTGAAGAAATATGAACATTAAATGAAAGTTTAGGGTCAAACATAACGCCTAAGTCTTTGAATGATGAAACACAATCTAACAGAACAGACTTAATAGAGTAATGAGCTAGGAGCGGAGACAAACGACTGAAAGTCATAAAAGAATACTTAGAGGCATTAAGGTGTAATTTATTAACGTGGCACCAATCACAGAAAGCATCGAGATCTGATTGCAAGTACTGTTGGAAAGAAGGATCATTATAGGAATAACAAATCTTGACGTCATCCGCAAACATGAGCACGCGTGAATGCGCCAAGGCCAAAGGCAAATCATTTATAAACAATGTAAATAATAGTGGGCCCAGATGACTGCCTTGGGGTACACCTGACGTAACTCGAACAGTTTTAGATATTGAGGAACGAAAAGACACCTTTTGGGTTCTGCCAATGACTTTAACCAATCCAATAATTTTGGTGAAAAACCCATGATGTTAAGTTTCGCGAGAAGCAAAGAATGATCAACCGTATCAAAAGCCTTACTGAAGTCAGTATAAATAACATCAGTTTGACACTTTTTACGGAAGCCATGGTGTACAAGGGTAGTCAATTCTAAAAGGTTGGTAAGCGACGAACGACCTTTCATGACACCATGCTGACAAGGAGAAATAGTGGATCTGGATAGATGTTGAAGAGAAGACGTAATAATTTTCTCAAACAGTTTAAGTATTGCCGAAAGTTTGGCAATGCCACGGTAGTTGGAAACATCCGATTTGCTACCCTTTTTAAAAAGCGGAATAATAAATGACTCCTTCCAAATATCAGGAAATCTACAAGTCTCACTCGATATAAAGAATAACCGAGCTAAAGGCTTAGATAGGGAAATAGAACACATTTTAAGGATGCAACTAGGTATATCATCAGGCCCGGGAACGAAGGAAGACTTCATAGATGACAAGCTAGAGAGAATACAGTCTTCAGTAATACTGGGAAAAAACATACAATTTAAATGTGGGATTGAAAAGGGATAGGGTGTGGGATCCGAAACAGTAGTAGAATATGTCGAATGAAAAAATTTAGCAAACAGATCTGCAATATCTAAATCATTATTAGCAGACTGGTCGTTAAGTCTGAAGGTGGAAGGTAGGACATTAGAGCGTCTTTTGGAATTGACAAAGTTGTAAAATCTTTTGGGGTTATTATAAAATTCAGCCTTACAGCGAACGAGATAATTGTTGTAGCATTGAGTATTTAAGAGACAAAATTGAGATTTGGCTATACAATAATTTGCATAGTCAAGTCGCAAACCAGTTTTTTTAAATCTTTTAAAATATCTTGATTTAATGTTACGAAGATTAGAGAGCCTACGTGTGAACCAGACTGGCGAGCTGGACACTGTAGAGACATTCACATAAGGAACGCATTTATCAATTAGAGAATTAAGAGCAGAATAGAAAAAATTCACTGCACAATCTATACCAGAGATGATGAGATGTTTGAGATGTTTTTAAATAAATTAGTAACGGAATTGTAAGAAATAGTAACTTCAATGGTAGGATGATAAGGATCTTCAGGTTTCACTAGTGGCTGTGTTTGCGATACAGCACTAACAGTGGGATCAGAGACAAAAACAAGATCAAGGATTCTTTTAGAACAGTTAAGGAAAGAATTCAACTGATATAGTGGACATTCAAGTAGGCTATCAAGAAAAACATGTTGAGATGAAGGAATTAAGAAAGATAGATTATCATCAACAAGCCAAGAAATATTAGGCAAGTTAAAATCACCTAAAACTATAAGAACATCACGATCTTTAAGACGACCAAAAATAGTTCGTAAAGCATCAGCATGGTGCACGTAGATCATAATATCAGAAGCTGGAGGAATATAAGAATAAGAGATATATAGGCTAAAGTTAGAACATGTAACTTCGACGCAAATAAACTCAACACCTAAGGGGAGATCAATCGGCACCACACTTGAAGACAGATTCGAGTTTACAGCAATGAATACTCCACCGCCACGACGACCAACACGATCAAGCCTATAAGAAATAAAATTATTAGAAAGAATTTCATTATCTAGAACAGAGGAGTTAAGCCAAGTTTCAGAGAAAGCTAATATGTCAGCTGAAAAGGTTTGGCTATCACAGAAAAGGTTCGACAGCTTGGTAAGAAGTCCTCTTACATTTTGATAATGAATGCAAAGACTAGACGTTATTAGTTTTTTGAAGCAGAAGATAAAGTAGGAAGGTGGGCAGGCAACGGACGAGAGCGCTTATTGGGCGCAAACTCGTGTACAACTAGGCCCTCTGGCCAAAAATTAGGGTCAACCATAGCTGAGAAGTACTCATTTGGTACTGTAATTTTAAAAGAGGAGATTTCGCGAGGCCTAGAAAACTTAAACTTTTGAATTAAAACCTTAGCAGGGCAAATATTACCAATGTAAGCTGCCACAGACGACTCAGAAGTATCTGGAGCAAGCCTAGAAATAAATAATTGTTTGCGATGAGGCACTACAGTTAGTGGAGGCGGAGGAGCATTGGGATCCGCAAGTGATTGAGAGCCGGCATAATCCTGTGATTGATCAGAGTTCCCGTGAGGGATAGATTGAGGGCTTGTAATGGGTACTTCAATCTGAAAAGAAGAGCATAAAGAGGGACAAGAAGATGGTGTAGGCGAAAGTAAAATCGGAGAGGAAGTAATAGAGAGAGCTGGCGACTGCTTACGAGGCAACTCAAGGGTACATTTCTTGTGCAATTTCTCAGAAGGTGGAACAAATTTGAATTGCGACAATAATTGAACGCTAGAGTCACACTCGTTTGACAGCTGTTTGGCCAGTTTGTTTAAAGAAAGAAACCTTAAACGAAGATCCCTATACATACGGCTAAAATCAAGCTGCTGGCTGGCACAAGATGGGCAAGTCCAGCGCATTAAGCCAAGCTCAGGCTTAGACACAGACAAACCAGAAAATTTGTCGTAGTCGCGGCCATTGAGGCCAGCACATTTTAAGTGAATAAGATTATCGCAGAGCCAACAAGATATTGCTCTATACTGATCATCAAAACGATCAGAATGTTTGCAATTAGGTAGACAACAAGCCATTGAAAAGCCGAAAGAAAGGCAAAAAAAAATTATATATATATAAGAATATATAGAAAAATTAAATTCACAGCACAAAGATAATTTTTGATAAATAATCAATAATTACAAATAAAACAAAGAGACAGCTAGAGTGCACAGCACAACAGAGAGTGCAAGAACAGTTATAAGCCGAGCTTTGAGAGGCGGCCTTACAAAAGTGATTACGCGGGAGAGAAGCTAAGCACAAGCACAAAGCAGAGAGAACAACAAAGCCACTAGCACTGATGGTATGATGGGGGCGATGAGGGGAGCAACTGCAGAAGCAATGACGAAAGAGAAAAAAAAAAAGAAAAAAAAAATATGTAAATGCACCAAACACTAATCACGAAAAAGAAAAAACTGTTAAACTGATTAATTTGGCGAATTATGGAAATAAAACACAAGGAAGTCAAGCGAACAACACCAGCGGAAGTGTAAACAAATTAAGCACAATTAAAAATTGAGAAAAAACAATAAATATTAATAAAAACTCAGGAGCTATGCAAAAACACTACCGTCACGTCAGAGAGCAGAAAGCTATATTAATATGGCGAAGAGGAAACGCGTGCTTACGAGTGCACTGATTCACTGCTCTAGAATAAAAATAATCGAACTTTGGCGCCACATCTCACCAATACACAATTATCTAAATCTAACATTCTATCTATTTCTCTAAACATTAGCTTCTCAATGGCCAGTGATGCGATGACGAACGGCAACCTGCGGGTTGCAATTACGACAACGCGGTTTAAAAACATTTACGCGGTTTTAGACAGATATCAAAACGGTGTCCAGGCTTCCGGCAGTTCCAACATGTAAGTTTATGTTGAAAAGCTTCCACCTCCTCCTGCATATAATTCTCGAAATTAGAGTCTAATTCAGCTATCTTTGAACGATGTCCAAAAGTATTCTTGGTCGCTATGCTCTTCATTTGTTTAGCAAATTGCTCGTGGGTGCGTACTTCCTGTCTCAGATGAGATAAGGTAAAAATTCCAAGATGCAAAATTTCATAACGACTTGCCGACCTCGAATGTCTAATTAATAACTTGACTAAAGAATCCTGTGAAAGTTGTGTGTTTAATCTTCCTACTAGCCTTTCGACACTAAACTGGTAATCCTCAAAGGTTTCATTCTCGCCCTGGTGTCTGCTATTAATCAGTTTCCAGGTGTCCATATCGTTATCTATTTCATCAAACTTCTTTCTAAACTCTACACAAAATTTATTCCAATCGTTCGCTTTACCTGCGAAAAGTAAATACAAATGATCACAAAGTACTTGTATATTTTGAAACGCCTATTAACTTTATTTGGATATTTTCCTAATAGTATGTTTAAAAATGTTCTTATTGTCGGCGTGGTCTTTTTTCAAGTGTGACCGTATCTTGCTAAATGGAGAATACATTGAAATAATCGAAACTTAAAATACTAAATGTATCGATCTTGTTCAAGGCATCTTACTACCATACAAATAAGCTACGACACTTCATTTAAATTTTGTTCTGCTAATGAACGAACTCTGTACAGAAAATTCTCTGAATGCATTCATTCTTTAGAACCATCAAATTTTATTCGCCAACTTTGCTAGCTTGAGTAAGCGGTGGCCAATGTTGACATGAGGTGGACGAAGATCTCGTGCCGATCCTGCTTTTTGAAACGACGTGAATATTAATATTAATATATATATATACATATATATAAACACGTGCATATTACATCACAATTAAAAAGTACAGTGACTGCACTAGGCAGTAATATACATATTTAGCTAAAGTGAATAAAAATATTAGTGAATATTCGAAGAATAAGGTGAGATAACATTAAAATTTTTTATTAATTAATTTAAATTATATAAATTTGGAATTCGCCATAATTATCCAATCCTATTGCCGTTTAAAAAGTTGATTCGATCTGCACAAAAAATAGATTTCTATTAAATCTTTCGATTTGCTAAACTGGTCATATACCGACATACGCCAGTCATATGCTATTCCTGGTCCAGGTTCTCTAAACAAATTTAAGATCTAAGAATGCCTATTTTATAATATTGTAACTTTCCAACGACTCCATTGGTCAGTCCGATATGACCGTGTTTCAACTGTAATTCCTAACGATTGCCTCAAACTACAAAGATCATAAAATTTCCGTTCTCACGATTTATCCAACGGTACGCATATGCATAAAAAAAATGTCGAAAAGTAGAAGATCCCGCTCAAATTGGGTGTATAATGTTGGTATAGACGGGGAATTGCGTCATTTGATCACCAGACTATTTTAGCCTGGCCCATGGCGATGATGAAATTCTAACTGAAATATAACGGGGCTTAAATTCTAATATTTTCACTATATTTAATGTTATCTCACCTTATTCTTCGAATATTCACTAATATTTATACACTTGCAAAAAGGGTATATTAATTTTGGTCAAAAGTGTGCAACGCATAGAAGGAAGCATCTCCGACCATATAAAGTATATATATTCTTGATCAGCACGACGAGACGAGTTCAAATCGCCATGTCCGTCCGTCCGTCCGTCCGTCTGTCCGTCCGTCTGGATCAACGCAAACTCCTCCTAGACCGCCAGAGCTACAGAGCTGAAATTTTGCATGTAGGCTTGTATATACTGCAGGCGTTGTATATCTCGGATTCAGCCGGATCGGATCACTATATCATATAGCTCCCATACAAACCGCAAAGTCACGAACAGTGACTTTTCTTAATAACTTCGTTATTTTCTGAGCTATTATCATGAAATTTAATTAATTTAATTTAATTTAAGTTAATTACACATATAAACGACTATGCCAAATTTGATCAAGATCGGGTGACTATATCATATAGCTCCCATAGGAACGATCTTTCGAAAACAGTGACTTTTGTCAATAACTTCGTTATTTTTGACGCGATTGCTTTTAAATTAAACATTTGTTAGTTTAATATATCTGTTATTTGATAAGGATGAGGTAGCTATATCATATAGCTCCCATAGGAACGATCGGTGGAAAACAGTGACTTTGATCTATATCTTCGTTATTTCCTATGCTTAGATTGTAGGCCGTTCTTTCGGACACATTAGCCCTTTTAGCTTAAACGTTTTTCCACTTTGATGGCTATAGGTAAGGAAAAAGTTACCAAAAAAGTTGCAAGGGTATACAAACTTCGACGCGGTCGAAGTTAGCCCCGGCCCTCTGGTTTTATTCACTTTAGCTTTAGCTAATATTAATATTCACGTCGTTTCGCAATCAAAGTATCAAATTAAATGAAAAAGCCTGTTTCTAAGCGAACACAATGCATGCGAACGAATTCTAATAGATTTTTTCCATGCTCTCTTCTTGGCTTACCCTTTGTATTCGCTTTGCGAAATGAGAGTAAGAACCGTACCAAGTGAAGACATGTGCGTAGTACGCAAAGAGGGTTGTTCATTTATTCTTGCAAACAAAGAATAAAAATATTGTTTCCGAACATATGTACATATGTATGTACGTATGAGTGTGCTTACCGCGGCAACAATTATTACATATGTATGTATGTACCTATGTATAAATGGATTTAAAAATTATTTGACATATGTAAATAATTTATGCCGATGGAATAATGATCAGCCTGTGGAGTGTGCTTTACACTTTAAGTAAAGGTAAGTGGTACAAAACTAAGAATGAAAAAACATATATATCGGTCACTTATGTACCCAAATTATCTGAAAGACTATCACATTCGGATTGTTATGACAAAGATGGAATAAAAATAGCACATAAACCGGACAATACCCTCAAACATGTATTTAACAAAATAAAATGCAAGATAGAGATGACTAATAGAAGCAATGTGATATACAAAATCCCCTGCAATGGACAAGGAAACATACCGTGCAATAAGATATACATAGGGACGACAAAATCGAAATTAAAAACTAGGATTTCCCAACACAAATCTGACTATAAAATGAGGCATTACTCAGAGACACCAAAAATAGCACTAATGACACACTGTGCAACTAGTGGCCATGCACCTAATTTCGAAGAGACGACAATATTAGATGAAGAGCGGCACTACAACAAAAGGTTCACCATGGAGATGCTACTGACGTGTTAAATAACGTGTTACAAAAAATTTTGTTAAATGTCACATAATTGTTAAATGTTCTTGTATTTTATTGTAGTTGCCCTGAAGACGGTTGCCGCTGCGCAACCGAAATATATGGGAAAATAAATAAACTCTAAAACAATGTTTTATTTTTATTTGAAAAAATTACCTAAAGCCTGATCGAATTTTTATATAACAACACAAAGGTCGCAAAAACTACCACAATGACAACAACGGATGCCCGCGGATCCCAACCCAAACCATTGGATTTGCGGAAATAAAACTTAACTACAGCAACACAAAAACAACAATTAATAGACATCAGACTACCTCCAAGAAATTAGTAAGACTGAAAAGTAGTTTAAAATTTCTGTTAAAATGTAGAAAATCTTAATTAATTCCCAATTTTATCAAAAATACCACACGATGTGATAATATTTTTAAGTTTGACAATAACACATTTCCAGACATTAACAAAACATTGGACAGATATACATATTTCTTTCACCAAAATATAAAAATTCTTATAAAACATAAACATAACACTCTCATAAGAATCAACAACAAATTAGCTGAGACAACAAAAACTCTTGGAAAACAGCTGGACGAACAGAGCATGAGCGCATTTTTGGAGAGAGAACAAAACGCAGTAAAAAGACTAACAAAAACATTGCGGGAACATCATGAAATGAAACATGAGAAACTAAACAACAAACGGAACTTTGCTCTCTTGAACAACAACACAACTGACGATTGGTTTGTAAATGAGACAGAATTGGAATTCCCGCCGGATATAAAATCATTACTTTCAAGAGGTCAAAAGTTTGCTCTTCCCATAGAACACGAGAAGCTCCCTATCATTAAATACATTGCCGATGGAGAAGAAATAGTTCAGACGATTAAGGAAAAAGAGAAACAAGAAGCAGCGCGTACTGCATTCTCTTTATTGGTTACGGAGCATAGAGCGATGAAATACATAAATGCAACAGATCGTGCAATATTAAATATAACTCAACGGACATACAAATTTCTTAAACAACATGACGATTTTTTGATATTAACATCTGACAAAGGAAATAAAACGGTAGCAATGAAAAAGATTGATTATGACCATAGAATGATGGACATATTGTCGGATCTAAACACTTATAGAATCCTCAGGAAAGACCCAACCACGCGATTACAGACAAAGAACAACAATCTGATGGACAAACTACATAAGATGGGGGTTATCTCAAAGATTGAAAAGAACAGAATGACGACAACTACGGCGATCTCTCCAAGAATATATGGACTACCAAAAATACACAAAGAAGGGACACCATTGAGACCAATTTGTTCGTCAATTGGCTCACCATTCTATGGACTTTGTAAATACATTATACAAATTTTAAGGAATATAACATTGGGCTCGAAATATAACATAAAAAACGCAACTGAATTCAAACAACGCATAAATAACACATACATTTGTGACGATGAACAATTAATTTCGTTTGACGTGGTATCATTATTTCCAAGCATACCAACGGATTTAGCATTAGACACAATCAGGAACAAATCGACTAAAATACAGGAATACACAAAGATACCAAAAGCTTTTTTTATGGAAATAGTAAAATTCTGCATCCAAGAGAATAGATATTTTACCTACAAGGACCAAACATTTATACAATTAAAAGGAATGCCGATGGGATCTCCGGCCTCACCTGTGTTTGCGGACATCGTTATGGAAAATCTTCTGGACGCTACAATGGATAAACTCACCAGACGAAATATGTAGATGATATTTTTTCAATTATACACCAAGATGAGATCGATAAAACACTGGACACCCTTAATTCATTTAACAGGAATATAAAATTCACTATGGAGCTGGAAGACAATGGAAAACTGGCGTATTTAAACTCTATGGTCATCAGACGAGGAAACGAATTAAAACTAAAATGGTACAGGAAGCCAACAGCATCAGGACGAATCATCAATTTCAACTCAAAACACCCTAAGACGATGATAATAAATACAGCAAGGAGCTGTATCCAACGGATGCTGAACATTTCGGATAAAATATACCATGAAGAAACGAAGATGGAAATAATAAATATTTTAAAGGACAATGATTTTCCGGATAACGTAATCAGGACATTATTTAAAAAACAAAAATCCCCAATTGACAAAACTAAGAATGAAAAAACATATATATCGGTCACTTATGTACCCAAATTGTCGGAAAGACTATCACATTCGGATTGTTATGACAAAGATGGAATAAAAATAGCACATAAACCGGACAATACCCTCAAACATGTATTCAACAAAACCAAATCCAAGATAGAGATGACTAATAGAAGCAATGTGATATACAAAATCCCATGCAAAGGGACGACAAAATCGAAATTAAAATCTAGGATTTCCCAACACAAATCTGACTATAAAATGAGACATTCCGTAGACACACCAAAAACAGCACTAATTACACACTGTGCAACTAGTGGCCATGCACCGAATTTCGAAGAGACGACAATATTAGATGAAGAGCGGCACTACAACAAAAGGTTCACCATGGAGATGCTACATATCATCAATACACCGAGCGCCACACGACTTAACTTTAAGACTGATACTGACAACTGCGCTCACATATACAGACATTTATTTGACAAGAATTACTTCGTAACTCCACGTCAAACGGTGCTGACGTGTTAAATAATGTATGTTACAAAAAATTTTGTTAAATGTCACATAATTGTTAAATGTTCTTGTATTTTATTGTAGTTGCCCTGAAGACGGTTGCCGCTGCGCAACCGAAATATATCGGAAAATAAATAAACTTAAAAACAATGTTTTATTTTTATTTGAAAAAATGACCTAAAGCCTGATCGAATTTTTATATAACAACAAAGTCGCAAAAACTACCACAATGACAACAACGGATGCCCGCCGATCCCAACCCAAACCATTGGATTTGCGGAAATAAAACTTAACTACAGCAACACAAAAACAACAATTAATAGACATCAGACTACCTCCAAGAAATTAGTAAGACTGAAAAGTAGTTTAAAATTTCTGTTAAAATGTAGAAAATCTAAATTAATTCCCAATTTTATCAAAAATACCACACGATGTGATAATATTTTTAAGTTTGACAATAACACATTTCCAGACATTAACAAAACATTGGACAGATATACATATTTCTTTCACCAAAATATAAAAATTCTTATAAAACATAAACATAACACTCTCATAAGAATCAACAACAAATTAGCTGAGACAACAAAAACTCTTGGAAAACAGCTGGACGAACAGAGCATGAGCGCATTTTTGGAGAGAGAACAAAACGCAGTAAAAAGACTAACAAAAACATTGCGGGAACATCATGAAATGAAACATGAGAAACTAAACAACAAACGGAACTTTGCTCTCTTGAACAACAACACAACTGACGATTGGTTTGTAAATGAGACAGAATTGGAATTCCCGCCGGATATAAAATCATTACTTTCAAGAGGTCAAAAGTTTGCTCTTCCCATAGAACACGAGAAGCTCCCTATCATTAAATACATTGCCGATGGAGAAGAAATAGTTCAGACGATTAAGGAAAAAGAGAAACAAGAAGCAGCGCGTACTGCATTCTCTTTAATGGTTACGGAGCATAGAGCGATGAAATACATAAATGCAACAGATCGTGCAATATTAAATATAACTCAACGGACATACAAATTTCTTAAACAACATGACGATTTTTTGATATTAACATCTGACAAAGGAAATAAAACGGTAGCAATGAAAAAGATTGATTATGACCATAGAATGATGGACATATTGTCGGATCTAAACACTTATAGAATCCTCAGGAAAGACCCAACCACGCGATTACAGACAAAGAACAACAATCTGATGGACAAACTACATGAGATGGGGGTTATCTCAAAGATTGAAAAGAACAGAATGACGACAACTACGGCGATCTCTCCAAGAATATATGGACTACCAAAAATACACAAAGAAGGGACACCATTGAGACCAATTTGTTCGTCAATTGGCTCACCATTCTATGGACCTTGTAAATACATTATACAAATTTTAAGGAATATAACATTGGGCTCGAAATATAACATAAAAAACGCAACTGAATTCAAACAACGCATAAATAACACATACATTTGTGACGATGAACAATTAATTTCGTTTGACGTGGTATCATTATTTCCAAGCATACCAACGGATTTAGCATTAGACACAATCAGGAACAAATCGACTAAAATACAGGAATACACAAAGATACCAAAAGCTTTTTTTATGGAAATAGTAAAATTCTGCATCCAAGAGAATAGATATTTTACCTACAAGGACCAAACATTTATACAATTAAAAGGAATGCCGATGGGATCTCCGGCCTCACCTGTGTTTGCGGACATCGTTATGGAAAATCTTCTGGACGCTACAATGGATAAACTCACCAGACGAAATATGTAGATGATATTTTTTCAATTATACACCAAGATGAGATCGATAAAACACTGGACACCCTTAATTCATTTAACAGGAATATAAAATTCACTATGGAGCTGGAAGACAATGGAAAACTGGCGTATTTAAACTCTATGGTCATCAGACGAGGAAACGAATTAAAACTAAAATGGTACAGGAAGCCAACAGCATCAGGACGAATCATCAATTTCAACTCAAAACACCCTAAGACGATGATAATAAATACAGCAAGGAGCTGTATCCAACGGATGCTGAACATTTCGGATAAAATATACCATGAAGAAACGAAGATGGAAATAATAAATATTTTAAAGGACAATGATTTTCCGGATAACGTAATCAGGACATTATTTAAAAAACAAAAATCCCCAATTGACAAAACTAAGAATGAAAAAACATATATATCGGTCACTTATGTACCCAAATTGTCGGAAAGACTATCACATTCGGATTGTTATGACAAAGATGGAATAAAAATAGCACATAAACCGGACAATACCCTCAAACATGTATTCAACAAAACCAAATCCAAGATAGAGATGACTAATAGAAGCAATGTGATATACAAAATCCCATGCAAAGGGACGACAAAATCGAAATTAAAATCTAGGATTTCCCAACACAAATCTGACTATAAAATGAGACATTCCGTAGACACACCAAAAACAGCACTAATTACACACTGTGCAACTAGTGGCCATGCACCGAATTTCGAAGAGACGACAATATTAGATGAAGAGCGGCACTACAACAAAAGGTTCACCATGGAGATGTTACATATCATCAATACACCGAGCGCCACACGACTTAACTTTAAGACTGATACTGACAACTGCGCTCACATATACAGACATTTATTTGACAAGAATTACTTCGTAACTCCACGTCAAACGGTGCTGACGTGTTAAATAATGTATGTTACAAAAAATTTTGTTAAATGTCACATAATTGTTAAATGTTCTTGTATTTTATTGTAGTTGCCCTGAAGACGGTTGCCGCTGCGCAACCGAAATATATCGGAAAATAAATAAACTTAAAAACAATGTTTTATTTTTATTTGAAAAAATGACCTAAAGCCTGATCGAATTTTTATATAACAACAAAGTCGCAAAAACTACCACAATGACAACAACGGATGCCCGCCGATCCCAACCCAAACCATTGGATTTGCGGAAATAAAACTTAACTACAGCAACACAAAAACAACAATTAATAGACATCAGACTACCTCCAAGAAATTAGTAAGACTGAAAAGTAGTTTAAAATTTCTGTTAAAATGTAGAAAATCTAAATTAATTCCCAATTTTATCAAAATACCACACGATGTGATAATATTTTTAAGTTTGACAATAACACATTTCCAGACATTAACAAAACATTGGACAGATATACATATTTCTTTCACCAAAATATAAAAATTCTTATAAAACATAAACATAACACTCTCATAAGAATCAACAACAAATTAGCTGAGACAACAAAAACTCTTGGAAAACAGCTGGACGAACAGAGCATGAGCGCATTTTTGGAGAGAGAACAAAACGCAGTAAAAAGACTAACAAAAACATTGCGGGAACATCATGAAATGAAACATGAGAAACTAAACAACAAACGGAACTTTGCTCTCTTGAACAACAACACAACTGACGATTGGTTTGTAAATGAGACAGAATTGGAATTCCCGCCGGATATAAAATCATTACTTTCAAGAGGTCAAAAGTTTGCTCTTCCCATAGAACACGAGAAGCTCCCTATCATTAAATACATTGCCGATGGAGAAGAAATAGTTCAGACGATTAAGGAAAAAGAGAAACAAGAAGCAGCGCGTACTGCATTCTCTTTAATGGTTACGGAGCATAGAGCGATGAAATACATAAATGCAACAGATCGTGCAATATTAAATATAACTCAACGGACATACAAATTTCTTAAACAACATGACGATTTTTTGATATTAACATCTGACAAAGGAAATAAAACGGTAGCAATGAAAAAGATTGATTATGACCATAGAATGATGGACATATTGTCGGATCTAAACACTTATAGAATCCTCAGGAAAGACCCAACCACGCGATTACAGACAAAGAACAACAATCTGATGGACAAACTACATGAGATGGGGGTTATCTCAAAGATTGAAAAGAACAGAATGACGACAACTACGGCGATCTCTCCAAGAATATATGGACTACCAAAAATACACAAAGAAGGGACACCATTGAGACCAATTTGTTCGTCAATTGGCTCACCATTCTATGGACCTTGTAAATACATTATACAAATTTTAAGGAATATAACATTGGGCTCGAAATATAACATAAAAAACGCAACTGAATTCAAACAACGCATAAATAACACATACATTTGTGACGATGAACAATTAATTTCGTTTGACGTGGTCTCATTATTTCAAAGCATACCAACGGATTTAGCATTAGACACAATCAGGAACAAATGGACTAAAATACAGGAATACACAAAGATACCAAAAGCTTTATTTTGGAAATAGTAAAATTCTGCATCCAAGAGAATAGATATTTTACCTACAAGGACCAAATATTTATACAATTAAAAGGTATGCCGATGGGATCTCCGGCCTCACCTGTGATTGCGGACATCGTTATGGAAAATCTTCTGGACGCTACAATGGATAAACTCACCAGACGAAATATGTAGATGATATTTTTTCAATTATACACCAAGATGAGATCGATAAAACACTGGACACCCTTAATTCATTGAACAGGAATATAAATTCACTATGGAGCTGGAAGACAATGGAAAACTGGCGTATTTAAACTCTATGGTCATCAGACAAGGAAACGAATTAAAACTAAATGGTACAGGAAGCCAACAGCATCAGGATGAATCATCAATTTCAACTCAAAACACCCTAAGACGGTGATAATAAATACAGCAAGGAGCTGTATCCAACGGATGCTGAACATTTCGGATAAAATATACCATGAAGAAACGAAGATGGAAATAATAAATATTTTAAAGGACAATGATTTTCCGGATAACGTAATCAGGACATTATTTAAAAAACAAAAATCCCCAATTGACAAAACTAAGAATGAAAAAACATATATATCGGTCACTTATGTACCCAAATTGTCGGAAAGACTATCACATTCGGATTGTTATGACAAAGATGGAATAAAAATAGCACATAAACCGGACAATACCCTCAAACATGTATTCAACAAAACCAAATCCAAGATAGAGATGACTAATAGAAGCAATGTGATATACAAAATCCCATGCAATGGACAAGGAAACATACCGTGCAATAAGATATACATAGGGACGACAAAATCGAAATTAAAAACTAGGATTTCCCAACACAAATCTGACTATAAAATGAGACATTCCGTAGACACACCAAAAACACACATGCACCGAATTTCGAAGAGACGACAATATTAGATGAAGAGCGGCACTACAACAAAAGGTTCACCATGGAGATGCTACATATCATCAATACACCGAGCGCCACACGACTTAACTTTAAGACTGATACTGACAACTGCGCTCACATATACAGACATTTATTTGACAAGAATTACTTCGTAACTCCACGTCAAACGGTGCTGACGTGTTAAATAATGTATGTTACAAAAAGTTTTGTTAAATATAACATAATTGTTAAATGTTCTTGTATTTTATTTTAGTTGCCCTGAAGACGGTTGCCGCTGCGCAACCGAAATATATCGGAAAAGAAATAAATTTAAAAACGATGTTTTATTTTTATTGGAAAAAAAATAATGACCTAAAGCCTGATAGAATTTTATATAACAACACAAAGGTCGCAAAAACTACCACAATAATAATAAATGTTTTAGAAAATTTGCTTAACCCACATTTAAAAAGTTGTTTTTTACACAAAAACCCTACCCACTCCTTAAAATTACACGTGTGTGTGGCTGGTTGTAATTCTACTCATATGCTGGTTTAGTTGTTTGTCAGAAAAGTTCACGCTTCAGATGAACACGATGTTTATTCTTAAACATGTATAGCAAATAGTCCCAGATTATAAGGTATAAATATACCTTGGCAAAATGTGTTAAAAAATGTCTGTGTAAGATTAAACATTTCGTTCATCTGAAATGGCTTCGCCAAATCAGATGCACCAAGAACAATACAAAACGAAACAAAAAAAAAATCAAAGAAGCTAACATTGGCTATGCCGAAGTTTATATACCCTTGCAGTCCTTGGTAATAGTAATTTTAAATGTTCAAAATTTGTTTTTTGGAACTCAATTCATCAATATACAAACAAAACAATTTTACTCTCTATTTTACAATTTGTTCTTCTTATTCCCTCATTCCCAAAGCAAAGCAACGCACGCATACACATACAGTTTATGTAGCGTTGCGTCTGTGTGTGTATGCATGTACTCTGTTGATGACGAAAGATGTAGTAGACAGCAAGCAACGCTGCCGGCAGAGCTGGGAGCAGATCCGATTATTATATTGACTGTAACTTGTGTTATATTTATCCGATCACACTCAAATTTTGGGATCTGCATTTACTGGTTTTATATCCAATATTATCACATATGTAAATTTCATAGCGTATGCTATTTTTATGAAATTTTATGAAATTTTTATGAAAATGTTTCTTCTAGTTCTTCTAGAGCTATATGATATAGTGGTCCGATCCTGATGGTTTTCATACTTTATTTTTGCCGGGTAATAAAAAACCCCGAAAAAAAAATTTCAGCCCGATAGCTCTTAAGACGGCTGAGTAAAACGCATACGCACAGACGGACGGACGGACAGACAGACGGACATGGCTATATCAACTCAGTTTCTCATGCTGATCAAGAATATATATACTTTATGGGGTCGGAAACGTCTCCTTCTGTGCGTTACAAACATCTGACCAATTTTATAATAAGTCATAAAGATTCATATGACAGTTATTGCTTAAAACCAAACAAAACATGCATCCACACTCTGTAGAAAACACTTAAGATTATAACAGCGGCGCGGTCAAGTAGCCAACGCTGAGCATGATATATAAACAATTTTCAACCCCCGAAAAACATGGGTCATTAGAATAAGTATTTTTAAGAAGAATTGTCGCCTCCTAGAGGTAAAGTGTTCATTTATATACACAACACTTTGTTAAATAAAATGGGTTCATATTTTGAATTCAACGAATGAAGATTGGGTTATTTTCATTCTCCCGGAATCCCTATTCAATGTCTTTTTAGGCTTTTAAACTTATTGTTATTGTTTCAGTTGTCCCATGGACAGTTAGTTGTGAGCGATGAAGTTGCCAAGTTGACCTGTATAGCCCTAGCAATATTCTCTTTATGACTGTTTCACCAAGTCTGTAGCTCTTTCAACTTGGATCTTATGTCAACAAAACGTACAATGAAAAACGTTAGTATTTCTTGACTTGAATTTATAGTTATCTCATTAATCAGTGATTGGTTGTTTTCACAACCAATACATAAATTGAACTTCGTTGTGACAATACAAATGTAGAGTAGCTACAATTTGTATCTAATCTTAACAACAATTATGATTTTTTTTTGCAGTAACACCAGTTAGTGTTAGGACAGCGAAATACGTTTTATTTACCATAGCAATTCACTTAACTAAACCTTAATTTCTAACGTGGCTGATCATACAGGTCTCCTTATGACTTACTAGCCATCGATATCTATAATCGGATTACATGCTATGTTCTACTTAATATTAATATATGTCGGGGCGTAGCCTGGTTTATTTAAATCACTCATTGTCTTTTACTGTATTTTAGTGCTTTGCACTACTTTCACTTTTCTTTACTTGTATTCTGAACTGTACGGCTAGTTCCCGGGGAGGTTGTACACACACTGAGCTCTCTAGCCCGAGGCTCCCCTTTATATAGGACCTGACCTGAAGACAGCTCTCAACATTAGTTGCTAAGGTTGCTTAGATGCTCAACCAGGGTTACAACTGACACACTTGTCAATTAATTGGAACTAACTAGTAGGCTTTGACTTAACCAACACTATCCGACACGGCCATCCTGACCTTTACACGTCCTCGTGTAACCCAGACCGCCAATAAACTTAACGAAGTGTTACCTCAATCTTCAATCTTTAACATCAATTCATTCTTAATTTACACAATATTTAAATCGTTATGAATCAACCCTTTCCAAACTTAGTACTACTTCTGTACTAATAATAGTCATAATCGTACTAATAATAATTCATTTACATTATTTATCGAATAATATTATCAGTTTTTACATCTTCAATTTTTACATCACCAATGATCAATTTTTACATCAATCGCAACAACAACTTCTCTTGGACCACACAGCGATTGATAACCTTATATCTCAATACACAATTCATTCATACTGTCTATTTCAACAGTTTCCATACCGTCTCTTTCAACGGTTTCTTTAGACAGACTCTCATCGATCCATATATAACATAACAACTACCATACTCTTATGCATCACACGCCATGATCAAAACATTTGTTTTGCACTTGTGTTTGCATTATGACACGGTCAGTCTGACAAACTACACGTCCTCGGTAGGTAAAGATATTGCCACCATATTAATCATCTTCTTACAGGTCTTAACTTTATTATCTAAATCACGTACATTTCGTCTCTCATAGACGCATAACCATCGTCTCTCACAGACGGATAACCATCGTCTCTCAAAGACGGATAACCATCGTCTCTCAAAGACGGATAACCATCGTCTCTCCTAGACGGATAACCAACCATCGTCTTTCCTAGACGGATAACCATCGTCTCTCCTAGACGGATAACCATCGTCTCTCCTAGACGGATAACCATCGTCTCTCCTAGACGGATAACCAACCATCGTCTTTCCTAGACGGATATTCAAACATCGTCTCTCCTAGACGGATAACCATCGTCTCTCCTAGACCGATAACCATCGTCTCTCCTAGACGGATAACCATCGTCTCTGCTAGACGGATAACCATCGTCTCTCCTAGTCGGATAATCAAACATCGTCTCTCCTAGACGGATAACCATCGTCTCTCCTAGACGATAACCATCGTCTCTCCTAGACGGATAACCTTCGTCTCTCCTAGACGGATAACCATCGTCTCTCCTAGTCGGATAATCAAACATCGTCTCTCCTAGACGGATAACCATTATGACATTCACTTGTTCTCGTGTAATTAACATTTGATAAAATATTTACTTCAACATTTCTTCATACAAACTTTTAAAACATTTGAAAACATATTGCTTTCAATTCAATTCAATAACTTCACCTATGCAGGTTACAAAAATAAAACATGATGCTTGTTTTCATTACATAATATTTTGCCTAATTGTCGACTTTACATTTTCTTTAACTAAAATTCCAAATTTAATTCAAAAAGAAACAATCATCGTCTCACTTGGACGGATAACCTTCGTCTCACTTGGACGGCTCACCAGTGGCAGAATACAGAATATAGATCTGGCTATTACTCTATGCACCCGGCGTTCAGTGATCTCCAACTAGTTGTTGACTCTCTCGTGAAGTAACATATGTCCCGGACACCAACCATATTGGGCTCCTATCACCTCACCTCTCCATACGGATACTGAACAAGAAAACACAATAACTCGTGCTCTTACCAGCACCCGCAGAGTAGTGCTTCAGGTAACCTTCAGGAATGGAGTCTGACATTCTGCATTGAAAACCATCAATGCCTTTCACCACATTGGAGTCCACCAATAAGACGTCTTCTTGACGTCTCTTCCAACGCCGTCTTTCTTAACGTCTCTTTCAACGCCGTCTTTCTTAACGTCTCTTTCAACGCCGTTTTACTTGACTTTATTAGAATCCACTAATACATCACTATCAACACACATGTCCAACGCCGTGGGAATCCCTTCCGCCGGCATACCTCTCAACGATTCGTGCGAATATTTATAATTTCGCTTATTTGCCATGGATTTTAAAACATATCTGTCGCCATCGAGTATCTCTGTCACTAGGAATGGTCCCCTGAACTTTGAGTCTAGCTTCGTCTGATGTCTATCTTCATTTCTGAGCAATACATAATCGCCTACATTGAATTTTACAATTTGTTTTTGTCAAATCTAGCTTTTTCATAGGAGGCGGATTTATCTATGTTTTCTTTAGCTATCTTTCTTACAAGACTTACATCTACTTTATTCTGATTCTCAAAAACATGTAACATATTTAAAGATCGAACTTCTTTACCAATCAGCAATACCGAAAGGCATCGTCAAAAACTCATATTGTCCCTCCGGTGTAACAAAAGCTGTACGCTCAATTGAATTTGGGTGAATAGGAATCTGATGGAAACCACTTGCCATGTCCAGACAGGAAAAATATCTTGCTCCACCCACTCTAGAGATTTGATCATTAATTAAAGGCAAGGGATACTTGTCGGCCACAGTATTTAAATTCAACGCGCGATAGTCAACGCAAAGCCGGTCAGAGCCGTTTTTCTTTTAAACAAGCAGTATAGGGCTGGCAAATGGCGAACAGCTAGGCCGAATAATTTTTGACTCTATTAACTCCTTAATTCTACCCCTTACTATTTCTTTTTCATCTAAACTGAGCCGGTATGGTCGTCTCTGAACAGTTTTGTTTGGATCAATCAAACGAATTTCCAATTGGCCGGTTGTAACTCGACTCTATTCCGTCAATAAAGAAACTTGAATATTCACCTAGAATGTTCAAACGAGACTTATCAACGCCACACAACTCAGTATCGATATTGGCCGGATTTGAAAAGGTATCAGAGACAGCCACAACACATACAGATATTGTTTTCAGAAATTCGACCTTATCACATGATAATATGACCTTAATATTATGATAAAGAATTTCACGACCTATTATATAATGTCGTAATTTAAGCTATCACTTAGAAAAACATGAAACAGAACTTCAAGGAAATAATTACTTATTTTAACATTTGACAAAATTTGCAAAGTACTAGTTACTGTATGGTTTCCAATGCCCTTCAAGACGACTAAATTGTTAATTCGTTTTCCCGAAAGCTTTTGTGATATTGCTTCCTTTACAAGAGAACATTCAGCTCCGGAATCAAAGTAAAATGGGTACGACTCCCCGGATTGGGTTAGGGTACCAATGGGTTCTTTAACTTGGCACAAGTTTACACGTCTTTCTTCAATTCTTTTCGGTATCAATGATGACGATCCTTCAGGGCAAGCAGACTTCATGTGTCCAGCAACTCCGCATCTGAAACAAAACTGGTCCACAATCGAGCACCATGCAGCAGCACTTGATCCCAAAGAGTCAGGGTCAAACTTTGGCAATACAACTGATTTTCTACGACCTTGCTCCAGTCGTGCACTGATCACCTCGATTAAACTATGGAGTTGCGCTTCCAAAATCATGCACAAGCGGTCGTCAGGATTAATTTGCGGTGGAGAAAATCCCACTTCTGATGTCGGGGCGTAGCTTGTATTCTGAACTGTACGGCTAGTTCCCGGGGAGCTTGTACACACACTGAGCTCTCTAGCCCGAGGCTCCCCTTTATATAGGACCTGACCTGAAGACAGCTCTCAACTTGTCAATTAATTGGAACTAACTAGTAGGCTTTGACTTAACCAACACTATCCGACATATACATTTCTGTTGTTCTAATATTATAATATTATAACTGTTACTTTGATTTTTTATTAGTTAGTTTGACCCTTTTGTTTTACTTCATCTGGAGGATATTTTATTTATAAAAACCTTTATCATAGCAAATGGGACATTTCTTTCATCATTTTAAAAATATATTATAGAAATATAAGAAAAAGTTGAGTTTTGCTGTGTTTAAAAATTATTCAAATTTTTTTATCTTTTCTACGAGGCAAAGTGTCATGTCAAGGACAACTTGCGGTTTACACACATACAAGTGTTTATTGCTTGGAGATACTGGAGTTGGAAAGACCAGTTATTTGAAGCGCCTAAAGACCGGGGAGTTTTCATCTACCGGCGGTGCTTTTAAAGGTGCGATGCCATTGATATTTTGTACAGATCGCGGAAATATTTGCTTAAATATATTGGAGGTTAGTCTCAAATACAGTGCGGATATTTTAGACATCAACGACTTTGATTGCGTTGCCGTTATGTGTGACATAAGCAGTCAGGATCACTGCATGATATGTCGAATGCCATTGTTTCTAGTCGATACCAGTATTCGCATACCAACAGTGCTCATTGGCAACAAGAGAGACGCGGTCGATAATGGTTTGGATATCGAGGACTCACATCTTATGCCTTATTTCGAGATGTCTGTGAAGCAGAATTTGAATATTGTTCAGCCATTTCAATGGATAATACGTAAGCTGCTAAATGATGACAAAATTATGTTTGTTGAGGAATATGCTCCATGGCCACCAGAACCTAATCCCTTGATAGACAATGAAATTCAAGAACCGTTAGTGAGTAACTGTCAAACAGAATTGTCGGAAAACAATTGGATGCTTGATGTGGCCTATACTTCTCCTCTACCAGAGGATAATGATATTTGGTAGAACATTTTTTATTCATTTTTTTATTCATATATAGAACACTTTTTATTGAATATAGCTAACCATAGCAGCTTAATTAACTAGGTCTTTATAGATAACAGCTGACCATATCAGGTCTGCCTATGACTGAGGAGCCATGAACCTAGTTTTCATCTAAAAGCAGGATCCCCGAAACGTCGATATACTCATTAGTTGTTGAGTCGACAAAATGGTAAAACCAACAGTGTGATCAGGGGATCGAGAGTGCGCATTCTTGCTATGCTCAGGTATCGTCGGATTGGGTCTGTGTTCTTTCTTTCCTCTAACTCACTATCATTAATAAATTTAATGCGCGTTAAGGAAACTAAAATAACTATCGAAAGTTTAAGTTGATGTTACTATTATTACTATTGCTAAGGTGCCTATTCACACTGACCTAAAGAAAGAAATTAAACATGAATCTAAATAAAGGATGTAAAAGAACTCACATGACGACCATTTTTTTTTTTTTACGTTTAATATATATTTATTGAATCTACTCTTCAATTAGAGCCTAACAACAAGTTTGAGATATTTTTCTTAGTCTAGTACTTAAGATAAATCCTGGGGATATTGCAGGCGGCCCTAATCACTTGTTATTGGGTTGGTCTGTCATTTCTTTTAAGAAGAGTTCTATTATTAGTTCGCGTAAGGGAATTGGCAAGAACATTTGGGTGTGCATCCATTTTCGCAGAATACTTTAGTTGTTGACTACCTATTTTAGATTTTGCGCTAGGTATATTTAGATCATTTTGAATGTTGTCGTTTCGTATATACCACGGGGCCCCCGTGATTGATCTTAAAATCTTTTGTTGTATAATATCGAATTTGCTGGTACTTGCATTTCCCCATAGTACGGCTCCGTAAGTCCAGATGGGTTTCAGTACGAAGTTGTATAGGACTTTATACTCCAGACGTAGAGGGGACCGAGCATTGATAATCCAATGTAGGCTACTCGCTTTCAGTTTAAGCTGTGACTTTTTTGCTTGGATGTGCTTGCGCCAAGTTAGTCTTCTGTCTAGGTGGATGCCAAGGTAAGTGACATCATCGGCTTGAGGAACTGAACCGTTGTTTAGCATTAGAGCTGGACAGTTTCTTCTGTTAAGCGTAAATGTAACATGTTTGCATTTCTGCTCATTGACCGGATACGTAGGTTGCTAGCCATTCCTCTACCACCTTGAGGTGTTCCTCTAATTTTGCAGAGGCTTGTATTGGGCATTTGGATCTGCTGAGGATTGCCGTGTCATCGGCAAAAGTGGACGTTGTAAGTCCTAAACTCCAACGTAAGTCTGCAGTGTACAGCAGGTAGAGCAATGGGCCGAGTACACTGCCTTGCGGTACACCAGCTTTGATTTCAAAATCAGCCGAGACGGAGCCATTACATCTTACAGCGAATTTCCTACTGTGGCAGTTTTTGACGGATTTTGAACATCAGACCCTCCAGCCAAACTCTATCGAAAGCCTGGGCAACGTCGAGAAAGACAGCCGCACAGTATTCTTTTAGTTCGAATGCTGTTCGTATTTCGGATGTTATGCGATTGACTTGTTCAATTGTACCATGTTTTTCGCGGAAGCCGAACTGGTGTGAAGGGATTGTGTTCTCCGATGCCAGAAATGAGTTTAGTCGGATCTGCAGGATCTTTTCAAAAAGCTTCGAAAGACATGGCAGCAAACTAATTTTCCTATAGGATGATGGCTTGGTTTTGTCCTTTCCCACTTTAGGAATCTTGATGATAGTGGACCTTTTCCATGTTCTTGGGATGTGGCCAATTTTTATTATAGCGTTGAACAGTTTGCAGATATATTGTATGGCGATGATAGGGAGTTTTAGGATCATTTTCGGTGAGATTAGGTCATGACCAGGGGCTTTTTTCGGCTTTATGTGGTTTTTAAAAACTGCAGTGATCTCGTTCGATTGGAGTTCCGAGTACTCACTATCCGTTAATGTGCTCGAAGGGGGAAGTACAGATGAGCTTGATGTTGGATATGGCTGGAAAACCACTTTAAGATGTGTGGCAAATACGGATGCCCTCTCTTCGTCACTGCGGGCCCATCCACCGGTAAGACTCCTTATCGGTGAAATTGTCTATGTAGGAGCGCTTAAAGTTGGGTGGGCTTTCCACAGAGATGTTTAGTGCTGGTTGGACTGAGCTTTTCTATGTATTTCCTTTGAGCCCAGCTTTCTACTTGTCTTAACGCCTTGGAGAGGTTTCGATTAGCATGCCTTAGGCGAAGTTTTGCTGCTGGTGAGCGAGTAATCTGCCATTCTCTTCTTAGACGTCGTTTTTCCGTTACTAATTGTTCTATCCGCCGGTTCGTAGGCCTGTCAACAGGTTTAGTGTAAGAAGAGGTATTCGGAGTAGATACTCTTGCTGCAGCTCCCATCATCGGATCAAGTGCAGAGACGCACATATCAATGTCCTCTGCAGCATCCAGTTTCGGCGAACAGTCAATGTGGGCACTCATGTACATTTTAAATTTAATCCAATTTGTTTTGTTGTTTGTAAGCCTATATGGGCGATCAAGCACTTGAGGTCTTGTTAATAGTGTGAATAGCACTGGAGAGTGATCGGAAGTTAAATCTAGCAGTGTATCCGCAGTGATCCGATTACGTGGAATCCTCTTGGTTACTGCAAAATCAATCAAGTTAGGCACTTTCTGTGGATCTGTGGGCCAATAAGTAGGCCTACCCGGTGAGACGCAATCCATCTTATTGAGAGGGTTGACTATTGTGTTGTACAACTGCTTGCCTTTAGGATTTACCAGGCGAGATCCCCAGTGAGTATGTTTGGCGTTATAATTCCCTTCTGCAATGAAGCGATCTCCGAGTATGTTAAAGAAATCGGTAAATTCCTTTTCAGAGATTGAGAAGCGTGGTGGGCAGTACAGGGCGACCAATGTAGTGTTGCCGCAGCTGGTTTGGACGGTTATAGCAGTTGCTTGTAGGTGCTGTGTTTCAAATCTGTTGAGGAACGAGTGTTTTATACGGTTTTTGATTAGGATACCGGTCCCGCCATGAGCTTTTCCGTCTGGATGGTTTGTTGCGTAGAAGGTAATTTTGGTATTTGAAAATTATGTTTTGATGTTAAACGACGATTTCACTTGAGTCTAGGAATAGTTGCAGTTCATTTTTGTGCTTGGAGATGCCTTTAGCATTCCAAAGACATAGACACTAGCGAAGGATAGGAAGGACTGGTTGTAGCAGTCATGTTGGATGATCTAACAGCCTTAGCGAAGAAAACCTCCGGTGTAGTTTTGTAGGCGTTGAAGGTGATTTTTGTTCCAGCTGGGGGTTTGCGCCCATTTAGGTGTGATTTAAGATCCTTAAAGACAGGACATCCTCTGTAGTTGGCCGTGTGGTTTCCTCCACAGTTGCTGCATAGTCTTAGTGCGACGTTGTTTCTGTCCTTGGTGCAAATGCCATCTTCATGATGTTCGCCGCAGCCAACACACACTAACCTAAGATTGCAATTGTTAGAGGTGTGGTTGTATTCCTGCAAGTTTTTATACTGCGGTGGTTGGTGTCTCTTATGTGGCTCCTCTACGGTGATTCTTCTGTGCAATAGAAGCTGTATGTTGTAGATTGGGTGCACTTCATTTGGCTTCGACCGCTTTGCATCTGGTTGGAGCTCGATTTTAAAGAGCGGCTGTGCGACTTTGTTCCTGTTGATGATGTTGACAACGGACTTGACCGCAAACCCTTTTTCGACCAACGCGTCTGCTATTTCTTGAGTAGGGACCGATGGCTCAATCCCCATTAACACAACCTGGAGCCCTTTACTGCTTTTTAGTTGTAAGGTATAGAAGTTGATGTTAGCATTACGGAGGTACTTTTCGATGATGCGGAAATTGTCCTCAGTTTGGGTTTGACATTTAATTTCTTTAATGTTAGAGGGGTTACAACAAAGTTATGTGCCCCTACTGTTCCTAATAGCTTCGAAATCAGGGCGCTTCGGTTGGCTCCACGGATGTATAAAGGGGTGGTCTAGCCGATTTAACTTTATTTACAGCGCCGGCTTGATCGTCTTGCTGATCGGCAAGAATTTTAAAACGATTCCCGCTAAGGGATGCTACTCGTTCATTTGGTTTGGTTATTTTACTATTGTGACTGACTCTGGGCGACTTGTCGTTGACGGCTTGAGACAGGTCAATACTTCGGCAGACGTTGCAGTAGTTGCTGTCAACGAGCTGACGGTACTGGTCGGTGCAATTTATCGATATTGATGGAGAAGCACACTGCTCTCTCCAGGGTAAGTTGCTCAACAGCAATCAACATTGCTGAGTGGCTGGCACTTTCGGTGTTATTGCTTACGCTACCATTCAGTGGGGTCGGCGACACCACCGAAAAGTACGCGTTGTTGCGTTGGACCGATCAATCTAATAGCAATATGATTGTAAATAGGCGTCTCTGAGGCCACTGAGAGCCCTACACAAATTTTTGCAAACGCGGTCTTTTTTTATACCATACACCCATAGGGTGAAATGGTATATTAAAGTCGCCAAAATATATGTAACAGGCAGAAGAAAGCATCTCCGACCCCACAAAGTATATATATTCTTTATCAGGATCTGTTGATCCGAGTCGATCTATCCATGTCCGTCTGTCCGTCCGTCCGTCCGTCCGTCCGTCTGTATGAACACGCAGATCTCGGAGACCATAAAAGCAAGAGCCACCAAATTTGGTATGCAGACTCGTGTGGTATGTAAATATATAGAGTTCATTAGAATTTTGGCCACGCGCCCTTACGCCCCCAGAAATTACATAAAACTGTTTTTCTTAAAAAGTGTAACAGATCGAAACATCAAATTTGGTGTATATACTCGTTAAGTTAGCGCGCAGAAAATAACTGTCCCATCTTTTTGCCACGCCCCCTTCCGCCCCCGGAATTTACAAAAAACAGATTTTCTTAAAAACTATGACAGCTACGGATATTAAATTTGGTATGTAAGCTAGCCCAATAGACGCGCAGATATTGACTATTTAAAAATTTTGCCACGCCCATTTCCGCCCCCGAAAATCAAACAAAATGATTTTCTCGAAAACTAAAAAAGCTAGTCACCAAATTTAGTATGTATCCTGGCTTGGTATGCGCGCAGAGTTTATATATTTTAGTATGTTGCCACGCCCACTTCAGCCTCCATAATTTAGAAAAAACAGATTGGATCTTTCAATTTTTTGACCATCGCGATCAAATTTGGCTCACTAATAAATCTTATCTATTTCTATCAAACTACCACTTGATTACCTACTTGATTGAAATCTGACTAGAAACATGCAAAATATACGTATGACTGTATTTTGCTACGCGATCCATAAGGGCAGAATTGGCCGTTGGCTAGTGGCGGCGCTAGAGTGCTCCTGTGTTTGTAGAGTGAGCGTGATAGCATATGTTATGAGGCATGTTAAAACAATTTAATAGACATACATTTGGTTTTCGAAATTTAAAATATTTGTTTCACCTGGTGTATGGTATACCCAAGTCGGCGAGACGACTTACTTACTTCATTTTTTTTTATACTCAATTTTTGCGGAGTGCATTAAAAAACACGTCTGTACACGACAGCAGTTGAAATGACGATTATAACAACTGTTCTATTTCAAAGGATGTCCGATAACAATTGTAGTTTTATTTTTTTTATGACATCCTAGGCCTGTTTATCTATCAGTTTTATGATAGACCATCTTAAAGTAATTTAAAACATTATTCCTATGTCAAACATAATTTCTGGTTTTTACTTATTTCATAACAAAATTGAGAAAATTTCATATTTTTGACTTCAACATTTTTGCAAATCCAAAAAGCGGAGATACTGGCTTCAGAAGATATACGACAATTTGGGGAAGGGTTTTCTTATTTATTTGACTTTGTCTTTAAGCTTTTTTATTTTTCAGGTTTTTGTTTTTTTTTTTAACAAAAATTTTTAAATATTTGAATAGCATTAGAATTTATGTATGATTTAATTATTAATTAGTTTTTAGTTCGTTTTAATTGGCTTTAAGGTTTTCATTTAATTTTTTTTTTTGTAGTATATTCATTCAAATAATCATTCAATACAATGAGCTTAACTTGTAACACTTTGTTGCAAGTATAAACAATTAACATATACGCATTAAAATATAATTGTGCACTTGAATATGTTTATATGTATACATTGATGTATGTACATAAACATATTCACATAAATATACAATTAAGCATGATCATACGTTTGTATATGCACATACATATATTCACATAAGCAACGTATGCACAAACGTAACATGAGCTAGAGCCAGGCCAGCGTGTGAACGCTGACCAAGCACTGTGATGCAAGCGTTTCAAGAATATGTATGTATGAATTTGACACGCTCCCTCTCTTTTGTAGCTGTGGCATAAGTCGCAGCATAAGAATATATGTCGAGGCGCTAAGACTTTTGTTTATTTCACTCATGTTTCTTTTATATTTTCCACTTTAGACTTTTCACGTTAGACTTTTCACTTTCAATTTTTATTTGTACCTGTTTTGGCTACAATTATCTGTAAACTAACTAGTAGGCTTGGACTTATTAGTCACTTAAACAACACTATCCGACACGGCCATCCTGACCTTTACAAGTCCTCGTGTAACCCAGATCGTCAATAAACTTAACGTGTGTTAAGTGTTACCTCAATCTTTAATCTTTAACATCAATTCGTTCCTTAATTTACACAATATTTAAATCATTATGAATCAACCCTTTCCAAATTTAGTACCATTTCAGTACTAATAATAGTCATAATCGTACTAATTATAATTCATTTACATTATTTATCGAATAATATCATCCGTTTTTACATCTTCAATTTTAACATTATCAATGATCAATTTTTACATCAATCGCAACAACAACAACGTCTCTTGGACTAGATACCAGCACGCAGCGATTGATAATTGTATATCTCAATACACAATTCATTCATACTGTCTATTTCAACAGCTTCCATACCGTCTCTTTCAACGGTTTCTTTAGACAGACTCTCATCGATCTCACACTTGCTTGGTATCTGTCCATCTGGCAATCTTCTAATGCTTTCTTGTCTTTTTGTTTTTTTTTTTAGATTTTTTAACAAATACCATACTCCTATGCATCACACGCCATGATCAAAACATTTGTTTTGCACTTGTGCTTGCATTATGACACGGACATTCTGACAAACTACACGTCCTGGTGTAGGTAAAGATATTGCCACCATATTAATCATCTTTTTACAGGTCTTAACTTTATTATCTAAATCGAGTACATTTCGTCTTTCCTAGACGGATAACCATCGTCTCTCCTAGACGGATAACCAACCATCGTCTTTCCTAGACGGATAACCATCGTCTCTTCTAGACGGATAACCAAGCATCGTCTTTCCTAGATGGATAACCATTCTTCTTTCATACAAACTTTTTACATTTATTTTTACAAAACGTAATCAGTTCTTTAATATTTTTTTTGTTTTTTTTTTTTTTTTTTTTTTAACGTATTAATATTACATTTCTTCGTCTCACTTAGATGGATCCAATTGCCCCCTTGACAAGCTTGAACCTTCGCTGTCAAACTCTTGGGGAACAATTCCATCTGGAAGTTTTCTTATGTCTTCATGACAATACTTATATAGTCGCTTGGTGGATAACGACTTTAACATATCTATTACCATCTAGAACTTCAGCTACCAAAAAAGGTCCTTTAAATTTTGGGTCTAGTTTAGTTTGGTGTCTTTCCTCGTTTTTAAGAAGGACATAATCACCAACATTGTGTCTAATAATGGCAGCCTTTGACTTCTCAAAACGAGTTTTATCGTAGGAAGCTAAATATTTCATGGTTCTAGTGGCTATAGCTCGTGTAAAGTCCAAATCCGCTTCTAGTTCTGTGTCCAATTCTTTTCCTATTAACATCTCTAAGGGACTTGCCTCAGTTGCTCGATTAGTTGTGCGCTAACTGTACTTCGCCTAGAGCTTCTTGCCAGGATCTCTGATTTAATTCAACTGCGGATAACAAATTCTTCAGCGTACTCATTACGCGTTCAACTTGACCATTGGCTCGACTTGCCCCAGTCGCAATTAAATGAAGTTTTATATTTTTTGAAGAACAATATTCTGAAAACTGTTTGCTTGAAAAGCATCTACCCTGGTCAACTATAATGCGCGTTGGTACACCAAACAGAGAAATTGGTCTTGGTCTCTTCATGTCCTTGATACAGCTGTGTGTATCCATTTTGAGGGTGATATAGGTGTACGAATTTTGTAAAGCTATCAATTTGGACGATAATATTCTTTATATCCATGTGGACAGTGTGCCAGGGTATGCTAACTTTAGGGATAGGGTGTAGCTCTGCTTGAATTTTACCAGAGTGTGACTTGGCTGTGCTACAGGTTATACAATTGTTGGCAAATTTACGGACATATTTATTCATTTTGTCAAACCAATAGAATTGATATGCTTTGTCAAGGGTCCCTTTTCTTAAATCATATGTTGTAACTATATCGTCTGGCAGCTCGTTGGATTTTAGCTTATTTACAACGTCAACAATATCTGGGTCCCGTTGCTGTTCGGCCAACAGCCAATTCTTTGACATTTCCGCTATACTAATGCGCTTTTCAGGTATTTTATCCAAAACCAACGATGGTGTTGGAGGCACTGGGATTCTAGATAGAAAATCTAAGTGTGCCATACGTTTTCCTTCTCTATATTGTATTGTGAAACTGAATGATTGTAAATAGGACCACCAACGATGAACTCTAGGAGTTAGGTCTAATTTAGTGCGTGATGCCTTCAACGAGTTGCAATCAGTGTAAACCACAAATTCTCTACCAAGCAAATAGTGGCGGAAATGTTTTTACGGATGCAAACACGGCCAAAGTTTCGAGCTCATATGAATGGTATCTAGATTCGGCGGCGGAAGTTGTTTTGCTGAAATATTCTACTACTTGATGTAAAATGTACAATATAAAACAATGTAAAAGCATGGTCGAGCTAGCATCAGTGTGTAATTCTATAGGGTGTTGTGGGTCAAATATTACTAGACCCGGCTCATTGGTAAGGATGGTGACTATTTTTTTACGAATACCTTCGAGCTCAGGATCCCAAGTGAAACTGTCTTTTCTTGACGTTAGAGCGTATAATGCGAGAAGCAGGGTACGAACTTACAGAAATAGGATGCTAAACCGATGAACTGCGGTATACTAAAAACTGGCGGTGGCAATGAAATCAAATCAGAAATTTTTAAGATGTTTGGTCGAATTTCTCTGGCCTTTATCTCGTATTATAGATACTGGACGACTGTTTTTAGTTTTCTAAATTTCTACATTTGCTAATTTTAAAAATGAAGTAAGTAATTCGTAAAATACGTTCATAGTTTAATAGAAATAGATAAGATAATTAATGGTGAGTTTAGCTTTGTTAGTTTGAAACAAATTTGGTGGCTCTAGCTCTTATAGTCTCCGAGATCTGCGTGTTCATACAGACGGACGGACGGACGGACCGACGGACGGACAGACGGACATGGCTAGATCGACTCGGTTGTTGATCCTGATCAAGAATATATATACTTTGTCGGGTCGGAGATGCTTCCTTCCGCCCGTTACATACATTTTGGCGACTTTAATATACCATTTCACCATATGGGTGTATGGTATAAAAACGTATTTCGCTGCCCTAATACGACCTGGTGTTACTGCAAAAAATATCATAATTGGTGTTAAGATTATATACCAATTGTAGCTACATGGGCGTGTTCATCGACTTTGGGCCCAACTCTAAATTTGTATTCTAACACCGAAAATCAATGTATGTATTGGTTGTGATAACAACCAATTACTGATTAATATGATAAATATTAATTCAAGTCAAGAAATACTACCGTTTTTCATTGTACGTTTTGTTGACATTAGATCCAAGTTGAAAGAGCTACAGACTTGGTGAAACAGTCATAAAGTAAATATTGATAGGGCTATACAGGTCAACTTGGCAACTTCATCGCTCATAACTAACTGTCCTTGGGATAACTGAAACAATAACAATAAGTTTAAAAGCCTAAAAAGACATTGAATAGGGATTCCGGGAGAAAGAAAATAACCCAATCTTCATTCGTTGAATTCAAAATATGAACTCATTTTATTTAACAAATAGGAGGCGACAATTGTTCTTAAAAATACTTATTCTAATGACCCACGTTTTTCGGGGGTTGAAAATTGTTTATATCTCATGCTCAGCGTTGGCTACTTGATACCGCGCCGCTGTAATAATCTTAAGTGTTTTCCACAGAGTGTGGATGCATGTTTTGTTTCGTTTCAAGCAATAACTGTCATATGAATCTTTATGACTTGATTTTGTGTTATGTTTTTGTTTCGTTTTGTATATTTCTTGGTGCGTCCGATTTGGCATTTTCTCGGTTGTTTAGATATTTCCGCTTTTCTATCATCCTTCTCATTATGATTTCTGTTTCTATTTACCACTTGAAGGTGACCAAGGTAAACCTTTTCGTAAATTGTAATCTGTTCCTTCAGCTGAATGACTGTCTTTGCCTGATACAAGTTACTTTTGTAAGCTTTTGAATCAGGTATTCCTTCTATGAAATATTCTATAAGACTAGCTTCATCTAATTTTATGGAACTGCCTATTTCACTTAGACTGTAAAGGTTCTCACGAAAATCTTCATTTGTGTGCCGAATTCGCTTAACAAAATTTTTTTAATGATATCCAACCAGTCATTCTTCGCTCACTACGCACAAAAACTTTTGCTGCACCTTTTAATCATTGCTTGGCATAGATAAATTTCTGTATCGTGTTCCATTCAACTGCTTTTGCATTATCTTCAAAATCCCGTAACCAATTTTCTATAGACGGTTGACCTGACCCACTGAATGCACGTAAGTTCGATGCACCATATAAATGTACATATCTCATTTCTGACACCTATTTGTGGGAAACGTTAATGCAATCCCACTTTTTGCTCATGAATTTCTAGGCCGCTTTTACTCGTACGGTTTTATTCAACATTATTTCTTTATACATTTATCACTTAATTATTACATTACTAATTCTTTTTTCGAGCAGCTACGAAGAACACAACCGGTCGTCACAACTTGACGCCATAAAACTTTTTCTTCAATGATATCGATAGTTTGTCATCGATATCGTTGATAACCTTTAACCTGGTTCAATACAATCGACCGCTTCTCGTCTCTCGACCCATTCCCACATATACTTTATGTGGTTGGAAACGTCTCCATCTGTGCTTAACAAACATCTCACCAATTTTATAAGGGTAAAAAAACGGATGTTTACTTTAAAGTTATAAATTTTTAGGGGGTTAAAAATTTTTAAGTTATTGGGTATTGACGTTGGATATATGACTATATATTCTTGATCAGCATGAGAAGCTAAGTCGATATAGCCATGTCCGTCTGTCCGTCCGTCCGTCCGTCCGTCCGTCGGTGCGTATGCGTTTTACTCAGCCATCTTAAAAAGTTTGAATCTGATCGGATAAATAGAACACAAGTTACAGTCAATATAAATCCGCACAAGCGCTGCCTACTACGTCATCAGCAAATCAACAGAGCACATGCATACACACACAGACACAACGCTACATGAACTGTATGTGTATGCGTGCAGTGCTTTGCTTAGGGAATGATGGAAGAAGAAGAAAAAATTATAGTAAAAAGAGTTATATTGTTTTGTTTGTGTATTGAAGAATTGAGTTGCAGGGAAAGAAATTTCAAAATGTAAAACTATTATTGGACTGCAAGGACTTCAAAGGTATATAAACTTCGGCATTGCCGAAGTTAGCTTCTTTGATATTTTTTATGTTCATTCGTTATTCTCTTTTCTCTGTACCCATCACTAAAAATATTCGCACGAGTCTGACAAAAAAAAGAAGTTTGTTTGCGTGTGTTTAATCTAGACGATATTCCTTTGCATACCCTTGGTCAACGGCGGTAACTTGATACTTTGCATGTGTCGCAAAAACAGCGTTATCAGTTATGCTGAGTCGGCGTTCCGACCAAATTCTTGTAGCTTAAGAATAAATGTAGTTTCGTAGCCTTAGTCTCTTTTAGCTTTTGATTCCATTTTATTGTTACTTTAAGTTCAATTCTGTACACTGCCGTTACTAAAATCATTTTATGATTAATATATTGCTGAGCCACAAGGCCTGTAATTTGGATATCCTAGTTATATCCCATCATAATCTGCCTATCAATTTGATCTACATTGTATTTCGAACGACGGCTTCCCCTAACGCGGACCCTGGACGGACCGAACCCAATAATTGGCGCCCAACTAATAATAAGAATACACAGGGTACAATTTTTCGATAGCAGAAAACAGTGGACATAAACATGTAAGTGGAGTGTTCACTTACCTTACACTTAACTATTAAAGAAAAATAAAAAAAAAACATTTTTTTTTTCAAATTAAAAGTAAGCAAGGGTAATTGTAACCTTGTGTTAAGTATTGCATTTAGAGTGTTTTTACCTTTTGTCTACACCGAGACAGGAATATCTATAGTTGCACAAATGAAACACTATAGATGCCTTTTGCCGGTTGCACATAATCGGCGTAAATACGAATCGTTCATGTGAAGTGTCAAATACCCACTTTTGTTTTAAAAGCTAATGAACAACTTAGGCCTATACAGCAAGCAAGGCTATAAGAAAGATTCGATAGGCAACTTAACCAAGTAAGAGAACAAGTGAACAGTTTGCGCATAGAAGTGCCACAGGTCGAAGCTTACCAGAGAATTTCTGTGGATGCAAATATCCAATATGAGATAAAACTTGACATTATAAAGTCGGTACACGAGTTCAGGGGTTCACAAGATGACTATTGCCACAGATGCATACGAACTTTTTAAGGCATTTGTAGGTAGCAGCGCACATTATAAGCTATTATGATTATTAGAAACAAAATCAGAGGTCCAGCCAAAGCTTTGCTAGTATCTCATAACACGGTACTAAATTTTGATGCCATAATAGCTAGGTTGGATTGCACTTATGCCGAAAAGACATCACTGCGCCTCCTACGACAAGGGCTTGAGATTTTCCTTACATGGTTCTAACAAAGTCCACCAGAAGTGTTCATGCGGTCAGCATCTTTCAAAGAGCGATTGATAATGTTTTGCGTGAACATATTGGCAAAACTTGCTATGTTTACGTAGACGATGTCATAATTTTTGTCCGAAAATGAAAAAGATCATGTCAGACATATAAACTGGGTTCTAAAGAGCTTGGTAGATGCAAACATGAAAGTTTCAAAGGAAAAAACTCAATTTTTCAAAACAAAGCATAGAGTACCTTGGGTTCATAGTAACCATGGGAGGCTCAAAAACTGACCAAGAAAAGCTAAGGGCCATTTAGGGCTACCCAGAACCAAAAAGCTTATACGAGTTTAGGTCATTCCTGGGATTAGCCAGCTACTACCGGTGTTTTGTAAAAGACTTTACGGCAATAGCAAGACCTTTGACAAACTTGCTTAAAGGAGGAAATGGATCCATAAGCAAACATATGTCAAAGAAGACTCTAATTGAATTTGATGCTTGAAAAAAGGATTCGTTCGAAAGGCTGAGAAACGTTTTGGCTTCTGAGGATGTAATTCTTAGGTATCCGGATTGCAGCCATTTGATCTAACGACGGATGCTTCTGCAAACGGTATCGGTGCTATTCTGTCACAAGAAAACAGGCCCATCACCATGATCTCTAGGTTACTCAAAGAAAATGAAACACACTATGCTACCAACGAAAGTGAGTTTTTAGCCATAGTTTGGGCTCTTGAAAAATTACAACAATACCTATACGGTACTAGGGACATAAACATTTATACACACCACCAACCACTGACATTTGCTGTGTCAGACCGCAACCCTAATGCAAAAATAAAAAGATGGAAAGTGTATATCGATGAGTATAACGCAAAGAGCCATTACAAACTGAAAGAGAAAAGAAACCCACGTAGCAGATGCTCTTTCATCCCAAAATGTGAATGCGCTGTAAAGTGAAGTAATATCCGACGCGACAACTATCCACAGCGTGTTAGCTGTAACTTATACGATAGAAGCTACGGAAAACCCCGTCAACGTTTTCAAAAACCAAATTGTTCTGGAGAAAGCCCAATTTGCTCTGAAGCGAAATTTTCTTCTATTTGGGGCAAAAACACGCACTACAATACAATTTACGAAAGAAAGCAATGTTTTGAACGAGGTAAAGGCGGCAGTAAATCCCAATGTAGTCAACGCATTACATTGCGATCTCCCAACATTGGCAATTGTTCAGCCCAAGTTAGTAAAAAGTTTTCCATCGACAAAGTTTCGTTACTGTAAAAAAATGGTAATTGACATTTTTAATACAGCAGAACAGAGAGAAATATCATTAACTGAACATAACAGTGCGCACAAAGCGGCACAAGAAAACTGTAAGTAAATTTTGGAAGAGTACTACTTTTCAAAAATGAATACAATTTTGACAGAAATTGTGGCAAATTGCAAAATTTGTACTCGTGCCAAATATGACAGGCACCCGAAGAAACAGTTCGTGAGACGACAGTCCCGTTGTACTCTGCCGAAAGGTTACATATCGACATTTTTAAACCGGCAAGAAACAATTCTGCACGTGTGTTGATAAGTTCTCGAAATTCGCAATCGTGCAACCAATAGTTTCTCGTACTATAGCAGATGTAAAAGGACCAATCATACAAGCTGTCGATGTCGATGTCGTAAATGCAACGCCGATACACATTACCTCCAACGGTCAGGTAGAACGTTTTCATAGCACATTGGCAAAAATTGCCAGGTGCCTTAAACTGGAAAAAAGAACGACAACACAGTTGACCTTATTTTACAGGCGACATTAGAGTACAATACATCATTACACTCAGTAACTGGCATAAGACAAATTGAAATAATTCAATAATGCGTCCACTAATGAATTTCGGGAGACCATCACAAACAAGATCGAAAGTACAGTTAGAAGGAATAAACCCGAACCACTAACCATAGAACACATAGATGGGACAAACTCATTATTTTTTGATTGCAAACGCTAGCCTAGTCATGGAACCCCAGAGAACTTCGGGAAACCCCGAACGTTCGTACTCTCAATGAGAGCGTAAAGTGGGGAGAGGGCCAAGCAGCTACGAAAATAATTCAGTCTAGCACAGACTACTGAACGACGAAGGCAGGCCTATGTCGCTTGTGATTTCGTTCTGTCTATGTATGTGTACACTCGTCGGTACATGCTCAGGCTTCGTAGTGTGTGTGTGACGTGAAGTTGTACAACATCGCATTTCAATAGCTCGCTCGACCAAAATTTTTAAGTTTCGACAAAACAGCGACAATGCGAATAGGATATGCCCCTGTGGAAAGAATATCAAGAAATATTTCCATCTTATTCGTATGTATCCCGGTGGCTGTACCGATAGAGTGCTCGCTTCGAGGGAGCTATTGGTCGAGGGAGCTATTGAAATGCGATGTTGTACAACTTCACGTCACACACACACTACGAAGCCTGAGCATGTACCGACGAGTGTACACATACATAGACAGAACGAAATCACAAGCGACATAGGCCTGCCTTCGTCGTTCAGTAGTCTGTGCTAGACTAAATTATTTTCGTAGCTGCTTGGCCCTCTCCCCACTTTACGCTCTCATTGAGAGTACGAACATTCGGGCTTTCCCGAAGTTCTCTGGGCTTCCATGACTAGGCTAGCGTTTGCAATCAAAAAATCATGAGTTTGTCCCATCTATGTGTTCTACGGTTAGTGCCCAAACAGACAAAACAGAGTATTCGATGTAGGGGAAAAGGTTTTTGTGAAAGCCAACAAGAGACTGGGGAACAAGCTGTCACCCCTGTGTACGGAGGAAGTTATTCAAGCAGACTTATGAACGTCTGTTCTTATTAGAGGGAGGGTGGTCCACAAGGACAACCTGAAATAGTAGGAATTTAAGTTAGATAATAAGTTAGGAAATATAGTGGACTTAATTTCTTTCCTTCATTGCAGGCTTATTTGTTCACTTCCGCTCTTATTATTACATTAGTGAACGCTCGGACCACCGACTATTCAAACGCCGATCCCATAATAGATGGAAGTGTACTGATAGGGGAACAACGTGACTATGTCAGGCACTCGAGCAACTTGACCGAATCCATGAAAATAGCATGAATAGCATAAATAGAAACAGAAAAAATTACCGAGTGTTGAGTTTGGCGCTAAGGTTCGATGTTTTAGCGGGCCCACAAGAAAACACTCCACTTTTTACGTGATACTTCATTTATTTCTTCCACGTGTGTTTCTTATGCTAATGGGTGTGTGTATGGTGTGTGTACCGTATGCGAGTCGTTATTATGCGTTTGCTAGCTGTTTGATTGTAAGCGAGCCGCTATAAAGTACTTACAAGAGCTCGCGTTTGGTTGGTGTTTTGTCGCTGGCTAAAACGTTGCGCTTTAGCCTGGCGAACTTGCAGATGAATGTGAATACGTCGGAGGTCGGCATCCAATATAAGCCGAGTACCTTTTCTGTTGCGGTAATTTCGACAGCTTCGGGGAGTTGCGAATCGCTCTTTAGTATTCGTAGGACCTCCTTTGAGTTCGAAGACCAATTGCGTATGTGGAAACCACCTGCTGTATGGATGTCTCTGACTTGAGTTGCGATGTTTCCGACTTCCAAGTAGTTGTCGCCGCTGTATATAAAATCATCCACGTAGTGGTAGTCCTTCACGGCTTGTGCTGCTTGAGGGTACTGTTGGCAGAATCGATCTGCATTTTTGTCACGAATAAAGTGTGCAATGCAGGGTGCGCAATTGATTCCGAAAGTAAGCGCTTCCATAACATAGATGTTAGGCTCTTGCCTCTCGGATTTGCTGTCGAACCACAGAAACCTTTGCGTCATTCAGGGCCTTGCCGCCGGATTGGGCGGCTGCGTCTCATACAAGCCGGACCTTCTCCGGTTTATTTGGATTTTTTGTTATGAAGGTTGGTAGATACCATGGCCGTCTGTTTGGTGCAGCTATTTCCTCCGGCGTCAGCATGCGAGCATAGCCCTTTTCGACGAGGTTTTCGATTTGCTTGGTGATTTGCTCCTTCAAATGTGGTTGTCGGGAAAATTGCTTTTGTAGGCATTTAAGCCGTTTTAGTGCGTTTGCGTAGCTATCAGGTAATAAAACATCAGGATCTTTCCACATTAGACCGACCTCGTACCTGCCATCCTTTAAGGCGGTAGTAGATTCAAGTCTGGTTAGAGCTTGAGTTTCTTCTGGTGATGATAGCGATTTTGCTGTGATAGCGTCTAATGAGAACGCTTGTTTGATGATCTCATGCAGCTTGGCGTCTGCGTCTCTGCATCCACACATGTGAACGCTGACATTAGCTCTAGTGGCCTTTGATGGCGTGGAGCTTTGTAGTGCCCATCCCAGTCGCGTCTTTGACGCTATTGGTTGGTGCCATGCCCCCTCTTTGATTTTAAGGGGTACGGCGAGGTTCCAGTTATTTGTGCCGATTAGGATGCTTGGGCGTGCGTTGGTGTATGATGCTATCGGTAGTCCCGCTCTAGTGGCCTTTGATGGCGTGGAGCTTTGTAGTGCCCATCCCAGTCGCGTCTTTGACGCTATTGGTTGGTGCCA
This sequence comes from Drosophila willistoni, assembly GCF_018902025.1. Lineage (NCBI taxonomy): Eukaryota > Metazoa > Arthropoda > Insecta > Diptera > Drosophilidae > Drosophila > Drosophila willistoni. The sequence goes on along the minus strand of NW_025814551.1, from coordinate 1,394 downwards.
TGCCCCCTCTTTGATTTTAAGGGGTACGGCGAGGTTCCAGTTATTTGTGCCGATTAGGATGCTTGGGCGTGCGTTGGTGTATGATGCTATCGGTAGTCCCGCTAGGTGGGGGAATTCTTTGGCGAGAGCCCTTATGTCGATAGACTGTACAGGTAGATACAGGGTATCTACACTGTGAACCTCTTCCAAGTAGAATTGATTGCCATTATGTGGATTGGCAACCGTAAGCGTGACACGTTCCGATGCATTTTCTTCACGTATTGTATCGTTGGTCCATTTTAGGCACAGTGGATCTGGAACGCCTTTTAAGCCGAGTTGCTTAAAGACCTTGTTGTCGATGAGCGTTAGTGCCGATCCCTCATCTAGAAATGCAAAAGTGTTAGTGACTTTCGTTTTATTGATGATTTGTATTGGAATGACACGGAAATATGTTGAGCCAGACTCTCTGGATCGCTGGGTGTGCTTGCCCTCCGGCGTATGCACGATGGTGACCATAGCTGGTCTGTTTGGGCTGCTGAATTTCGCAGCCTCTGGTATTGGCTGCATCTCGTGGATCAATGGGTGATGTTTGGCAGCCTCGGATGCCGCAAACCTTTTCACGTTGGCACTTTTGGTGATGACGGTTTAGGCATTGTTGGCAGAGCTTGTGATTTTTCAGAAAAGACATCTTTCTTTGATGTGGCGTGGCTTTGAACGATGGGCAGCTGTGTATTTTGTGCCCAGGTTCGTTACATACGACGCACGTAATTTCCTTGACCTGCTCTTTAGGTGCCTCTGTGTGATGATTTAGGCTTCCGCTCTTCTTATGGTAAAGCGGCGATGTTACCTGGCTTGCTGCTTCAGCTATGTCGTAGATCCATTTGCTAAAAGATTCTATTGATGGTACCTTAGTGTCTTTGGGAAACATTGCCCACTGCAGCTTCAATTGTGTGGGGAGTTTCTCTAGTAGCTCTTGTACGAGCATTGGGTTTTGCATGTAACCTGTGAGTCCACATGCTTCCATCGTTGAGTAGATGTTTCGTACACACAGTGCGTATTCGATAAGTGGTTCAAGCTTATCTTTTATTGCGGGTAGTTGGCGCGTTTTTTCCAGTAAGTTGTGCAAAATATGCTCTGGCCGACCAAAACACATACGTAATGTTTGTATGATTTCAGGGACCATTGCTGGTAAAAGGAGTTTGGATTGAACTAACTCACGTGCTTTTCCCTTTAGGCTAGCTTGCAGCCGCATAAGACTTTCTGCATTCGTATACCCAGCGATTTCCGTACTTGTCTGAAAACTACTGTAGAATAGAGGCCAGTTCTGAGGATTGCCATCAAATGTTGGAAGCTCTTTCGGTATCGCATGACGGGCTGCAAGTTGTGCCGCGCTTGTATTGCTGTGTTTAGGTCTA